>NC_091454.1:192576443-192902420 GCF_027789765.1 Dendropsophus ebraccatus | reverse complement strand
CTATATTATTCTTATAACAGAATGTCGTACTCACCTTCCCCAATCCTCGCCACTGTTATTTCAGACAGTGCTCGGTCCTGCTGCTCAGCACTGCCTAGTCTCATTCTTGATACAAGGAAGTGTCTACTGAGTAAATCGTTGATCGAACTGGTGTCCCGCATCACCCAGCAATCAAGTCCGACACCAGAAAGTGCTGAGCAGTGGGAACGTGTATGTTTGGAATGGCAGTGGTGGGGGAGCTGGGAAGGTAAGTACGCCTTTGTTGTTGTTTTTTTTTAGCCCTGCTTGAGCACAGCTACATAGAGAATACAGTTCCTGGATAAAATTTAGGTTTATTTGCTTCCTCTAAATTTGTCTCTAGTGTGAAAGTCTCAGATAGGGAAATTAGACTCTGAGAACCTATCAGGGAAAAGGAGTAATGTAAACGATAATAATAGATCTGTAGAATATGTTGGTACTGTGTGATAAATGAATGTAAATACAAAAATGACTATAAACCCCTACATGTCATGTCGAGCACACCGGCCATTGGAATAGCAAGCAAGTATCTTAGAACAACCTTATCTGTAATTCAGAAACTGTTATTGTGCACAGATGCATGTTTCCTGTAAATCCTGCAAAACAGTCCATATATAAGGGTTAATCTCTAGAGATGAGCGAGTAGTGAAATATTCGACTTTCGAGAATTCGAATCGAATAGGCACCAATATTCAACTATTCGAACGAGTAGTCAATCCCATTATAGTCTATGGGAAAAAAATTTGCGGCACTTGGAAATCAAAATTCGACCTCTTGGAGGTCACCAAGTCCCTCATGAAACCTCCCTAAACGATGCGAACACCTCTGGAATGACACTGGGACATTAGGGGGAGCATGCCTGGGTGCACCCAACACCCCAAAATCGCAGTATAATGCCACTCTCCGCAGTTGCGAAGGAAAAATATTTGTGAACACTTTACGAACATTTATGGCAATGTTCACACATTTCGTTCGTATTTCTTGCGCAGCGTTACATACATGATTCCAATGTGCGTCCACAGAGCGTCATGTTATTCACGTGTATCACACGTAATGCTGTAGGAACGTTACTGGAACAGTTTGTATGACGTGCCTTTTTATGGGCTACTGGAACAATATGTATCACATGCCTTTTACTGGGCTACTAAAACAGTATATATCAGGTGCCCTTAGTGGGCTACTGGAACAATATGTATAACGTGCCCTTAGTGGTGTTAAACAGGGACACGATAAGTCACTTGTACACACAGGGTACTGGAATGAATACACCTGCTGATGCTGATGCTGCTGTTATATCATCTATTTCTTAGCACTGAAAAGTGCTTTTGAGTCAGAGATGAATTTTTCGCTTGATCTTAGCCCTGAAAAGGACTTTTGGGTTCTGTAGTAATCCTGCCTAACCAAAACGCTACCAAAACCTATCTCTCCCTGCTGCAAGATCTCTCCCTGGCTAGGTTGAAAGCTCATCTGTGGTCGAGCGGCGGGAGCCAAGTATTTAAGATTCAAGGTCATGTGGTTCAGCTATCCAATGAGGGTAGACGCCGTTTTCACTTTGCTTGCTTACTCCCAGGATCCCTCACGGCCTCCCTGCATGGTCATTGGATTAAAAAAAGCGCCAACTGTGATGGGAGGGCTTTCGAATGTTTCCCGCATATTCTCCTCACTACTCGATTGAATTCAAATAATTCGAATACCGCAATATTTGATCGAATACCTACTCGATTGAATCATATTCGCTCATCTCTATTAATCTCCATGCTTTCTACATTCCCTGGAAATTCCAGCTAGCATACTGTACTTACCATTGAACACTCCCTCCCAACTGGCAGATGATCCAGACGATGTCTCTGTAGTATACCAGAGCGCAATTCCTGCATCTGGGCTTAAGGTGGCACCTGTCCACAAGTGGTATTTCATATGTAACATGTTCTTTTGCAAAATTATGCTTTGTATTCTCTTTTCCAGTGTAACTGGCAGGCAGAGAATGGGTTACATTGCCTCAACATACACTACACTAAACTGTTAGGCCACAGTTACGCCTGCAGTCTTTAGTGGGAACTGCTTTAGCTGGTGTAGACTTCCAGCTCGTTCCAGAACCTGCTATAGGCTATGTTCACACTACGGAACAGACTGGCCGTTCCGTGCCCCCGGCAGGGTCACGGAACGGCCGGTCTGTGCCCGGATCATCAGTACTTAAGTACATCAGCGCATCAGCACGCGCCCGCATCAGAGCTTCCCATAGCACACAGTGAAGGTGCTGATAAAGGGGAAAAAGATAAAGGAGAAGGAGAAGAAACTGAACCAAGGAAGGAGTAAAACTGGAAGTGAGAGAGATTTCTGCAGGAGTATCTACAGAAACAAAAGGTAGTTCTCTACTGTTAGTGGGAATCATAAGGGCAGAAACCCTAAGCAAGTGGACTTCAGGGTAGGAGAGCTAACTTAGGCCTCTGAACCACCGGGGTTGTAAAGGGCAAGATGAACAAGGACCTTTGAACATTTCTAGGGGCCCCAAGTAGTACAGGCGATTTTAAGAAACTTTGTAATTGGGTTTATTAGCCGAAAAATGCATTTTTATCATGAAAAAGCAGTTGGAAGCTCTCTCCCCTGTCTTCATGGTTCTCTTATGGAGAGGGGAAGGGTTGAGGGAGATGAGGCACCAAAACAGGACAACAAAGAGTTAATTTACAGCTACATCACTAGGCTATCTCCTCTGAAGTCAGCACTGACCTCTCTGACCTCTGAATACCGGCTTTCACACATGTCTCACTGTGTAATCCTTTGTTCTCTGCTGGCAACTAATCTCCCTCCTCCCCCCTCCCCTCTCCATAGATTACACAGGGCACAACTGATATAAAAGAGTCGAGATTTCCTGATAATGTGCAACGAGCCGGGGTACTTGGAAGAGAGTGAGGGGAATGAGGAGAGGACAATGGTGGTAGTAGTCTCTCCTGAGTGTGGCGCTGAGCTCCTCTGTGAGGGGATGCACTGAGGGCTGCAGAGTGAGAGTGTGCTATACCTGCAGGAGAGCTGGATCCTGTCACAGTCACAGGTTGCACGAGGGCTTCTGCAGGTACAGGGAGACTCTCTGGCGCTGGACTGTACAAGAGCCAGCAAGCTTACCAGTTAAGGAGTTATTGTTACACCGCCTCCCTCCTTGTCTGGTCCACCTGCACCTCACCGTCACCAAAGACCATCTTGCTGAACAGCAGTATTTGAGGTTGGCCCCAGGGGATCTACAGGTCCACATCACCAACCACCTTACACACTGGTGCAGCCCCCTAAAACCTCTACAGGGGCCCACCGAAGAGAGAGAGAACACAGGGAAGCGCTAGAGAGTAACCTGTTCCTGTGAAAGCCCTCGTGCCCACCTGAGACTGTGACCATTCGGTAAGTAAGGCTGCGGTGCACCACAAGACCCAGCCATCCTGCAGAAAACAGCCCACTCTTACTCTGCAGCTCTCAGTGCATACCCTCATTCCAGAGCTCCGCACTACACACAGGAAAGGCCTAGCCACCAACAGGCTTTACAACTACTACCACCATTATCCTCTCCTGTCACCCTCTCACTCTCTTCCACAACCCTGGCTCGCTGCACCTCCATTATTAGAGCCATTCCATTGCCAAGATAGCGCAGATAACCCTGGTCCATAGAAGATGCAACTGCTGCTGCAGGTGTACTGACCAGACTTGTCGTCAGTTATTCAAGAGCTTCAAAATCCCAATCTGAAAGAATGGAGATTAAGTCAATGTCAGCCATCTCCAGAGGCCCAGATCTGGCAATCTGGGATTATGGAATAGAAGACTTGGAACCTTGGCTTGCCTAACTTTCTTGATATGAGATAAAGGCCTAAGTTGATCACGTTTCTGTACAAAGCTATAAAATCTGTGCAAAAGCTCCAAAAGGCGTCAGGGCTTAGAGCTCTATCATGAGCATATACAGTCTATGTCTGTTGGATAATGGCGACACATTTCTTTTCTTCTGGGACTGATACAGGCTTTTCTTTTACTAATGGGGTCTCAATGGATTGGACTTGTCATTCCAGCCCATCCCTTAGATGCCCAATTGGATCGAGATCTGCAGAATTTGGAGGCCACATGAACACCCTGAACTCTTTGTAAGGTTCTTTAAGCAGTTACTTTATGGAAGGGATAGGCAACAGTATTCCCTAAAGCAGGGATGGGGAACCTTTGGCCCTCCAGCTGTTGCAAAACTACAATTCCCATCATGCCTGGACAGCCGAAGCCAAAGCTTCGGCTGTCCAGGCATGATGGGAATTGTGGTTTTGCAACAGCTGGAGGGCCCAAGGTTCCTCGTCCCTGCCCTAAAGCATGGCTGGGGAACCTGTGTCCTTTAGCTATTGCAAAACTAGAATTCCAATTATGCCTGGACAGAGGTTTCACTGTATATACCACCCCATTCAGCGGCGTAGCTACCAGGGTCGCAGCGGTCTGCGACCCGGCCCGCTACGCGGGGGCCCGCGAGGGCCCCCCCCCTTGCCACTGCACTGCTCACCCCTTAAATTACTCTTGTGACCGCAAGCATTGATTTGCTTGCGGTCACAAGAGCGTGCTCGTCCGGGCCCCCGGCTGATGCGCGGCGCATCAGTGAGCTACTTTGGGCCCTGACCTCCGGCACAGGAAGCGCACGTCAGAGACGCTTCCTGTGTCAGAAGTCCCAGCCCCGCAGTACAGGGAGCTCACTGATGCGCCGCGCTGCCGGGGATAGGACGGGACACCCCCGGCAGCCGCGCATCAGCCGGGGACAGCGCCTGAAGAAGAAGAGGATCGCCGGGGGAGCGAGTTGTCAGGTGAGTTTGTGTGTTTGTTTTTTTTAAATACTGCTTAGCATAGAGGAGGAAGGGGGGGGCATCTATAATGGGGGGAAGAGAAGGGGGGGCATCTATAATGGGGGAAAGAGAACAGGGGGGCATCTATAATGGGGGGAGAGGGGGGCATCTATAAGGGGGGAAAGAGAACAGGGGGGCATCTATAATGGGGGGAGAGGGGGGGCATCTATAATGGGGAGAGGGGGCATCTATAAGGGGGGAAGAGAAGAGGGGGCATCTATAATGGGGGAGAGGGGGGCATCTATAATGGAGGGAAGAGAAGGGGGGCATCTATAATGGGTGGAAGAGAAGGGGGGGCATCTATAATGGGGGAAAGAGAACATGGGGGCATCTATAATGGGGTGAGAGGGGGGGCATCTATAATGGGGGAAGAGAAGTGGGGGGCATCTATAATGGGGGGAAGAGAAGGGGGGCATCTATAATGGGGGAAAGAGAACAGGGGGGCATCTATAATGGGGGGGGAGAGGGGGGGCATCTATAATGGGGGAGAGGGGGGCATCTATAAGGGGGGAAAGAGAACAGGGGGGCATCTATAATGGGGGGAGAGGGGGGGGCATCTATAATGGGGGAGAGGGGGCATCTATTAGGGGGGAAGAGAAGAGGGGGCATCTATAATGGGGGAGAGGGGGGCATCTATAAGGGGGGGAGAAGAGGGGCCATCTTCAAGGGGGGAGAGGGGGCCATCTATAATGGGGGGAGAGGGGGGCATCTATAATGGGGGGAGAGGGGGGGATCTATAAGGGGGGGGGAGGAGGGGCCATCTTCAAGGGGGGGGAGAGGGGGCCATCTATAAGGGGAGGGGGTATCTATAAGGGGGGGAGAAGAGGGGGCCATCTTCAAGGGGGGGAGTCGAGCCATCTATAAGGGGAGGGGGGCATCTATAATGGGGGTAGAGGGGGTCATCTATAAGGGGAGGGGGGGCATCTATAATGGGGTGGAGAGGGGGCATCTATAATGGGAGGGGGGGCATCTATAATGGGGTAGAGGGGGTCATCTATAAGGGGAGGGGGGCATCTATAAGGAGAGGGGGAGAGGGGGAGAGGGGCCATCTATAAGGGAAGGGGGGTGCAACATGCAGTGGGGGCCATCTATATATACTATACCTACTAAATGAGGGTGTAAAGGGGCCAATACAGATGTGCAGTGTGTATAGAGATGAGGGTGGTGTCAGTGTGAGGAGCCTAATATGTTTGTCTGTCAGATTCTGTGGATTCGTGGCTCGGAGAAATTCTCATAACGGCCCAGGACAGATGGAGAAGAAGATGAAAAGGAAAGAACTCCGATCAGAGAAGACGTCCCCTGTGAGTCACCTGATATATCTGCGCTGTAATGTATATGGTGTATACAACCTGTGTGGAGCTGCTTCCACCTCTATATGAGTGTATGAGGTGATAGTGATCTGTGTACAGTGGATCTTATTCAGTAGCAGCAGTGGTGTTAGTCAGTATGTGGTGGTAATATTTGTTACTTGTTATCTGGTACTGTGTTTTATTGGAATTAGTATACTGGTTTTGGTCAGTAACAATATGGTGGTGATGGTAGTGGTGTGGCGTTAATATTTGCCCCTTGTATACTTGTATTATTGGCAATATTGGTCTCAGTATACAGTAACAGTATGGCGGTAATATATATGGTGATAATATTTTCACTTCCTATATGCTGGTGTTATTGGTAATATCTGTCTTGGAGTGTGTATATATTTACATACACACACATACACCTACCAGTAGCATCACTTGGTCGTGAAAGGGGGGGGGGCCCAAGTTGACCTCTCGCAGCAGGGCCCAGGAGACATTAGCTACGCCCCTGACCCCATTATAGCTGCCATTGTCATGTATGCTGTTCACTTCACCTTTCTGTGGTTTTACTATTATGGCTGATGGTGCATATTCATATAGCAATGGCCACACAGCTAATTTCAGTTTACTGTGTAAAATTGTCAATAAGGGAAATTTCTAGAAGCTGAAACCAGATCACTTAGAAGTAAAGTCTATAATGATCGCTGTGAACCACATTCAGTAGCTAATGTGTTTATAATGGACTTAAAGTAATTATTTTACTGCGTCTCCAAGTGTCGGAAAGCGACTGTGGCCCTGTTTATGGACACAGAAAAGGATATAAGTCTAGACTAACTCTTTCCCCAGCTTATACATATCTCTCTGTGTAAGTGCCCATAAATGTAGGTAACACACTACACATCCTGAATAATAAAAATGGCCACATTGTTCCACCTTAAAGGAGTTCTCCAACCATTAACATTTAAGGTGTCACTGTTGTTTTTAAAAATTCTGACATGTCATAGAGACATGTCAAAACTTTTGATCCATCCGGATCTGAGTGTTCATACCAGTACTAATGGGGGGAACGAGTGGGAAAGGACGTCACTACTTATGCAAATATGAATATGCATATGTAGGAGGTAATAGACAACCTGACAAGAAGGCGGGGAGAGCAGTGCACAGAGAGGTCAGGGAACACCCCCAGTGCACCAACAAGGCCAATTCACATATTTTATTTGGCTAAAATACTAAAAGACCAGCACCACAGGAAGATAAGAAGATCATGGCTGAAATCTGCATCTCATTCCCTACAAGTACACATCAGCAGGTACGAAGCTTATAGATCCCTTTGGAACAAACAAATGATTGTTTGTTTCTCCTCCCCCTACCACAGCCTTGGGCTACCATATGTTTGCCGTCCTTTGTAGAAGGGAGACCTGCAGGAGTGCGAGGCTATCTATTCTCCTTGGTTCTTCTAAACCGGTTGTTCAACCAACAGCTGATTTGCAGAAGCGGCAGAATATTTTTGGTAAGGGGGCACAATGTGAGCCTTTAATTATTTACCCGGGAGCATTGTGGGCATTTTCATTATTTATGGGGGAACAATGCAGGGATTTTGATTATTCATGAACATTATATAGGCATTTCTAATATTCAAGAGGTGTTTTTATCATTTTTTGGGAAAAGTGTCTTTATAATTAAAGAGGTTGTCTGACCATTAATAAGCCCATAATAAGGTTTTCTTTTTTCTATTTTTTTTATTTATTTTTTTTAATCCTGGTTTTGAAAGAAACCTCAAAGATGTATGATGCTCTTTCCTTAATGGGATGTCATTCATATCCAAAACTGAATCAAGCAGCACTATCACTTCACTATCACTTTAACTACATGGACTACAGCGCCCCCTACTGTTGTAAAATTATACAGACCCAGACACTAAGGCCTGATCTAGTGCAAATCTGCAGCAATGTGTCTACATTTTCCAATCCATAGCAAGCTCATTCTGAAGCCGGAATGCTGTGGATTTAACCCTTTATACAGCAGAACCAATAAACTGTATTTATTAGGTGAGATGGAAAAAAAATGAGGGGGGGTGGGGGTTGCATTTTTATACCTTGTAAGTCATAGCAAAACTGACATCTTATGTGTATTCTGTATAATTACAACAATACCCAATAGATATAACTATTTTCTCACAGATTGTAAGCTCTTGTGAGCAAGGCCCCCATTTCTGTTGTTTGAATTGTCGAATATTTTGTTGTTCTGTAATGTAACTGCAATTTTGCAATAGTTTTTAAATATGTTTCATGCTGTTCTAAGTGTTTTAGAAATCTTTTTTATTTTATATACATAAGGAGGCACCCAGCGCCGACTGTATGTACAGTAAGTCCAATTGAGAAGGTGAATATAAACTTACATGGATGCCGATATCAGTGTAGTTAAACCAGAGATATGGAAGAGAGGGATCAGCTCACCCAACGTATGTTGTTTTTCGGCTCCAAGCTTGTAGGGAAGATGGGTGGGGTGCACAAGTCCTGGCGTTCGCTAGACGCTGGATTCATAAAGAACTGATGGGTAAGTTGTAGGTAGGTCAGCACTCCCAAGAGTTTAAAACATAACTTTTAATTTATAAATATATCATAAAACCAACACATTTCGCGCCATAGCGCTTAATCATGGTCACCATGACTATAGTGCGAAACACGTTGGTTTTATGACATATTTATAAATAAAAAGTTATGTTTTAACCTCTTATACTACATGGGAGTGCTGACCTACCTACAACTTACCCATTAGTTAAACCAGAGTCCACATCCATCTTCTGTGCAGTGTAGAGAAGTTAGTCAGCAGGGATAAATCTTCTGTACTGGGCAGATGCTCCGGCCGGTAGCACTGCACACAAGTTCACACATTTAAATTTTCTGTGGCAACGCAGGATTCTGAGTGACAACACTCTCCTTTAGTACAGACCCAGGGCCGTTTCTAGGTAATTTTGACTACAGGGCGAATCCTGCTAAAAGCGCCCCCCCCCCCCCCCCCCCCAAAAAAAAAAAAAACAAAACAAAAAAAAAACAGTTCAGTGACTCACAGGCGATGTCTTCTTTGATCTGAGGCATCACTTTCCCTTTTCCTCTCCATCTGGCCCAGTCCACCATGATGATTTCTTGCAGCAACAATTCATCTCTTGTGAACCTGCCAGACAAACATCTTAGGTTCCGCACTTTTACAACTTCCACTTCTTTTGTGTCTTGTGCAGTAAAGTCAGTAGGTATGTGAGTTGCCCCCTGTATGTAGGATCCCCTGCTGTGCCTCCATATAGTAATAATCCCTCTTTGCCCCCCCCCATAGTATTAATCCTCCCTGTGCTCCCCCCATAGTAATAATCCCCCATGGTTTGTTCACATATAGTAATAAACCCACCTGTGCAATCCCCATAGTAATACCCCCCGTGCCCTTCCCCCATAGTAATAATCCCCCCTGTGCTCTTCCCCCATAGTAATAAGCCCCCCTGTGCTCCCCCACCCATAGTAATAAGCCCCCCTGTGCTCCCCACCCATAGTAATAAGCCCCCCTGTGCTCCCCCACCCATAGTAGTAAGCCCCCCGTGCTCCCCCACCCATAGTAATAAGCCCCCCTGTGCTCCCCCACCCATAGTAGTAAGCCCCCCGTGCTCCCCCACCCATAGTAATAAGCCCCCTGTGCTCCCCCACCCATAGTAATAAGCCCCCCTGTGCTCCCCCACCCATAGTAATAAGCCCCCCTGTGCTCCCCCACCCATAGTAATAAGCCCCCCTGTGCTCCCCCACCCATAGTAATAAGCCCCCCTGTGCTCCCCCACCCATAGTAATAAGCCCCCCTGTGCTCCCCCACCCATAGTAATAAGCCCCCCTGTGCTCCCCCATAGTAATAAGCCCCATGTGCTCCCCCACCCATAGTAATAAGCCCCTTTGTGCTCCCCCACCCATAGTAATAAGCCCCCCTGTGCTCCCCCACCCATAGTAGTAAGCCCCCCTGTGCTCCCCCACCCATAGTAATAAGCCCCCCTGTGCTCCCCCACCCATAGTAATAAGCCCCCCCTGTGCTCCCGCACCCATAGTAATAAGCCCCCCTGTGCTCCCCCACCCATAGTAATAAGCCCCCCGTGCTCCCCCCCATAGTAGTAACCCCCCTGTGCTCCCCCACCCATAGTAGTAAGCCCCCCTGTGCTCCCCACCCATAGTAGTAAGCCCCCCTGTGCTCCCCACCCATAGTAATAAGCCCCCCTGTGCTCCCCCACCCATAGTAATAAGCCCCCCTGTGCTCCCCCACCCATAGTAATAAGCCCCCCTGTGCTCCCCCACCCATAGTAGTAAGCCCCCCTGTGCTCCCCCACCCATAGTAATAAGCCCCCCTGTGCTCCCCCACCCATACTAGTAAGCCCCCCCTGTGCTCCCCCACCCATAGTAATAAGCCCCCCTGTGCTCCCCCACCCATAGTAATAAGCCCCCTGTGCTCCCCCACCCATAGTAATAACCCCCCCTGTGCTCCCCCACCCATAGTAATAAGCCCCCCTGTGCTCCCCCACCCATAGTAATAAGCCCCCCTGTGCTCCCCCACCCATAGTAATAAGCCCCCCTGTGCTCCCCCACCCATAGTAGTAAGCCCCCCCTGTGCTCCCCCAGCCATAGTAATAAGCCCCCTGTGCTCCCCCACCCATAGTAATAACCCCCTGTGCTCCCCCACCCATAGTAATAACCCCCCTGTGCTCCCCCACCCATAGTAATAACCCCCCTGTGCTCCCCCACCCATAGTAATAACCCCCCTGTGCTCCCCCACCCATAGTAATAAGCCCCCCTGTGCTCCCCCACCCATAGTAATAACCCCCCTGTGCTCCCCCACCCATAGTAATAACCACCCATGCTTTGTCCACACAAAAAAAACCAAACCATTATACTCACCTTGTTCCAGTATACAGCAGGTCCCTCTCTCCTCTTCTCCAGCCTGGGAGGAGCAGGCCGCCGTAACCCCCGCACACATCTTCTCTCTTCAGCAGGCGCAGTGATATGAAGTCATTGCGCCTGCTCAGGGAGAAGATGTCTGTAGCGGCCTGCAGAGTGCTCGGCAGGGTCCGGCCGGTCCATGGGGGCGGAGCTACGTTCGGGCGGGGGCGGAGCTACGTTCGGGCGGCGGGGCGGAGCTACGTTCGGGCTGCGGGGTGGAACAACGTTCGGGCACCAGTCTTGCCCTGTGATGGGGCACAGAGGCAGGGGGTCACAGAGCTAGGTGATGGGGTGAGCGGGCAGGCGGCCAGGGGTGCGCGCAGCTCAGTGGAGCCACCAGCGCCCCCTAGCTGTCGGCGCCTCGTGCGGTCGCCCGGCCCGCCCGCCTCTAGAAACGGCCCTGTACAGACCCTAGTGCCAAAAGCCAAATGCATTTCAGTGTACACAGACACCTTTATCAGGGATAGGAATCAAGCATAGCTATCCCTGATGAGGGTGTCTGTGTACACTGAAATGCATAGGATATTGTTTGGCTTGCACTAGGATCTGTACCTAAGGGGAGTGACGCCACTCAGAATCCTGTGTGTGAACGTGTGTGCAGTGCTACTGGCCGGAGCATCTGCCCAGTTCAGAAGATTTATCCCTGAATAACTTCTCTACACTGCACAGAAGCTGGATGTGGACTCTGGTTTAACTACACTGATATCAGCATCCATTTAAGTTTATATTCATCTTCTCACTTGGACTTAAAGGGGTATTCCCCCCCCCAAGAGCTAAAAAAAAATGTAATGCTCCCAAACCTCGCTGGCCTTACTCACCAAGTCCCCTGAGTATTTTGAGACGTCTCCCATCTTTCTAGCTGCTGCCGTTCCTGAGTTACAACTTTTTCTAAAACATGGTCTATATCCAAGATAGGAAACTACATTTCCCATCATGCAATGCTTCTGCCTGATGATGGTGAAGTAGCAGAGCTGAGACAATGAAGGAGATGATGAGAGTGTAGCAGAGCTGAGTTGGCGGTGACGGTGTAGCAGAGCTGAGTTGGCGGTGACGGTGTAGCAGAGCTGAGTTGGCGGTGACGGTGTAGCAAAGCTGAGTTGGAAGTGACGGTGTAGCAGAGCTGAGTTGGGGATGACAGTGTAGCAGAGCTGCGTTGGCGGTGACGTCGTAGGAGAGCTGAGTTGGTGGTGACGGCGGAGCAGAGCTGAGTTGGGGGGATGGCGTAGCAGAGCTGAGTTGGCGGGGACGGTGTAGCAGAGCTGAGTTGGCGGGGACGGTGTAGCAGAGCTGAGTTGGAAGTGACGGTATAGCAGAGCTGAGTTGGGGATGACAGTGTAGCAGAGCTGCGTTGGCGGTGACGTCGTAGCAGAGCTGAGTTGGTGGTGACGTCGTAGCAGAGCTGAGTTGGTGGTGACGGCGGAGCAGAGCTGAGTTGGGGGGGCGGTGTAGCAGAGCTGAGTTGGCGGGGACGGTGTAGCAGAGCTGAGTTGGCGGGGACGCCAGTGTAGCAGAGCTGAGTTGGCGGTGACGGTGTAGCAGAGCTGAGTTGGTGGGGACGCCGGTGTAGCAGAGCTGAGTTGGCGGGGACGCCGGTGTAGCAGAGCTGGGTTGGCGGGGACACCGGCGTAGCAGAGCTGAGTTGGCGGTGACGCCGGTGTAGCAGAGCTGAGTTGGCGGGGACGCCGGCGTAGCAGAGCTGAGTTGGGGATGCCGGTGTAGCAGAGCTGAGTTGGCGGTGATAAGGGCGATTGCGAGTACCAGAGCTTGTCGCGGGGGGCGGAGCTTGCAGCAGGTGATCGCTGGGGGCGGAGCTAGTCGCGGGAGATTGCGGGGGGCGGAGCTAGTCGCGGCCGATTGCGGGGGGCGGAGCTAGTCGCGGCCGATTGCGGGGGCGGAGCTAGTCGCGGGGCGGAACTTGCCTGGGGGGGGGGGGGGGCCGCGGGTCAGTGCGGAGGCTATGCTGCGGGTAAGTGAGGGATGCCACGGGGGGGGCTGTGTACTGCGGGTGAGTGCTGGACAGTGCGCTGGGAGGCTCTGGACACAGGGGGTGAGCTCTGGGCTGGGGGTGACCGGGTGGCTGCTGTTAGAGAGGGATGCAGTCAGCAGCCACCGCATCAGTGTTCTCAGTCACTTCACTGTGCTGGGACTGAGGACACGTGATGCCGACACGAAGGTGGGGGCCAGGAGCAGGGAGCGTGTCGGGTTGGACTGAGGTCTGATGATTCTCTGCAATCCGTGGGGGTGAATGCAGCTGGATAACAGCAAAACTGTGCAGAATCCATAATAACTGTATATTGGAAAGATGGAAAACTACGGGTGGGCAGCGTATTAATGCAAAAATAATTTTGGGGGGAATACCCCTTTAAGTAGTGCCCCAGCACAAGGTGCTGCACTAAGTTTCTTATGCGCCTGTGTGAGGTTCTCAGGTTCACAGAGTGGGAGATGGTCTAAGTGTATTCTGTGTTTTCTCCACTAGGTGTCACTACTGTCTTTCTCTGTAACTTATTCTGTGCACAGCTGAGGAAAGTATTGAGTTAATTGTCTTTTGTCACATGTTGTTCTTCTCCTGTCCAGTTATAGCTGCAGATTACTTCCCCTCCTTTTTGTACCCTATGGTATCCCTTCTCTCTCACACACACAAACCCACACCAATCACAGGGAAGCTTAGTGTGCCCCTAGAAAAGGAGTCTAGTTTCTGGTGGGAGGAGTTCTTCAGTTGGTTTTAAGTCAGAGAGAGAGACAGACACAGAGAGTTTTTACAGCAAGCAACCACTAGCATGTAGTGCTAGACCCCCTCAGGAGGAAAAGGATGTCCTCTGAGGATCACCATGCCCACGCCAGGGGATACCAGCCACACAGTACAGGGCAGTAACCTGGATCCACTTAGCCACTGACCTCAGTGGAACAAAACTGCAGTTAGCTTTTGTATTCCACTGCATAACGCATGACTATCCTGGAAAGCTTCAGGTAGTCTGCTTAACCCAGCGCAGGGACCTCGTAATACCCTCGGAGGACAGGTACCTCAACACTGTAGGGCAGGTATACTCAAAAACTTTTAGTGAAGGTCCACTTACCAGGGTCTTTTGTCAGGTGAAGGTCCGAGCTGAACATCAGTAGTAAATGTGTTTTGTTACTTTTGACAAACGTTGTTGAACTATTTACATACAGAATTGATGCTTATTAGTGGGAAAACTGGCATTTTTTCTCTCTCACCAGCCCTTTGAAATTAGCTACAAAGGGGGTGACTGCCCCAGTAGTACGTAGCCCCCTGTGCGCTCTCCCCCAGTAGTATATAGCCCCCCTGTGCGCTCTCCCCCTGTAGTATATAACCCCCTGTGTGCTTTCCCCCTCCCATATAGCATATAGCTCCCCTGTGCACTCTTCCCCTCCCATATAGCCCCCCTGTGCACTCTCCCCCTCCCATATAGCCCCCCTGTGTGGTCTCTCCCTCCCATATAGCCCCCCCTGTGTGCTCTACCCCTCTCATATAGCCCCTCTGTGCGCTCTCTCCCTACCATATAGCCCCCTTGTGGGCTCTCCTCCTCCCATATGGCCCCCCTATGCGCTCTCCCATATAGCCCCCTTGTGCATTTTCCCCCTCCGATATAGCCCCACTGTGCGCTCTCCCCCTCCCATATAGCCCCCCTATGCGCTCTCCCATATAGCCCCCTGTGCACTTTCCCCCTCCCATATAGCCCCACTGTGTGCTCTCCCCCTCCCATATAGCCCCCCTATGCGCTCTCCCATATAGCCCCCTGTGCGGTTTGCCCCTCCCATATAGCCCCCCTGTACGCTCTCCCCCTCCCATATAGCCCCTCTGTGCGCTCTCCCCGTCCCATATAGCCCCCCTATGCGCTCTCCCATATAGCCCCCTGTGCACTCTGCCCCTCCCATATAGCCCCCCTATGCGCTCTCCCATATAGCCCCCTGTGCGCTTTCCCCCTCCCATATAGCCCCCCTGTGTGGTCTCTCCCTCCCATATAGCCCCCCTGTGTGCTCTCCCCCTCTCATATAGCCCCCTGTGCGCTCTCCCCCTCCCATATAGCCCCTCTGTGCGCTCTCTCTCTACCATATAGCCCCCTGTGCACTCTTCTCCTCCCATATAGCCCCCCTGTGGGCTCTCCTCCTCCCATATAGCCCCCTTGTGCACTTTCCCCCTCCCATATAGCCCCACTGTGCGCTCTCCCCCTCCCATATAGCCCCCCTATGCACTCTCCCATATAGCCCCCTGTGCACTTTCCCCCTCCCATATAGCCCCACTGTGTGCTCTCCCCCTCCCATATAGCCCCCTTTGCGCTCCCCCATATAGCCCCCTGTGCGGTTTCCCCCTCCCATATAGCCCCCTGTGCGCTCTCCCCCTCCCATATAGCCCCTCTGTGCGCTCTCCCCGTCCCATATAGCCCCCCTGGGCACTCTGCCCCTCCCATATAGCCCCCCTATGCGCTCTCCCATATAGCCCCCTGTGCGCTTTCCCCCTCCCATATAGCCCAACTGTGCATTCTCCCCCTCCCATATAGCCCCCCTATGCGCTCTCCCATATAGCCCCCTTTGCACTTTCCCCCTCCCATATAGCCCCACTGTGCGCTCTCCCCCTTCCATATAGCCCCCTATGCGCTCTCCCATATAGCCCCCTGTGCGGTTTCCCCCTCCCATATAGCCCCCTGTGCGCTCTCCCCCTCCCATATAGCCCCTCTGTGCGCTCTCCCCGTCCCATATAGCCCCCCTGTGCACTCTGCCCCTCCCATATAGCCCCCCCTATGCCCTCTCCCATATAGCCCCCTGTGCGCTTTCCCCCTCCCATATAGCCCAACTGTGCATTCTCCCCCTCCCATATAGCCCCCCTATGCGCTCTCCCATATAGCCACCCTGTGCGCTTTCCCCCTCCCATATAGCCCCCCTGTGCGCTCTCTCCCTCCCATATAGCCCCTCTGTGCGCTCTCCCTGTCCCATATAGCCCCCCTGTGCACTCTGCCCCTCCCATATAGCCCCCTGTGCGCTCCCCCTCCCATATAGCCCCCCCATGCGCTCTCCCATATAGCCCCCTGTGCGGTTTCCCCCTCCCATATAGCCCCCCTGTGCGCTCTCTCCCTCCCATATAGCCCCTCTGTGCGCTCTCCCTGTCCCATATAGCCCCCCTGTGCACTCTGCCCCTCCCATATAGCCCCCTGTGCGCTCCCCCTCCCATATAGCCCCCCCATGCGCTCTCCCATATAGCCCCCTGTGCGGTTTCCCCCTCCCATATAGCCCCCCTGTGCGCTCTCTCCCTCCCATATAGCCCCTCTGTGCGCTCTCCCTGTCCCATATAGCCCCCCTGTGCACTCTGCCCCTCCCATATAGCCCCCCTGTGCGCTCCCCCCTCCCTGAAGTTCTAGGTATACGGACGTTATTTGTGTTAAGTCATTGGATTCTGTCTTTTCCTTTGCACCAACACACCAGCGTATACTTGGGCTATTTAAACCTGCGGGACTGAAGGCCAACCGAGAGGGTAGGTAACACTCCAGGCTATCATGGCAAGTGCCCAAGTGACCCTCGCCCACTCAGCTGCCATAACACCGCTAGAGCTGCCCTGGCTACTGGCCCCTTCGTGTCCACCGCACTTATATACAGGTATTTGCCACCTATACAATACTGACCTTCCTTATTTTACTGATCCACTAACAGTCTGTGCATGGTGCCTCCTTATGTATAGTCTATGTTCTGTATAATTTGGGGGAATATAGGGTATCCCCCCCCCACACCTATCAGCACTTATTTTTGTATACAGCGCTAGTTAGCATATCAGCGCCCTGTGTCTACCAACACAGCGAGTTGACTTCACTACCACAATTTTTTTATTTTATTGTACAGGTTGTTTCAAATGTTTTCATTTTGCTATTATAAAATACTTTCATATGTATGTAGGTGAACCTTTGACACTTCCATGCAATGTATTTGGGCAGTGAGTATCAGCCTACAGGTGATTTAGGACCCTTCTTTACCCAGACTCCCGACAGCAGTATCACCTTCACTTCCCTGATACCAACGCTGTGTCCCACATATGTGCACCATTTTCTACTTAATGGCTTGAGCTCGAACAAGGCAGAAATGGTTAAAGAATTGACATACAGATGAGATCAGAAGCCACAGAGAATGCCCAGCCCCCCTGTTCACGTATAACAGGACAGAGAGGGAAATTTATCAGCACTGCTCGCCTCTCCGACTGCTCTGCAAACATCCAGCTGTAACAGTAAGTACCCCAATCTGCTTTACACTATAGGAGGCATAATATAGTCATGATTTATTGACATATGTTCCACGTCCAATTTTTATGCTCTTGATTTTTATTCTATCTTCATTACATATTTTTTCTACAATAATTTATCTCCTCCCCACCTGAGCATCTTTTTGACTGGACTCATGACTTATGTCCATCTGCAAGGTAACCCTAGGACTAATAGATAGTGACGTGAGAATTAAGTTCAGATGTGACTCTCTACAGTATTAATACTCTAGGAATATTATGTACTCATATGTCATAATAGGATCCTAGAAATGTATCCATGTATTGTTGACCAAATCTAACGTAAAGTCAACCTGCAAGTACTCAACCATTCCCCATCAGTATCAATTCCAGATGACCCATTTGTGCTGGACACCAGTTGACATATGATAGCGTTAACTTGTCTAGTATAGATTTGAGATAAAGAGTTCATAGCAGTCTGGTGATGTTAAACTCTATATATGAGTACGAGTATCTCTGGATCCTAAAAACCACAACAGAGTTGTATTGCCGATCCTCATGATATATCTGATTGTGCGGGCTATCCTATAGATCAGGGGTAGGGAACCTTGGCTCTCCAGCTGTTGCAAAACTACAACTCCCATCATGTCTGGACAGGCATGATAGAAGTTGTAGTTTTGCAACAGCTGGAGAGACAAGGTTCCCTACCCCTGATCTATAGATAAATGCCATCGTTCAGGGACAATAACTTTTTTGGGCTTGCACAAATTTTTATAGGACCTGGTATCCAATGACCTAGCGACAGCTCTTGGATAATAAACTGATCAAGCACAATGGGGGACATTTATCAAACTAATTGCGCCCGTTTTTAGTCTAATATATCTAGTTTGCGCTCAAAATAAATCTAATATGAATTTATGAAGCTTTTTTAGACAAGACTATCCAAATTAGATGCGACTTTTTGAATTAGATTTTTTGTCGTTAATTAGATCGAAAGTGCGCCAGAATTCTTTTTTAGCTAAATTTATTAACTGCGCAATTTTTTTAAAAGCCGCATATATATCTGCTCCGAACCAGGTGAATTTATTAGACTAATTAAAAGACTATTATTTATAAGACACATTTACTATGCTATTAGACAATTTACATAAATTTGACCAAACACATTAGATTGGAAATTATGCCAAAACATCTTTGACAAAATCGTGTTTTTAGATTTGTTAGTAACTATCCCCCATTGCCTTTTACCTGCCTGACCTTATTGTTTGTACATGAGATAAGCAGCTTTTGGCCAGAGCTCATCTCTTCCCAGCCAGCGATAGAACATATGTGTTCAGCCCTGCAGCTAGATGCACACTGCATTAGTAAATACACATGACAGTAACACTGTATTGAAGGATAACCGTATCGGCTTATGGCAGATGGGAAGATTATGATGGTTTTTTTGGCCATCAGAATGCGACAGCTGATCAAAGTCAGTGGTTCTTTTCAGAAGGGTCATTCAGCGTTGACATCAAAGTCATCATCATGGTCAACAACTGTGGTGGCCACTAATGCAATGTCGGAGAACTCATACAACGGGCACTTTGCAACTGGAGGTTCATTACGCTGGATATTAGCAGTAACTATAGCCATAGGACTAGAGGAGAACAGTACAAATCACCAGTTAAGTAGTGTATGACTCATGAAGCCCCAGTTATAAGCGGCCACTATGGCAGTTCCGACTATTCCTGTATTTCACATTGTCACATTGTGTATTATTCTTGACTGATACCAGCTACAAAATTATAGCGTATACACAGCCTGACCAGATGAGAGTTGGATGTGATAGAACTATAGGTTATTCACCCAGTATTACCTAGATTACATGTTTTGCACTTAGGACGTACTTTAAACCACTATTGCGCTCTAGGAAAAGCGATGTATGGGTAAAATATATACCGAATTATGTGCCAAAATACATCCCAATACACGCCCGCCTTGTCCATCTAGTAGTCTGCCTTTATATCATGTCCTTTCTTATTATCTTAAGATAGATATGTTTATCCCAGGCAGTTTTACATTCTGTTATTGTAGATTTACCAACCACCTCTGCTGGAAGTGTGTTCCAAGTATCCACTACTCTTTTAGTAGTATTTTCTCATGTTGTTTCTGATCTTTCCCCAACTAACTTCTCACCTCCTCTTGTTCTTGAGTTCAGATTTTTATTAAAAACACTTCCCTCCTGAACCTTATTCAATCCTTTACATATTGAAGGTTTCGATCATGTCCCTCCTTTCTCTTCTTTCCTCCAGACTATACAGATTCAAATCCTAAGTCTTTCCTGATATGGTTTATGCCTGACACCCTCCACCATTTTTGTAGCCCGTCCTTGGACTTGTTCTATTTTATCAATGTCCTTTTTTAGGTGAGGTCTCCAGAACTGGGCACAGTATTCCAGATGTGGCCTCACTAGAGCTCTATACAGCGGGATCACATTATCCCTCTTCCTACTGGTTATACCTCTAGCTATACACCCCAGCATACGATTTGCTTTCCCAACCACCTGGTTGCACTGGTGACTCACATTAAAGGGGTTGTCCAGCAAAAATCTTTTTCTTTCAAGTCAACTGATATCAGAAAATTATATAGAGTTAATTTACTTCTATTAAAAAGTCTCAGGTCTTCCCATACTTATTAGTTGCTGTATGTTCTGCAGAAAATGTTGTTTTATTTTCAGTCTGACACAGTGCTCTCTGCTGACATCTCTGGCCGAGACAGGAACTCTGTCTCGGTTTTCTATGAATCCCCATAGAAAACCTCTCCTGCTCTGGAGAGTCTTTGTCTCGGCCAGAGATGTCAGCAGAGAGCACTGTGTCAGACTGAAAAGAAAACATTTCCTGCAGGACATACAGTAGCTAATAAGTATGGGAAGACTTGAGATTTTTTAATAAAAGTAAATTACAAATCTATATAAATTTCTGACAGCAGTTGATTTGAAAGAAAAAGATTTTCGCTGGACAACCCCTTTAAGGCTGTCAGAAATCACTACCCCTAAATAAGTCTTAAGTGTCTGACTGGTTGGGGGGGGGGGGGGTCTAAACACTGCAACCCCAATAGTCACAAGAATGAGTGTGCCCCTGTTTAAATAGAGGGGCGTACAAGTGTGTACACTGTCACTCCATTCAAAGTCTAGGGTACTGCCATAGAAAGTCCAACGCACTCTACATCCCTGAACACGGATACAAACTGTTGCATTTTCTGTAAATCTTCATAGATATTAAATTTTTTCTAGTTTTTCATTCATCACACAATGTTTTATCTAGTGCTTGGGAATATTGGTGTAACAGCATTAATACCTGACTTATTAGGGACAGGTTCAGTGTCAGCGTCTATGGCAGCATTACCCGTAAATATGGCGTTATCGGCACTTCTACTCATGGAAAAGAGAAGTGCAGAGAACAGATTGATCGGAAGAGAAAGTCTAGAGGACTCGTATCACATCTGTCTCTTTATCCTGCACATAGGATTACATGAAAACCTCACATAATCCCCCACTGGACGCTATACGACGTTTCATGTTACCATTTCCGGAAATATCCAAACAAAATGCATCATCGTACAGTCAGTGCTGGCACATTAATTGAAGCCTCCTTGATCCTAATGGATTTCAGGTAACCACAGAACTAATGTGCTCTAAATGGCACTTAATGGGGTTTGGGTGGAGTCCAGAACTGAACATTCTTAAAGGGGCTTTCCAGGATTAGAAAAAACACAGCTACTTTTTTGCAAAAACAGCACCATGCCTGTCCTCAGGTTGCGTGTGGTATTACAATTCATCTCCATTCACTTCAATAGAACTGAGGTGCAAAACCCCACCCATACTGATCACAAGAGTGGTGTTGTTTTTGTATGGAAGAAAGTGACCAGCTTTGCCAATCTCTTTAGCAGCAAATTTAGCGTAGTTATGTAGCAATAAGAAAGTAAGGGATGCATCACTGCTTACTGTACCGATTCCATTTACATATCAATGGCCCAGGGTGATCAATCTGAGACATATATCAAACATGGTGCAAAGTGAAACTGGCTCAGTTGCCCCTAGCAACCAATCAGATTCCACCTTTCATTTTCCAAAAAGTTTGTGAGGAATGTAAAGTGGAATCTGATTGGTTGCTAGGGGCAACTGAGCCAGTTTTACTTTACACCATGTTTGATAAATCTCCCCCATACTGTCTGGTTTACCCATTGACACCAATCACAGCTCAGCTTTTATTTTACCAGAGCAATACGAGTAATGAAAGCTGAGCTGCGATTGGTGGCTATGGGCCAATAAGACAGGAGTTTGCCTCAGTGAGGCAAAAATATGTTGCTTTCCTTCTAGATATAGAAGGTAATTCAGAATGTATTTCCCAGATTGGACCACTCCAGCCTAGACTTAGGGCCCTATTACACGGGACGATTATCGTGCGAAAAATCGTTATATCATTTGAATTTAAACGATAATCGTTCTGTGTAATTGCAGGCAACAATCGAAAAATCGTTCGTATGTCGTTGATCGTTGATTTAGATCTGAACCTAAAATAACCGTTAATCGTAAGCTAATCGTTCGCTGTAATCCCACGTTCTTTCGCTCAAGTTCCGCATTTTTTCACTAATCGTTCAGTGTAATAGCACATTGTTCATTGTTTTCCTGGGATCAGAAGGAATAAACGATCGTAATAACGACCATCGTTCTATGTAATATGGTGAACGATTTCAGGTTAACGATAAACATTCTCGTTTGCGATCATTTATTGTTAGTCATTAATCGTTAAAAATTGCTCAGTGTAATTGGACCCTTACATCTAAGCTATTTATAAAGAATAAGTGACATTTTGATATACATCCTCCCTCTAATACAGTGCAGTCATTCTGTCCCCTTGGCAGAAAAGCACCCCTAAAGTATGATGTTTCCACCCTCATGCTTTACAGTCTGAACTCTGTTCTTGGGGTTGTACTCATCCTTCTTCTTCCTCCAATCACAGCGGGTGGAGTTCAATTATAGTCTCATCTTTCCACTCGACCTTCTCCCATGCCTCCTCTGGATTATTCCGATCTTCATTGGTGAACTTCAAACAAGCCCGGACCTTATGTGCCCAGCAGGATTTTAATCTATAATGGCGTAGTGTGTTACTGATTGTAATCTTTGAGCCTGTGGTCCCAGTTCAATGACCAGGTTCAGCCATGTATTTCTTGGCTGATTCCTGACCTTTTACAGAATCATCCTTACCACACGAGGTGAGATCTTGCTTGCATTTTCTGTTTCTTCCATTTTCTAACAGTTGAGGCCTTCTCACCAAGCTGCTTGCCTATTTTCCTGTAGCCCATCCCAGCCTTGTGCAGGTCTACAATTTTGTCCCTGGTGTCCTTGGAAAGCTCTTTGATCTTGGCCGTGGTGAAAAGGTTGGAGTGTGATTAAGTGTGTGCAGGAGTTTTTTATATACAAGTAATAAGTTCAAAGAGGTGCAATAACTACAGGTAACGAGTGCAGAGTAGGAGGAGCTTCTTAAAGAAAAACTAATAGGTCTGAGACAGGGAGAAATCTTGCTCGTTTGTAGGTGATCAAATACTTATTTCTTGCAGTAAAATGCTAATTAATTATTAAGAAATCATACAATGGAATTTTGTGGATTTTTTATTTAGATTCTGTCTCTCACAGCTTAGGTGTACCTACAATAACAATTACTGATGTCTCCATTTTTTGTAAGTGGAAAATCTCCCTTTTCTCCAATTGAAGGCTGTAACAGTGTGCTCAATGGGGTTATCCTACTGTAAAAACACCACCACCCTGTCCTCAGGTTGTGTTTGGTATTGCAATTAAACATGATTTACCTTAAAGAAGCAGTTCAGTTTTTTTTTTTTCGGCCCCCCGGGTAGCCGCTGTCATGTATACTTACAGAAGATGATCGGTGTCCCGTTCCCGTCGGTCAGTTCCCGTCCCGCGGTGCCGTTCAAATCGGGAGCGCTCACGTCCGCCGGCTGCTGCGAGTCCTCTTCTCTGACCAGTGATTATACGCCGGAAGTCATTCGCTTCCATGCATTCACTATGGAAGCGCGTGACTTCCGGCGTTCAAATTATAAGGGAGAGAAGAGGAGTCACAGCGCCGGCGGACGTGAGCGCACCCGATTTGAACGCCACCGCGGGACGGGAACTGACCGACGGGAAGGGGACACCGATCATCTTCTGTAAGTATACATGACAGCGGCTACCCGGGGGGGGGCGAAAAAAAAAAAAAACTGAACTGCTTCTTTAATGGAACTGAGCTGAAAAGTCACACCAAAACTGATGACAAAAGAAGCACTTTTTCTGAGAGAAAATGACCATGTTTTTCTAAGCCTGGATATCCCTTTCAAGTGCAAATAGATTGTCTCAGGACAGCACTAAATAATTTATCAATCTATGTGAAACTAAATCTGGTGTAATTTTCCATAGCAGCCAATCACGGCTCTTCTTACATATCTTAATGAGTTCTGGTAAAATGTAACCTGAGCTGTGATTGGTTGCTACAGGCAAATGACACCAGCTTTTGTTTCATACAGATTGATAAACCTGCACCAATATATGAATTACTCAAAATTAGAGACTTTTACTTTATTCTGGTCCCTTTAAGACCCTTAAATGGATTGTCCAGCATAAGAAAACTTTTTCTATATAGCTGAAGTCAAATGAAAATATATAAAAAAAAAACGATACTTCCCTCTCTATGGTCCCCAGTGTCCTGCTGTGGCATCTCCAGTAATCCCCACTGACTGCCAGACCGACACTTCCAAGATGGACTTGTCTCAGGAGTGACAGCCTGCTTAACCAATCACTGATTGAGACAGGACAGCACTGCAGTCAGTGATTGGATAGGATAGATAGATAGGAGATAGATAGATAATACATATTAAAGGGGTTATCCAGCGCTACAAAAACATGGCCACTTTCCCCCTACTGTTGTCTCCAGATTGGGTGGGGTTTTGAAACTCAGTTCCATTGAAGTAAATGGAGCTTAATTGCAAACTGCACCTGAACTGGAGACAACAGTAGGGGGAAAAGTGGCCATGTTTTTGTAGCGCTGGATAACCCCTTTAATAAATACGGGTATAGGGATAGATAATAGATAAATAGATAGCGAGATAGATAAATAAATAGATAGATACCACTAGAGCTTGAAGGAAACAAAGAAGAGCTCATGGGCAGAGTTCCCTTTTATGTAATATTGGGGTGAGGAGGGAAGAAGTACACTTACAGAGTGGTGTTGTACAGAGGGTATAACACCGATATATGCATGGTAAGAAACCAAAGTGTCCCGTAGCTGTGGGTCACAATCCTCGCTGAATCGGAGAGAACGCAATGGAAAAATTCAGATTTCTAGTAAGGGGAACTACTTCCGAACAAAGCGAAATTCATTCATTTCATAGAACTAGACGTAGCACGTATTGAGACCGAAACAATCTCCTCAACAGGTGAGTGCTTACATTAAACAATGACGTGATGAAGAGATTGTCTTCTTAATCTCAAAACGCGTTGTCTGTGCTATTAAATTCAGTAATTGCTGATTTGTAGGTAGCGCTTCTTTCTAGAGATTCTAATTTTTCCCTTGATAAATCCTTTGAGACATAGATAGATAGATATCCCAAGAAGTCGCAGCACATCTAAATAGTGAAAAAACTTGTGATTTTTATTTCATAGTAACAATATAAGCCAGTGCTGATAATGTTACTATGAAATAAAAATCACAAGTTTTTTCACTATTTGGATGTGCTGTGACTTCTTGGGATATCTATTGAGAAGACGTGGATTCAATCTTCGTTCCTGGCACTCCAAGCACAAGGTCTTAGAGTGCACTCCACTGTGAACTTTATGGATAGATAGATAGATAGATAGATAGATAGATAGATAGATAGATAGATAGATAGATAGTAGGGATGGTCCGAACCTGCCGAGGTTCAGGTTCGTATGAACCCGAACGCTCGGCAGCAGATTCTCGCTGTCTGCCCGCTCCGTGGAGCAGGCGGATCCAGTGGGAGTAACGCCTGGAAAACTGGGATACAGCCTATGGCTATGGCTGTATCCCAGTTTTCCAGGCGGTCCTCCCGCCGAATCCGCCCGCTCCACAGAGCGGGCAGACATCGGGAATCATTACCGAGGGTTCGGGTTCGTACGAACTCGAACCGAACTCGGTTCGGACCATCCCTAATAGATAGATAGATAGATAGATAGATAGATAGATATAAACCAAAAAGGCAGCAGCACTCTGTAGTTGTGGAAATATCATGTGGAAAATTTATTCACACTCCATGCAAAAATACAGCAGCAACATTTCTGACCACAACAGTGGTCTTTTTTCAAGCCAAAAACACACGTGTCCCATAGGGATATATATATATCAAACAGTGCACTCATTAGTGAAATCAGCTGTTAACATAGTGAGGTGTACATCATGGGATTAAGGGGACTGAGTCCCATAGTAAATATACAACGTGATATAATATAGTACATGTACAGAAAGAAAATTCATCATATACAGTTCAAAACATTCCTATTCATAAGAATAATAAGGAGCATGTCTGATCGCTCACCCAGGATAGGAGGAAAACACGCTAGTCTGTCAGTGCGATCTCTCTGTATGGTGGAACGCAAACCCCAATGGAACGCAATCAAATGCGTGTACGTATGGGTTGCGCATGCGCGAGGTATATACCAATTGCGCTGCAGTGTAGCTCAGGACAAGTCTACGGGAACGCCCAACTGTCTTGCGATATGCATAGAGATCTATAGCGCCACATATAAACCAAAACCAAAATAAACAAAAAAAACAAAAGTATAAACATTACAAAGATTATTGTGAGTGTAGAACCAAGGGCACATGGTTAGTGGTTATATATCCCTATGGGACACGTGTGTATTTGGCTTGAAAAAAGACCACTGTTGTGGTCAGAAACGTTGCTGCTGTATTTTCGCATGGAGTGTGAATAAATTTTCCACGTGATTTTTCCACAACTACGGAGTGCTGCTGCCTTTTTGGTTTATATATTGCATAGCCCGGTGGCTCCCCTGGCGTGCAGCCGGCACCGATCAACTTGATTTATCTTGAGTGCTGCAGCATTTTTTATTTTTTATAGATAGATAGTTAGATAGATGGATGGATGGATGGATGGATAGATAGGAGATAGATAGATAGGAGATAGATAGATAAATCAGAAGAATACCGCAGCACTCGTGAGATAAAATTCAACACAGCGTGTTTATTTCCCCAAACCGCAGTTGACTGCTTGAAAAAGCTCTCAGTGTGGAGAGCGAAACATCGCGGTTTGGGGAAATAAACACGCTGTGTTGAATTTTATCTCACGAGTGCTGCGGTATTCTTCTGATTTATATTACCTATACCGGGTGGTCGCTAGTATATACCGCCTGCCACCACATCTATTGCTACACGAGTGCTGCATTCATTCTGAATTTCATAGATAGATAGATAGATAGATAGATAGATAGATAGATAGATAGATTGATAGATAGATAGATAGATAGATAGATAGATAGATAGATAGATAGATAGATAGGAGATAGATAGGAGATAGATAGATAGGAGATAGATAGATAGATAGATAGATAGATAGATAGATAGATAGATAGATAGATAGATAGATAGATAGATAGATAGATAATATAGATAGATAGATAGATAGATAGATATATTGATAGAAGATAGATAGATAATAAATAAATAGATAATGGATAGATAGATAGATAGATAGATAGGAGAAAGAAAGAAAGAAAGAAAGAAAGAAAGAAAGAAAGAAAGAAAGAAAGAAAGATAATAGATAGATAGATAGATAGATAGATAGATAGATAGATAGGAGATAGGTAGATAGATAGATAGATAGATAGATAGATAGATAGGAGATAGATAGATAATAAATAGATAGATAGATAGATAGATAGGAGATAGATGGAAAGGAGATAGATAGATAGATAGATAGATAGATAGATAGATAGATAGATAGATAGATAGATAGATAGGAGATAGATGGAAAGGAGATAGATAAATAATAGATAGATAGATAGATAGATAGATAGATAGATAGATAGATAGATAATAGATAGATAGATAGATAGATAGATAGATAGATAGATAGGAGAAAGAAAGAAAGAAAGAAAGAAAGAAAGAAAGATAATAGATAGATAGATAGATAGATAGATAGATAGATAGATAGATAGGAGATAGATAGATAATAGATAGATAGATAGATAGATAGATAGATAGATAGATAGATAGGAGATAGATGGAAAGGAGATAGATAGATAGATAGATAGATAGATAGATAGATAGATAGATAGATAGATAGGAGATAGATGGAAAGAAGATAGATAAATAATAGATAGATAGATAGATAGATAGATAGATAGATAGATAGATAATAGATAGATAATAGATAGATAGATAGATAGATAGATAGATAGATAGATAGATAGGATAATCATGTGTATAAGATGGAACAATGAGAATTCCTATTGGTTACACGTTCTATAATTAGTCTCTACTACACATCCGGGATTCGCAGATTGCCGGAGCACCATGTTCTGTCCTGGCAGCGGCTCTAGGAGAAGAAACGTGCTATTTTTGAACCAACTTTTCAGATCAGCGGCTAAACCTCTCTTACAGGAAGAAATTGGAGAAAACAGACTGTACTACAATCACATTAGAGATCATTTAGGCGTCAAAACTTCTAGCTTTAGTCTATTTGCCTGCAGATTTATCACTGTGTCTGGACTGTACAATTCCCAAGTGAAATGTAATAAGGCAGAACTTAGTCTTCTGTGTCAAGTGCAATGATAAAAGGGGCTCCGCATAGGAGATGCAGGGGGCTGATGTCAACTTTCTATAATACTCAAATAACACAAGTATCAATTTAAAAAAATTGGTGGATGAAGGAAATAAGAGATTACACCATGCTTATAGCAATGATGTCACTAATGTATAATGCTTTTCTTAAAGAGCCTTAAAAGTGACCAGTGAAGAAGGTATCCACCTTACATTGGATCAGGTCTCAGACCTTGGGTGGCTAGTAAAGATTTATCCATGCAGTTGGTTGGTTAAGGCATTATAATGCAAAATCCATGGTAAAGAGAGGGCTTTCTATAATTCCCTGGTGGATTATCATAAAGCTCTCCATTTCCTTCTCACAGTGGTCCTGCGGTGGATGGGGGATGCATTATAAGGCTCTGTAATAGCTTGGTTAGAATAAAGTATAACACATCACCAGGCTGCTTTCATATTTTCTTTTATTAAAAAAAAAATACAGATTGACAGAAAATGCAAACGATTGACAGAAAGAGTTTCTGAAGCCGCTGGGGCACATGGAATAAAAGAAACTGCTAAAAATACTTGGGGTCTAAGATGGGGTCTACCAGTTATGAGATGATATATTACTCGATTGCTAGGCCAGAAGATGGAGAGAGAAAGTGTAAAGGAGAAAGGATAAGATTAAAGGGAATCTGTCAGCTCCCGGACCTAGCTAAGGTGCTGACAGTGTGTGCAGCTGGCAGTCCCCTAGTGAGCATGGTGCCTTTTGGTAATTTGTCAGTGCAGTGGTTTATGCACAATCCTACTGTAATAAAGTGTCAAAGAGGAGGTGTTTGTGCCACACTCTGGCCGCCTCACCACTTCTTGCTCCTCTTCATGAAAAATCAATGCTACCCGGCCTCCTGCATGCTCAGCTGTCTCTGATTGCAGATCAGTCCTCTGTAGGCAGCTCATGTCTAAGAGAAACACTCAGATATAATAGGATCTCTGAACCCAAATGTGATAAAGCTGTGGTCTAAGGGTAACTCACCTGTTTAGAGACCTGATGGAAGTGAAATATAGGTCTTTATTTTTTTCCCCTCATTATTGTATTATTTTTAAGGCCATGTCCACACACAGTATTTTTGCTTATGGCCCTATTCCACGGAACGTTTGTCGTTCATAAATTCGCTAAAACGACCGCTCGTTAACGATTAATTCACGACTATATTTTGCGAACGACAACATATAACACGTGAACGATAACGATTACTTTGCGGTCGTTACATGCTCGTTTAAAACGTTCGCCGGGGTGATAATTTGAATACAACACACCTAGTTTTTCAACACATTGGGTGAACGATTTCACGATTTCTAATTCAACAAAACGATTAGCGAATTATCGTTGAAAGACTAACGATTTTTTTTCGACATGTTGAAAAACATTTTATAACGACTGAACGACGATTTTGCTGTAGTAGTTCGATCGTTTACATCTATTCCACGGAACGATTATCGTTAACGAGCGGTCGTTTTAGCGAATTTATGAATGACAAACGTTCCGTGGAATAGGGCCATTAGTATTTTGGTCAGTATTTTGCAACCAAAACCAGGAGTGGATTGAAAACACAGAAAGGCTATGTTCACACATACTGTTAATATTTAGTGAATGGCCGTTGCACCAAGTGCAATCCTTAATAATGTCCCCCTATAGTATATCACTGCTAAAATAGGTCAGGAACTTTAGAATAGTGTGCAACTTCTACAGCCCAAATATACATATTATCAGTAGAGATGAACGAACCGGCCGAGGTTGGGGTTTGTACGAACCTGAACTCTCGGCTTCTGATTCCCGCTGTCTGCCCGCCTAGGGCTATGGCTGTATCCCAGTTTTCCAGGCGGTCCTCCGGCTGTATCCACCCTCTTCACGGAGCGGGCAGACAGTGGGAATCAGAAGCAGAGAGTTCAGGTTCAGACGAACCCGAACCTCGGCAGGTTCGCTCATCTCTAATTATCAGCTGGGTATATATATATATATATATATATATATATATATATATATATATATATAATTATTTCAGTTTGGATAAATTTCACAGACTGATAGTAATTTGGATTGAGTTAAACTCCAGGTGTTCCCTTGTTACCCATGCAGGATGTTATCTGAAGATGCCTGAGGCTTATATTGTATGACTGAGATCATTGTGTTGCTAAACTTTAGCTATGTGTGCCTATCTGAAGGGTACAGCACAAACTCACCTACTGGAGGGCATCTGGGATTGACAGCGCAACAGCCACATTCCGAGAAAACTCAGATTCCCAGCCATTTGAAATGGAATTCTGGAGAAAAAAAAAAAGTTATGAAATCAACTGGAGCCAGAAAGTTGTACAGAATTATTAATTGTTTCTATTTTTTTTTTTAAAATCAAGTCTTCCAGTATCAGCTGCTGTATGTCCTGCAGGGAGTGGTGTATTCTTTCCAGTCGGACACAGTGCTCTCTGCTGCCACCTCTGTCCATGTCAGGAACTGTCCAGAGCAGTAACAAATCCCCATAGAAAACGTCTACTGCTCTGGACAGTTCCTGACATGGACAGAGGTGGCAGCAGAGAGTATTATGTCAGAGTGGAAAGAATCCACCACTTCCTGCAGAACATACAGCAGCTGATAAGTACTGAATTTCGTTTTTTTTAATAGAAGTAATTTCCAAATATCTATCATTTTTCGGAACCAGTTAATCTGAATAAAATCTAAAAATATATATATTTTAGTACTTAAAAAAAAACATGTTTTTCACATTGCATAACCAGAATATTTTTCTAATAATTCCCTCTTTTTACAGGCATTGTTAGAATGAGATCCTCTTACCTGATCCCCTGCCTGGTGCTTATCCTGATGAATATACACAGCGGCCTCTCTCGTATTAAATCAAGGGGCAAGACATCAAGCAGCGATAAAAAGCCCGGCTCATATCCACGCACCTCAACTGTATCTAAAACTGTCCACAAACCCGGACAGCTCTTCTTTGCAGGTAGTCAACTAACCATCCAATTCAACATGACGGATGAATCCCAGGCTTATGCTGCAAATTACACAGTGTTCCCTGACGGACTGCACTATCCCCGGCCTGGCACAGTCAAGGACTATGAAGAATTCCTGGGTCTCTGCAAGAACTCCACATTGGACCTGGAAGCAAACAAGGACAAGCTGTCAAAGCTCCGCTCAGATGTGGAGACGAGGGTGACATTGCACATTATAGATTTTCTATGCACAGAGAATTATAATAATGCTGGCCCTTGTCCAGGGGGATCATGGGTAGTAACAACAATAACCGCCATGATATTGGTTATCAAAATACTTGACTAATGTGATTGTGTTATGTAATACACTGCGGCTTAATCTCACATTGCTTTCCTGATAAATGAAGTATTTAGGTTATCCATCCTCTTCAAGGCAGAGTTCAGACCTCATAGACACAGCTCTGTTTTGTATGGAGTCATAATAAGGCACCTATAAAATTATAAGGGAGCTATAACGGACCTTTGCATAACAAATCTAGGTGTTTCTAGTCAGATTACATACTGGTCCAAAATGAAAATGTGGTATGCTCCACCTGATGATATGGTGCAGTTATTTTACCTTAAGGGCTTTAACTTAAAGGGGTACTCTGAAGAAAAAAAGGTTTTTAAATCAACTAGTGTCAGAAAGTTATACAGATTTGTAAATTTCTTCTATTTAAAAATCTTGTCTTCCTGTACTTATTAGCTGCTGTATGTCCTGCAGGAAGTGGTGTATTCTTTCCAGTCTGACACAGTTCTCTCTGCTGCCACCTCTGTCCGTGCCAGGAACTGCCCAGAGCAGGAGGGGTTTTCTATGGGGATTTGCTACTGCTCTGGACAGTTCCTGACATGGACAGAGGTGGCAGCAGAGAGCACTGTGTCGGACTGAAAAGAATACACCACACAACAGCTGATGTGTACTAAAAGGCTTGAGATTTGTAAATAAAAATAAATTACAAATCTGCATCACTCTCTGACATCAGTTGATTTTAAAACATTTTTTAATCAGAGTTCCCCTTTAAAGTAGGAATGGAAAACCAAAAAAGATAAGCAAATTTACATTATAAAGCAAAGCACTTTGTTTGTTCAACAGCCGTCTGCCTTTGATTTCTGCGTCACTCCCTGACGCTCTACCCCGGGTGCCTGGAAAAGCTGGATTCAGTCCTGGGAAACTTCTAGTTTTCCAGGACTGAACCCAGCTTTTCCAGGCACCCGAGGTGGAAAGGAAAGGAGCGGCACAGAGAGTATAAACCAACTGCTGAACAAACAAAGCGCTTTGCTTTGTGTGTAATGTAAATCAGCGTCCTCCAGCTGTTGCAAAACTACCATTCCCATCATGCCTCTGTGTCCACACTGTCCGTGGATGATGGGAATTATAGTTTTGCAACAGCTGTAGGGTCAAAGGTTCTCGTTGCCTGCTTTAATATGACCCACAGGTAGAACGGCGCCGCCACGGGGAAGCCGGTGCCGCGGTAGGTTTTTTGAACCTCGGCCCGGTTCCACGGGTACCAGGCCAGGGCCGAAGCACTGAAGGTGGCTGGCCCACCCCCCCAGTGGGAGGGGATTTCCTCCCCTTTATGACGCAGCTCCTTTAGAATCAATGGAGCCACATCATAGAGGGGCGGGGATTCCTTCCACTGTGGGCGAGCCGACCCGCCTCCAGTGCTTCAGCCCTGGCCCGGTACCCGTGGATAGAACGGCACAATACACGGGAATCGGGCCGAGGTTCAAAAAACGGACCGTGGCACCAGCTTTCCCATGGAGGCGCCGTTCAATCCGTGGGTGATATTAAAAAGGTAAGCAGTGTGAAGTGGCACATGAAGTCCGCTTATTGTCCCTGTTCATGGAGCCATTATTGGTAAAGTATTACTTCATTTACTATTTTAAAACACAATAAAACTCAAATTTTCCAAAGACAGACAATCCTATAATGGGCAAAGGGGGGGCGCATATTTCTGGAATGTAATCCATGACAAATGTAATGTAGTAGAGGATAAAGAAAGCTCTGGAATGATTGTATAACTATACCTATCAATGTAACCGATCTCCTGCAACCTATGTATAACAGTCAATACTATGATCATTACTTGAAGCCTAAAGTATAAGCCATGTCTTTATGTATCAATAAACTGGGTCTGTGACGTATACATAAAAAACACTTGGCTCTTTATATAATTACAGTATGATACCGTATAAACACATTATTAGGCATGCATTTTGCCTGTATGTATTAGCTGCTGCTGGATTGCATACAGAGAAGGTGAGCAACAGGGAAAGGGGAACCCCATAAATCTATTCTGGTTCCTGCCATGATCACCACACATTATAACCCTTGGCTAGGACTAGTGTGAGGTGCAAGTGTAAGTGCAGCGTCAAGGAGAGTCCCACGGGATGTGTGCTGTTTCTTGAAAGAAGTCTTCATACTCACGTGTAGATAAGTCTCGGTTATCTCATCTAACCGCCTTCTGCCTACACAGTCTCGGTGATGGCCCTGGTAAGTAGTACTAGTCCCAGGCCTCTGTCTCTGGGTGGAGCTAACTAGTAGAAGTTTTCCCACATATTCGAGCATTGTCAGTAGAGAGCGGCTAACTTGCATCTGTGCTCTACTGCGGTCAAGTCCCTCTTCCTGTGCTTCTAGGGGGTGACTGTTCAGAAGTTAAGTTCCATGGTGTAGTTCCGCTCAAGGCTCAGGCCTAAGCCAAGCCTGCTGGGCTACTGTGACAGGAACTAGTGCTGGTTAGAAAAAGATAAATCCAGCAGCTTCCAACATAGTAGAAAAATCTTCAGCTCTTTATTAGCTCACATGTAAAATATGATGTTTCGACTCTTCGTCTTTGATGCTGGGCGGAATAGACTGAATAGAACACTTGCTGTTGGTGATGATGAGAGAAGTAGTGTCTGAAGAACGACACCCAGATCTTTAAATATAATGAAGAATCTTGAAGATGAGACTGGTCAGGACTGGACCGGAATCTGTCTCTGGAACAGGGGAGCGAATCACCCTGAGTTGCGGCCAGGGCCGGTTTTAGACTAAATGTGGCCCTGGGCAAAGTTGAAGGTGGGGCCCCAAATGCTGAAATATTGTAGCAACAATTTAAGGTCCCCATACATGTTACTCTTTTGTTGGTGGTACCTGTTGCTCCTGGTGGGTTCGGCCATCAGTGTAAGGTGTATGGGGCTCTCTGGACAGTCCTCTGACAGATGATATCAGTGGACATAGGGGATCAGGCTTGGTGGAAAATCAGCCTCTTTGTTCTCAGAGACATAAGCCGCCATCAGATCTGTCTGGCTATGGCTGCCCCCTCCCATAGAGAACACAGGAACACTTAGATGTGCCAAATTTCTGTGTATGGAAAGGATGGGGTCGTATGGGAGAGATAATTGTCAGCTGAAGGATTGTTCAGCCAGCAGTTATTACACGGCCTGATATTCAGGATAAGTGAGTGCCAATCTGGTAGAATGGAGCTCGCTTAGAGAGCCTACTACATGGCTCAATTATCATGCAGCAAAAGCTATGGAGGAGATTTATCAAACTGGTATAAAGAAGAAGTGTCTCAGTTGCCCCTAGCAACCAATCCGATTCCATCTACTCAGAATCTGAGTAATGAAAAGTGGAATATATACAAAGTGTATATATACAGTATATCATTAGTGATGTCTGTGCAGCCCTTGCTGTATATAGTAAACAATAAAGATATATACTACCTGATTATGTTCCCCAGTGTCCTCACAGAGCGATATCGTCCTGATTCGGACAGTTTTCACTCCATGGATTAGGGCCCTTACTCAGTTCAGAAGGTTACATGCCGGGACTGCCCCTACATGCCAGGACTACCGCTACATGTCAAGACTGCCGCTAGTGGTGTAAACACAAAAACTATTTATATGAATTGTTTTAAAAAAATGAAATAAATATCACTATTTCAGAACCAAATATTACCTCCATACCGTTATTGAAGAAAACATACTATATATAGGCCAATATTACCACCATAGAGTGACCACCACATAATGACTATATACACTATATACAGACTAATATTACCGCCATAGAGTGACCACCACATAATAACTCTATATACAGACCAATATTACTGCCATAGAGTGACCACCACATAATGACTCTATATACACTATATACAGACCAATATTACCGCCATAGAGTGACCACCACATAATAACTCTATATACAGACGAATATTACCGCCATAGAGTGACCACCACATAATAACTCTATATACAGACGAATATTACCGCCATAGTGACCACCACATAATGACTATATACACTATATACAGACGAATATTACCGCCATAGAGTGACCACCACAAAATGACTATATACACTATATACAGACGAATATTACCGCCATAGAGTGACCACCACATAATAACTCTATATAAAGACCAATATTACTGCCATAGACTGACCACTCTATAATGACTCTATATACTATATACAGACCAATATTACCGCCATAGATTGACCACCGTATAATGACTCTATATACACTATATACAGACCAATATTACCGCCATAGACTGACCACTGTATAATGACTCTATATACACTGAATACAGACCAATATTATGTGCCGATCAGTCTATGGCTATACTATTGGTCTGTATATAGAGTTATTATGCGGTGGTCAGTCTATGGCTATACTATTGGTCTGTATATAGAGTTATTATGCGGTGGTCAGTCTATGGCTGTACTATTGGTCTGTATATAGAGTCATTATGTGGCGGTCACTGTATGGTGGTAATATTGGTCTGTATATAGTGTATATATAGAGTCATTATGTGGCTGTCACTCTATGGCGGTAATATTGGTCTGTATATAGTGTATATATAGAGTCATTATGTGGCGGTCCCTCTATGGCAGTAATGACTCTATATATACGCTATATACAGACCAATATTACCGCCATAGAGTGACCATCACCTAAGGACTGAATACCACCTTATCTTTTCCTCAATAAAATACACTGTACTGCCTTAGTGATGTCATCATACACTATACATAGGAGCTGCAGCCAATCAGCGGCTTCAGTGGTCACCTGCAGCAATTACATAGGACTGATGAGGCCGGAGAATGGCTGCAGCTCCTATATACAGTCTATTCACCTCAGTGCTCACACAATATATTTATATATATATATATATATATATATATATATATATATACACACACACACACACTAACACATCCATGAAAACACATTATACAGATCCAAACCATCCAGTCCATCCACCACACACATGACATGTAACACACACTACATTCGTCCATCATACACATGGCATTCATACACACACTACACCATACCTCCCAACTTTTGCAAAGAGCAAAGAGGGACATGTGCGCCACGGTCCCCATAGCCACGCCCCCATAGCAACCCTCCATAGCCACGCCCCCATAGCAACCCTCCATAGCCACTCCCCTACAGTCACCACATGCTGCTGACTGAATAGTGCCCTATACAGTATCCAATTCCGCCAAAAATGCCCTATATAGTATCCAATCCCCCACATAGTATCCAATCCCCCACATAGTGCCCCACATAGTATCCAATGCCCCCATATAGAGCCCCACATGGTAGCCTATGCCCCCATATAGTGCCCCACATAGTAGCCAATGCCCCCATATAGTGCCCCACATATTATCCAATCCCCCATATAGTGCCCCACATAGTAGCCAATGCCCCCATATAGTTCCCCACATAGTAGCCAATCCCCCATATATGCCCACATAGTAGCCAATCCCCCCTTATAGTCCCCCACATAGTAGCCAATCCCCCCATATATGCCCCCACATAGTATCCAATCCCCCATATAGTAGCCAATCCCCATATAGTGCTCCACATAGTAGCCAATCCCCATATAGTGCCCCACATAGTAGCCAATCCCCATATAGTGCCCCACATAGTAGCCAATCCCTCCATATATGCCCCACATAGTAGCCAAACCCCCATAGAGTGCCCACATAGTAGCCAATGCCCCCATATATGCCCCATATAGTAGCCAATCCCCCATATAGTGTCCACATAGTAGCCAATCCCATATATGCCCCACATAGTAGCCAATCCTCCATATATGCCCCACATAGTAGCCAATGCCCCCATATATGCCCCACATAGTAGCCAATCCCCCATATAGTGCCCCACAGAGTAGCCAATACCCCCCATTTGTGTGGCCCCAGCGGAAAAAACAATAAACCAGTAACTCACCTGTCCTCCGGTCCCAGCAGCTCCTCTCCCGGCAGAGCGTGCACTCCCGTCATCCTCTGGGGCGGGCAGCGGGGTACAGAGACACTGACTGTACCAGAAGTGATTCATGACAGAGGCTACAGGTCACTTCCGGCACAGTCAGTGTCTCTGTACCCCGCTGCCCGCCCCGGAGGATGATGGGAGTGCGAGCTCTGCCGGGAGTGGAGCTGCTGGGACCGGAGGACAGGTGAGTTACTGATTTATTGTTTTTTTCGCTGGGGCCACATATAATGCGGGACACTGGGGGCTGTTCCGGGACCGTGGGACAGCACCCCGAAAACGGGACTGTCCCGCGAAATCCGGGACGGTTGGGAGGTATGCACTACACTAATGAATTATACACCTATATTCATACACATTACACACTACATGTACAGTATACTTACTCCCTCTACCATGCTGGGTGCAGTGGTGCATCCCCCTCATGTTCCAAAGCAGCAGGCTGTCATCCTCACCCGGCAGCCCTCTCCTCCATCGTCCCGACAGCTCCACACCAGAGGAGGAAGTCACCTGCAGTAAGAGGAGCTGGAGGGAGGGGGAGGGGGAGCTACACACACACAGGGAGCAGACACTGAGCAGCGTCCTGCAGCCTCTGTGTGACCCCTGATAGCAGCAGCCATTAGCTGTAGTCAGGGATCACTGCCAGACGATGCAGGACGCTGTCTGTGCTCTACTGCCCTACTGTAACTGGGGTAGGGGGCGCCTGGGGGATGGGGGCCCTGGGCAATTGCCTTGTTTGACCCCCCCCCCCCCCCCCCCCCCCTAACGCCGGCCCTGGTTGCGGCCTTGCTTGGAAGCAGCAGAGCACGTTCTACCTCCTGAAGGTGGAGGAGAGAACAACACTACCTCCTCTCTTAAGGGTAGAGAGAAGACTACTCAACCTTCTCCCTTGAGGGTAGAGAGAAGACTACTGAGGTAGAGAGGAAGTGACAAACTGACCCCAGCCAAAAGCTCGACAGCTATTGGGGTTACTATGGCAGCCGGGGAAGTCACATGACACTGGCCAGTTGCATCATCATACCATTAAATAATAGGCAAATGAATATGCATAGAGAAATATAAGAAATACCAGACTCGAACACTGGGGGCAGTACAATACAACCAGTTTGCAGTGGCCATTATCCCTTTCCAGTACAGGGACAAGTGAAATACTGATATACACAGAGACATGCAGAGAGATGGAGAAACACAAAGAGAAATCTTCTGTACTGGGACACTGCATGTGTACATTGCAGAGGTGTGTGTGTGTGTGTGTGTGTGTGTGTGTGTGTGTGTGTGTGTGTGTGTGTGTGTGTGTGTGTGTGTGTGTGTGTGTGTGTGTGTGTGATTAGTGGAGGCTGCGGTGATGGTGACAACTGGAAGTTTCTCACATCTGCACACAAGAGGGGAGATTTATCAAACATGGTGTAAAGTGAAACTGGCTCAGTTGCCACTAGCAACCAATCAGATTCCGCTTTTCATTTTCCAAAGAGTCTGTGAGGAATGAAAGGTGGAATCTGATTGGTTTCACTTTACACCAAGATAAATCTCCCCCAAGATCTATAGAGCTAGAGTGACCATTGAGTTCTTTGACACTTCTCTTTCCGAGGCCCTTCTTTCCAATTACCTAGGCTGCATTCACATGTTCCGTGTTCTGTCCGTGAAACACAGAGGACAACATAATGCCAGGAGCGAGGAAACTGATTGAATCGCTGCTGCACTGTAATGGAGGCTAATCATGTTATTGGGGGCATGTTTGTCCCCTTCTCCAGATCTATATCTATTACAACGTACACATAATAAAGTTGTGCTCTCTAGAATGCCAAGGTGGAAAAATTTTGAGGGGTTTTTAATTGTGTTGAGCAGACTTGCCAAACGGTTTGGGTTCGGCAACGTTCTCGCGAACCGCGAATATACGCACGTAGTTTTGAGGTTGATGCGTTCGCTTGAAAGTATACGATATACGCCTGCACAGTGCACACTACGTAAGAGCTTACGGCCGGATCGTATACGGCGCAGTGAAAAATGAACAAGACCATTGTTTGAGGACGGAAATGTTCCAACTCCCGGCCGTGGATTTCCATGCGGTCCCGTACGGAGTACTTATTTCAGCTAAATTGACCCTTGATTTTTCGATTCAAAAGGTTCTGTGAGTTTTATTGGGCTGGGCGAAGATTTCCAAGTAAATGACCTGCCTCAGACCGCTTCAAATCAAGCTAGGGAAGCATAACTGTACTACGGGAATATGTTCGCGGTTCGTACGCATCCAGCCGCATGTTGATTTTTCCCATGCCCGTAGTTTCAGCCGCACATGTACAGCGGCGTACGAAATGCGGCCGGACTCATACGCAGTGTGAACATAGCCTAAAATGGTATAAATGTGCTTTTTAAGGGGTTATCCAGTGCTACAAAAACATGGCCACTTTCCCCCTACTGTTGTCTCCAGTTTGGGTGGGGTTTCAAACTCAGTTCCGCTGAAGTAAATGGAGCTTGCAAACCACACCTGAACTGGAGACAAGAGAGGGGGGAAAGTGGCCATGTTTTTGTAGCGCTGGATAACCCCATTAAACTTATGAAAATATACGACTTGAGGGAACCACTGACAAACCCTTTCAACCATTAGCCATCAGTGAGGAATAAATAGAACATAAGTGGCTATATTGATCCAGGTTTGTCCTTCTTCAGATTATAGATGTTGATTAAATTTTCAAATATCCAAAAATATTATTCTAATAGAAAAAAAAAACCAGGAGGTTAATAATAAGTGTGCAGGAGGTCAAGGAACAAAAATGGAAAACATCCTTTAATGCAACTATCAAGAAATCCTGAGAGGATGTAATTAGAAGAAGAGCTTATTATAGACACACGAGGATGAGAAGGAGAAGATCTTGGCTTCTATTACATTACCTTATCACAGATTTAGGAGATGAGAGGAAACCAGGGATTACACTGCGCCTAATGATAGGTTCTATAACAGGAATGGGGAACCTTTGGCTGCCCCCTGCTGGTGTGATAATCTAAGAAGCCATCGCATATGACAGTCGGTGATGTGAGGGATACTAACAGCTCGTTGACATGTATGTACAGGCTGTATCTGCAACTTTGTAGCTTCTTTGTAATGCTGGGTGGGTTAATCTATGGTCATGTTGCTGATGAAATCACTGTGATTATTATCCTGGCATTACAAAGTTGCAGATAGGGACTCGTTTATATCACCCGTCTCAGAAGGGAGGGGGAAGGGGAGGGAGACGGAGAGAAAAGCTCAGATTTCTGTGTCTTTGGCAGAAAGCAGCAGCTCAGAATTGGGGGAAGGAGAATGAATAGATAATAACAAATATGGAATGAATTGTTCGTCTTGCTATGGGCAACAACATATGAAAAGTTACGTTTCAGCGGAATACCCCTTTAATGCCTTGTACACTTTTCTGTATTATGGCTCTGTATAAGTTGTATGAAGCTGTAATACTCTTCCCATATCAGTCTATGGGTTCCTACTATACCGCTTTTTGTATGAAGACATAGAATCTTCACTGTTGGACTTTACCACTATTTTTTTATAGAAATGTATAAGTAACCAGGTAGACATCACAATGTTATTATAAATTGAAACACTATGTACATTTTACTGCAAAGTGCTTTATTCCAAAGGGAAGGGGGCAATGGGCAAGTAAATCAGCATTCCCTGCTGCAAAAATTCACATTTGTTAGATAGAAAACCACACAGACATGACACGTAACTCAGAAGCTCAGCACATATAGTTTAGCAGTATTACGAAAACACAAAACATTTGCCAACAATGGCCATTTTCATTATACATCTCATTTACTTCATCTACATACAGCAACATCGATCCGGTAAGGTGTCTCTAAAGACTTACTATAACGTCTAGTGCTCCGACAAGTGCCAGCAGTGGCCCCCAAATATCCCTGATACTTCTGGTTGTCATTAATACTTATATAGCGGTGATGACATGCAGGGGCCCAGGAATAGGAATATGGTTTGGGGACCTTAGGTCTTATAGTAATTTTCTGGTTTAGACCTTAAAGGGGTACTCTGGTAAAACAAAAAGGTTTCAAATCAACTGGTCAAAACAAAATTAGCCAATCGACACTCTGAAGATCGGTGGTGCTCGTAAAAGGAGGGAGCAAAATCCCATACATAGTCATTCACAAAAATCTCGGCCAATAGAATTGCTCGTGTTTTATAGAAAATTCAACATAGGAATAATACTCAGGATACGTTTCGGCACAATACCTTATTCAACTGTGGCAGTTGAGAAAGGCGTTGTGCCGAAACGTGTCCTGAGTTTTGTTCCTATGTTGAATTTTCAATAAAACAAATTCTATGGATGAGTGCTGAGTTTTTAGTCACTGTCAAATCAACTGGTCTTAGAAAATTATAATTATTATAAATTATAATTATATTTGTTAGGGATGGTCCGAACCTGCCGTTGATGGTTCCCGCTGTCTGCCCACTCCGTGGAGCGGGCGGATACAGCGGGAGGAACGCCTGGAAAACTGGGATACAGCCTATGGCTATGGCTGTATCCCAGTTTTCCAGGCGGTCCTCCCGCTGGATCCGCCCGCTCCACAGAGCAGGCAGACAGCGGGAATCATTACCGAGGGTTCGGGTTCATACGAACTCGAACCGAACTCGGTTCAGACCATCCCTAATATTTGTAATTTTACTCTCTTTAGAAATCCCAAGTCTTCCAGTACTTATTAGCTGCTGTATGCCCTGCAGGAAGTGTTCTTTTCTTTCCAGTCTGACACAGTGCTCTCTGCTGCCACCTCTGTCACCAGAGTGGGAGAGGTTTTCTATAGGGATTCCCTACTGCTCTGGACAGCCCCTGTGAAAGACAGAGGTGGCAGCAGGATATACATAGATTTGTAATTTATTGTATAATATAACTTGCTGACACCAGTTGATTTGAAAGAAAAAAAAAAATCACCAGCGTTCCCCTTTAAAAATAGATAATACCTGGTCTATACTTTTGCATGGAGATGATACGTACCACCAGGACACTGCTAGGTACACTAGATTTTGTGCATAATTTGGAAGGTTCTTCTATCTTTGGAGATATTATTGCAGACTATACATATAGTATTGCCGACTAAACTATAGCCAAGAAGTTTTGTAAGACTCTAACACTCTGCAAGTACCTGTTACCTCTCCTGACTAGTCTGTTAGTAACTGTTTGTATTCCCTGTAAAATAATAGCTCTTCTTTGTGCTTTTCCTCACTTATGTATAAATACATTGACAGCAGGGTTCAATTCATGCATACATAGGAATGACATGTTATATTGTTGGGAATACAGGAGATAGTCAGGGCAGCAAACAGTAATCCCTTCATACATTCTGTACAGAACCTCCAATGATAGAACTGCTCCCTAATATACCGTAACACTAGGATTGGTCAGGTTGACAAAGGCAAAAATGTATTTACAACTTGTGCATTTGAAACTGGGAAGTTCTGCAAAAAATTGTGTCTTCATTATCATAATTACCCATAAGCCTTTGCTGCAGGCTATAACAGTAGGGATAGGAAGCCATTGGTTCCACATACATTCATATGGTTTATACAAACCTTTCCTTAATTTGGTTAATTTTTTTTTTTTTCAGCATAGAAAAACTTGGTCCATTTCTGTATTGCTACTGGCCGAAGGAAACTACGACATCCCCTATGTATCCTTTACTACCTCTAGTATGAAGTGATAGTTCACCTTTACATCCGTTATACAAGGGCTACCTATTCTAGCTTGGAAGTAATGGTCTATTCCCTGGATGACTGGAAGCCTTACAATACAGCGTGGTTAAGAGGTTAAGCGGAATGTAACGTCATTGTGTTCATATTGGACATCTTGGTTGATTCCTTCCTTGGTGCAAGGCCAAGCAGAGGAAGGATCTGGTATGTTTGATCTCGGCTCATTCACATAGATGGTCTGGCGTCTACATGGTTGCAGGAGTGCGGGCCATGTCGTGCAATCGTTGTTCAATAAGCAGGCGGAGCGACATGTACCTAGAAATAATACAGAAAATAATTAGTTATACAACAGGCATTTAAAGGAGAAGTCCAGGGTAGGACATTTTTGTCAAAAGTCAACTGTCGATCATCAGTTGGAGGCCAAGGGGGGAGGGGTGCAGCAAGAATCCTATTGCCCTGCATATTAAGAGAACAGGGTCCGCTGTCCTCCACTCCAGTTCCTGGTCCTTTCTGTGTAGAGATGAGCAAACCGAGTTCGAGTTCGAGTCCATACAAACATGAACGATCAGCATTTGATTAGCGGTGGCTGCTGACCTTGAATAAAGCCCTAAGGCTATGTGGAAAACATGGATATAGTCATTGGCTATATCCATGTTTTCCAGACAACCTTAGAGCTTTATCCAAGTTCAGCAGCCATCGATAATCAAATGCTGATCGTTCGGGTTTGGATGGACTCGAACTCGAACCTGGTTCGCTCATCTCTAATTCTGTGCAAGTCATGTGGCAGGCCTCTTATTAAATCCAGCCAGGTAAATGATGATGGAGTTTTATTAAAAGGAAATCTGTCACTACCTTTATTCTGCCTTAAATGAGGGTGGCATAAACTAGTGACAGAAATGCTGAACAGATCGGTGTATTACTTACATCATTCTGTTCAGCTGTTCTCCTAATATGCAGGAGAGTAGGATTCTTGCCACACCCCTCCCCCCGCCCTCCAGCTGCTGATTGACAGTTGACTGCCTATACACAGCACGGATAGATAACTGCCAATCAGCAGCTGGTGGGCGGAGTTTTCTGCTTCTCATGAATATCCAGGACTACTGGGCTCATGCACATAATGGAGAGGACTACTTATTGTTTATTTTATTCAGGAGGAAATCTCTGAATTAGCTGCACAGGACAATGAATGTGATACATCATTCTATTCAGCTTTTCTGTTGCTATTTTATGCTACTCTTAGATGGGAAAGCAGAAACCTAGTGACATACGTATGCCAGTCTTGATAAATGTCCCCCTATATATGGTAGAATGGCCTGTGGAAAAGGTCATAATAGTCATGTGTATAGGCACTGTACACTACCACACAAACAGTAACCACTCTATCATATGTATGTGGGGAGAAACAAGCTATTTCACTCACTTATTTTTATGTGGACAGAAGTAAAAATCCAGATTCCTGGCATTACCTTCTCATGAGTTTGGAGATTTCTCTGTCTTCCTCTTCTTTCAGCTTTTCAATGAAACTACTCAGAACTGGCATCTCAAACTTTATATACTGAGCCACCTAAGAAATACAGAGACACATATAAGAACTATATTTATACATCTGGAGGTCCCGAGACTTTGCTCTTATGTGTATGGTTACCTTTAGACCAGGAATGGGGAACCTTCGGCCCTCCAGCTGTTGCAAACTACAATTCCCATCATGCCTGGACAGCCTTTGGCTGTCCAGGCATGATGGGAATCATAGTTTTACAACAGGTGGAGGGATGAAGGTTTCCCATCCCTGCTTTAGACCATGCTCAGTGACCAGAGATTAAGCTTAAAGGGACCTTTACTTATCCACCTATAGTATTAACTCCCCCCATTTCTCCTTTGCCTTCTTCTGATTCCTTTAACAATGACCCCTAAGGCTGTGTCTCCTCCATACATTTCATGTAATCCAGGTTTTTTTTTCCTGTGCTTCCTCCATACTCTGGAACTCGATAAACATAGTATAGAGGGACCCTCTTAGGGATTTTGCATTGGTCCCAGAAGTTTCCAGTTCCTTTTCCTATAACATACCACTAACCTATAATAGCAGACATTGGAACCCATTTATTATGTAGGCTACATTTCTGGATTAGGAAGGAAACTTACATCGTAGGTGATTTCTTCTACTTGATCTTTCTCCATAAGAAACACTTTGGACACTTGTTCACATGGACCTTGCAGAATCCGAGCAATGAGTGGATAATCTGAGTCCTTCAGTTTGCTTTTCTCTTTGCAGGTGGGAGGACAGAAAAAAAGACTATGCAAGTAAAACTGAATGCATTAGAGGACATTTAATATTGGGTACGGGACTACATTGTGTGTAATGGTTGCTGTATCTGCAACACAGGTGTCAAACTCACAGCCCTCCAGCGGTTGCAAAACTACAATTCCCATCAAGCCTGGCCAGCTAAAGCGTTGGCTCTTCATGATGGGAATTGTAGTTTTGCAACTACAATTCTGGTTGTCGTTTTAGGACATCAGCTTATGGGATCATAATGATCCCATAAGCTGATGTCCCTATGTCTGCCCCCTCTCTTCTGTCCCCTGCCGCTGTTACAATCTTGTGAAAGCGACAGGGGAGAGAGGGGAGGGGGCAGAGCTCACAGGCATGCACCCCTGTGCGCCCAGCCTTCCCTCCCCCAGCCGACCTCCATAGCCAGGAAACTGGAAGCCTGAGGCCTCCGGTTTCCTTTGCTACCATCGTCCGATGGACACCGGACAGAGAATTCTCCCTCTGTAGAGGGAGAATTCCCCATCAGAAGCCTTATAGATGCTGCGGTTGTGCTGACCGCAGTATCTATAAAGTTAATTCTTAGCACCGGCGAGAGTTGCTGTGCCGTGGATGACACAGGCACAGCTTCTGTGCCTATGTCATCCTGCATCGTAAATTAACATCACTGCAGCATCAGACATAGGCTGCAGCAACGTTAATTTACAGTGCGGCGGGAGGGGGCTCATTTGAGCCACTGGCTAGATATCATCTTGGAATTGAAAAGTAATTATCATTTAGGGTATATTCACACGGACGGGCTCACAGTGAGATTCTCGCTGCGAGCCCGGCAGGTCCTGGCAGTTCCCATACACTACATACTTGCTGCGGTCTAAACGACCGCAGCGAGTATGTAATCATACCGCCCTTAACCCCTTCTGCTCCCGCCCGGCTCCCCCGCTGTAAGCATACTTTACCTGTCCTTGCTGCACGGGTCCGGCGTCCTGCTCTCCTGTCCGGCCAATTAGTGTGTTTCCCAGCCGCAGCCACTGATTGGCCGGGCGGGAGAGCAGGACGCCGGCCGGACCCGTGCAGCAAGGACAGGTAAAGTATGCTTACAGCGGGGGAGCCGGGCGGGAGCAGAGGGGTTAAGGGCGGTATAATCACATACTCGCTGCGGTCATTTAGACCGCAGCAAGTATGTAGTGTATGGGAACTGCCAGGACCTGCCGGGCTCGCAGCGAGAATCTCGCTGCGAGCCCGTTCGTGTGAATATACCCTTAAACAAACTTCTGACATGACAGAGGTTTGTATCGATGGGGGTCCAGGTGCTCATCACTAGAATGATAGAACAGAAGCACTATGCAGCCTGCGTTTTGCCCCTTCATCTCCACTGTAACTGGGAAAGTATGACAGAATTATAATGGAGCTTACAGAACTTCCGGTAGGCGCGATTGCTGGAAGTTCCCATAGGCTCCATTATAATTCCGTCCACCACTACTTTACCATTGAGAGAGGAAGGAGCGCATGCTGCAAAGCGCTTCTACCACTTCATCGCTGCTCTCACTGGTGAAGTAGCGGTGGACGGAATCATAATGGAGCCCTATGGAACTTCTGGTAGGCGCAATTGCCGGAAGTTCCATAGGCTCTATTATAATTCCGTCCACCACTACTTTACCAGTGAAAGTGGTAGGAGCGCATGCTGCAAAGTGCTTCTGCCCCTTTGCTGTAGCAATCGTCAGGGTCTCAGCACCCCCATCAATATAAACCTCTGACATGTCGCTATGACATGTCAAAAGTTTGTTTAAATGATAGGTACGCTTTAAATTATCTAGGGAACATACATCTAAACTTAGGGCCAAGTGTGAAGGGATATATTTAGTGTTTGCCAACCCAGCATTAAATGTATCCTCCTCGGGAGCTAAAACCTTGGAGTGTGGACAAATGGTCAATTACAGCTGGGTTATAAATATGCCATAAGACAAGCATCAACTGACCGCTTTGTTACTTTAGTAGAAGATCTTACAGTTTTATATGAAGTGATGAAAGGTTATATTTTGATGAGGCAGTCTTGGTTTGTTAATAGTCCCTGGAATCATTTTGTAGCCATTGGTTTATGGTAAACCGCTGTATTGGTATATAACTGATCACTTGTCCACATCTTTAATGAGTGGGTATTGTTATCCACAACGCAACTCTATGAAAGGAGTTATCCAGGACTGGGAAACACAGGTACTTTCTTGCAAAAACAGCGCCACTTCTGTCCTCTTGTGTGTGGTATTACAATTCAGCTTCATTAGCTTCACGTGCAAAACCCACACCCGATAGGAGAGGTGATGTTTCTGGAAGAAAGCGGCTATGTTTTTCTAACCCTGGATAACCCCAGGTTTTCTTACAAGGACTAACGAGTTCTTGTGGCAGGAGCAGGGCCGTTTCTATAACCGAACGAGCCAGGCCATCGCACGGGACGCCGGAAGCTAGAGAGCGCCTGGCAGGGCCCAAGAACGCCCGCCTCCCTCGCACTTAGTGCACGGCCAACATCAGTGAACCCCGACACCACCCCTGATAAACCCCAACCCCCCTTCTCAGAGGGCAGTACAACGGACCTCCCCCTCCTACTCGGTGCCGACCCCTCATCCCCCTCGCTTTTATCAAGATTCACCCTGTTGCCAAAAAGACCTAGAATTTCTTATTTAACGATAAACTGATTAACTTCAAATCCATCCAGTAACTTGTACAAGAACAGTTGGGAACACCTCACTTCTAGCCACAGTGTCTCTTACCTCCACTTGTGTGCACTATATAAAGGGAGAACTCCGAGGCTGAATTCTCAATCTAAAGTTCAATAAAAACAAAAACAAAAAAATTACATTTTTTAAAAAGAAAACACTATGATGGATATAAACTCAATGTTATAGGTATATATGGTCCAATGAAAAAAGTATGGCAATCCCTCAGGATGCACAAAAGAAACACCTAATAGGGTATACTGTATGATTATGGGGGTTCAAAACCAGACAACTCCTTTAAACTAGTAAAGAATTTTTCTAAACAGAATTTTGCTGATTGTCTAAAGTGTATAGAGCGGCTCCGGCGCAGGGAAGCTGAGGACGCAATCGTTTTTTTTAATGGCTCCATTGACCTCAATGGAGCGTATTATTATATTAAAAATATGGCCGTATCTTAACCTTAAAATTGCAGCCCTATTTTTACTCTATTTTACTGTGTGTGGACATAGCCTTACTGTGACCAACGTCAAACAAGGGAGTTATTCTTTTTACAATAGATTTTACATGTACTGTACAATAGGGCAAGCTATTGTATCACAAGAATATGTAATTTATCTGAGATAGAATACTGGCGCCACCTGGTGGTCAAGATCAAGAATGCAGCCATGCTTTATTTTTTATTTTTACAATGTATTCTTACATTTCAGCTAAGCAGTGAAGTTTACTTATTCATTGGAATTGTATGAAGAATAGCATGGAGTGTTGTTTTTGGGGGGTAGGAGGTGTTTTTTTTTAAACCTAACCAAAAGGTAAGCTAATAACTTGCCCTAGATTCAAGAAGACGCCATGGCTGGAGTGTCACTTTAGCTCAGTAAGCAATAGGACACCTTGTAACTCACCTTGAACTTGTTGAGTAGCAGTTTCAGGACCTGCGGAGTGGACATGGTGCTATTTACCCTGACATTGGTTACAGAGCCGTAAGCTGGAGTGAAGACGGATGTCTACACGGAAAAAGATTAAGAGGTCAGCACCATTTATGTCCAGAAATATTATAGAAGAGATTATTATTTTTCACTAGCTTTATACCTTGTGGTTGTAAAAATGTCCATTTATTGAAAACCTATGGCGTTTGATCCGTCTCTGCTCTCCTGGGGTGCGGAGATTACCTCTGCGCCGTACCCCAACATCACTCCTTGTGCGCATGAGCTGGGGTGTGTCATCCTGAGAGCCTTTATCTCCTTCTTCAACATCTGTGGTTAAAAAAGAAGGGTCATAGTCATATGAGGAAATGAATTTCTCGGCACTCACCAATCAAATGAATTTGTAGTATTTATTGCATCTTCAGAGATGAAAAAAAATGGTACAGGACGCATTTCGGCATATTGTCTTGATCAACTGCAATACGCCGAAACACGTCCTATACCGTTTTTTTTTTTCATCTCTGAAGATGCAATAAATACTACAAATTCATTTCATTGGTGAGTGCCAAAAATTATTTTATTAGTTGAACGGGACTTGCTCGTATCTGCGTGCACCACCGGAGAGAAACCCAGTGTGCCGAACTGAACTTTTGGTTTGCTTTATAGTCATATGAGGGTCATATGGATCAGATGAGGGTCATAGTCAGAACCTTGTTCAATGGAGATCTTTGTTCAAGGGATGTTTAAAGAAATGTATAGTAATCTGCATATAATGAAAAGTTCTAGAATTCTACTATATGATTTTAATATAAATTCCTTATAAGTCTTGAAGATCCCTGCTCGCCGTCAAAGATCTCTTAGAAAAAGGTATTTGCTTTTTTCCTAGAACAGTACCACCCCTGTCCTCAGGTTGTGTATGGTATTACAATTCAGCTCCATTCACTTCAGTACAGCTGAGCAGCAATACCAAATCCAAACTGAGGACTGAGGGGTGGTGCTGTGTCTGGAAGAAAGCTGTTACTTTTTTTTTTTTTAATCCTGGACAACCCCTTTAAGGCACTTGGCTAGCCTTTTCCATTTTCCATTTTTTTTTTCTTTTTTTTTTTTTTTTTCCTTTTTAATGTTTCCATTTTACATTCTTTATTCTATAAGGTTTAATTTCTCATCAGTTCTGCCATATTTATGCAAGTCCCTCTGCCATTTATAGGCTATTCAGTATTTGAGTAGGGAAGCAGTGGCTCAGCTTCTTGGTTGAAGAATGCGCTGACCTGACCGCATGGAATGCGCTTACATTTTATTTATTTGCATTCCTTTGTTATTTGCATTCCTTTACTGACAGAATTTAAAGGAGGTTTTGCAACAATGGACACATCTTACTTATCCTGTAGATAGGTGATAACAGTGCTTCTTGATTCCAGTGCTCATGGCCACCAACAGGCCATGTTTTGAGGATTCCCTGAGTATTTCACAGGTATTATAATTATACTCAGTGCATCAGGTATTATCACAGATGTTGTTTGAATGGGATATCCTCAAAACATGACTTATTCTATAAATATATATATACACTCACCGGCCACTTTATTAGGTACACCATGCTAGTAACGGGTTGGACCCCCTTTTGCCTTCAGAACTGCCTCACTTCTTTGTGGCATAGATACAACAAGGTGCTGGAAGCTTCCTCAGAGATTTTGGTCCATATTGACATGATGGCATCACACAGTTGCCGCAGATTTGTCGGCTGCACATCCATGATGCGAATCTCCCGTTCCACCACATCCCAAAGATGCTCTATTGGATTGAGATCTGGTGACTGTGGGGGCCATTTGAGTACAGTGAACTCATTGTCATGTTCAAGAAACCAGTCTGAGATGGTTCTAGCTTTATGATATGGCGCATTATCCTGCTGAAAGTAGCCATCAGATGTTGGCTACATTGTGGTCATAAAGGGATGGACATGGTCAGCAACAATACTCAGGTAGGCTGTGGCTTTGCAACGATGCTCAATTGGTACCAAGGGGCCCAAAGAGTGCCAAGAAAATATTCCCCACACCATGACACCACCACCACCAGCCTGAACCGTTGATACAAGGCAGGATGGATCCATGCTTTCATGTTGTTGACGCCAAATTCTGACCCTACCATCCGAATGTCGCAGCAGAAATCGAGACTCATCAGACCAGGCAACGTTTTTCCAATCTTCTACTGTCCAATTTCGATGAGCTTGTGCAAATTGTAGCCTCAGTTTCCTGTTCTTAGCTGAAAGAAGTGGCACCCGGTGTGGTCTTCTGCTGCTGTAGCCCATCTGCCTCAAAGTTGGACGTACTGTGCGTTCAGAGATGCTCTTCTGCCTACCTTGGTTGTAACGGTTGGCTATTTGAGTCACTGTTGCCTTTCTATCAGCTGGAACCAGTCTGCCCATTCTCCTCTGACCTCTGGCATCAACAAGGCATTTCCACCCACAGAACTGCCGCTCACTGGATGTTTTTTCTTTTTCGGACCAGTCTCTGTAAACCCTAGAGATGGTTGTGCGTGAAAATCCCAGTAGATCAGCAGTTTCTAAAATACTCAGACCAGCCCTTCTGGCACCAACAACCATGCCACGTTCAAAGGCCCTCAAATCACCTTTCTTCCCCATACTGATGCTCGGTTTGAACTGCAGGAGATTGTCTTGACCATGTCTACATGCCTAAATGCACTGAGTTGCCGCCATGTGATTGGCTGATTAGAAATTAAGTGGTAATGTGCAGTTGGACAGGTGTACCTAATAAAGTGGCCGGTGAGTGTATATACAGTATTTGTATATATAGTCCCAGTATGGGTGGTCCACTAAGTCTTATGTCACCTGGGTAAAGGTAACTGTCAGGTATCATACAAAGGGGAGGAAGCTGCCGTTTGCAATTTCGCCATTTGGTGTCTCACTCTCCTGTATCTGGCTTGTAAGAGCACAGCTATAAGTATGCCAAGGGTTAACTATGCTGTTTTATGCTCACTGTTTTCACCAAGCACAGGTGCAGGTACCACACACAGCCACTTCTTCTTACATAGCCCCACCAAAGGGAGTTCACCCCCTATATAATTTTCTGTATAATTTTGGTTAGTTCGTGGTGGTCTTTTGTCTTGTTTATGGTGGAGAGAGCAAGACACCCAGAGAGTTCCTGCTAAAGTGATATCCGGGACTGGCCCAGGGGCCACAGCCCTTGTCAGGGACCAAAAGAGCAAGGGAAAGATTTTCCTTATGAAAGAGACTCTTATAAAGATGAAGTTCTAAACCCACAAAAAGGGTAACAGTTCTCTAGGGAAACCTTGTCAACGTCAGGCATCCTTCTCCAGTATTGTTAGGACAGTCTAAAAGAAGTCAAGGGACTGATCTGCAGTAAGACAAAGAGCACGAACTGAAGTATCTTGCTATCTTAGGAGGTCTTGAGGGGTCTGCTACGCCTAGTTGTATAGGCCTGAGGCTCACTCTACCCAACCTGGCACTCTCTGGACTGGTTGGGCGGAAGGTGTATGTACTGTTCGCCTGTTACGGCGGTAAAAGTGTATTGTGAGGGGACAAACAGCACCATTGCTAATTGGCAATGTCAAAACTGAAGAGTATGGATGTAAGAGGTGATAGTGGATTATGAAGGTTCACAAGGGTGGACCAACACACAACAGTGAAGCAGTTCACCACCAAAATGAACCAGGGGGCTACCAGATGTGTGTCTAAAACGAGAACACTACTGCGTATGCAGCTCTGAAACAGGCGGATGGTAACTTCATCTCTGCTAAAAAAATAAAAAATAAAAAAGTTGCAGAAAAGAACCCAAGCTGGTGGTGGCAGCGTTATGATCTGGGGAATGTTCTAATGGCATCCTCTGGGCGCACTCATCCATGTGGAAGGCAGTCTCAACTAGTTAGGGCATATATCCATCCTTACTTATCACGTACACTCATACATGCTGATGTGGTCTTTTCTGAGGTGGCTTAGATGTTCCAGCAAGACAATGCGACATGTAACACAGCTAGAAATGAGCAACACTGGTTTGAAGAGCATGGCCAAGTACTACCCTGGTCCTGTAATTCTGCAGCTCATTCTAAAGGATGCAACAAGGATAGGGGTTGGCATATTTGGGGGCATGGTTGTACGCACACTGTTCCCCTGAATAGAGATGAGCGAACCTGGAGCATGCTCGAGTCCATCCGAACCCGAACGTTCGGCATTTGATTAGCGGTGGCTGCTGAAGTTGGATAAAGCCCTAAGGCTATGTGGAAAACATGGATATAGTCATTGGCTGTATCCATGTTTTCCAGACAACCTTAGAGCTTTATCCAAGTTCAGCAGCCCCAGCTAATCAAATGCCGAACGTTCGGGTTCGGATCGACTGGGTTCGTTCATCTCTAGCTACAAACTTTGCTCCCTGCTCCAAATGTACATAGCTCTATTCTATTACTGAAAACACAGTGTGGGAAAGTGCAGAACCAGTGAGAAGCTGAAAGACATCTTGGCAGTAAACTTTACAGAGATGAGTCATGGTCAGGAGACGTCATCATGGCGGTCTGGGAGAATATAGTAGAAAAGAATAGGGTATGACTTAAATTGAGGAAAACATCAGCTCTAGTGATAGGATGGAAGACAGTATTCTCTATATACCCTTATTATTGTTTACCTCTAACTGGGAGTTGTAGTTTTACATGGCATATCTCTGAATAACTCTTCCATATCTTTTTACTGAGCTTGGTTCTGGTGTATGTGTCGAGCTTGGTTCTGTTACTGAATTTATAAAGCTTATTCAGTTACTGTATCCTTATAATTTTTTTTTTTTTGTTATTACAATAGTCCTAATTTTTATGGTTGTTCTTATGATAGTGTTGTGTGCGGTGTCCACCTACCCCTCACTGGATGTGTGGCTACTAGCTGCTGAACCATGACAGTAAGCGTCAGACCGTGACATCATCTGCGTATCAGCTCCTTGTGTCACAAATGTGACAGGTCTAGAGAGAGGAATCAGGTTGCTATGAGCTCTGAGTTCAGCAGACATGCAGCGCCAATGTTAGAACCCATTCCTGAATTATTCACATGCCCAGGCTACGACCAGCTGATATCATCCATAATTCATAAGGAAGGACCAGCTGTCGGTGTGACCTTGCCATGAACGAGTAAATCGCTAATGCTTGTGTCATGTGACGATAATGCTGCCAGGCGAGCCACAGTAATTGATTGACTAAACAGGTGACTTCATTGTGATTTAACATGTACTGGAATATAAAGTCATGTGACAAACGTGAAGCAATCCTATGTAAACTTCTAGTGTAAAGTGTGGATATAACAATATTTCCTTTGTCAAATAGTATATAGAGCAGAACAATACAGACGCTTCGCAATGGAAAAAAAAGCCACAAATGTTCTACCACCTTCTAGAAACTAAAAACATTGGTATTGGTGAGGTCACTTGTTGAATGTCGCAAAACTCTCTGCTAATGAATAGTTTTTCTTGAAAATAGTCATTTTGGTGGTCAGTTATGTCACCCTTCCTGTGTGCCAATGTGGATTTCAAATGAGGAATTCCATAGCTTTTTTCCACCTACGCACCACTTATGGGGTCGCCCCTAGTCACTTAGCCAGTCTCTGACTCCCCGCTGGTCTCCTCTACTAAGGGTTGGTGTAAGGGGGTTCGGTGCATTCAGGTTCTCCAGGTCTCCCCACCTCTGGTTCTAAGCCCATGCTACACGAGTCCACTCATGCTGTTCTTGTCTCTGCCTGCAGCACTTGGCCTACTCTCTAAGTGCAAGCTATATAATCACCCCTAGCAATACAGCGCAACAAAATGATCCCCATCAAACAGGCAAAATAAGATGGTTGTATTAAAATAGCCTTAAATCTGTAGACATCATGTTGTAGAGCAGGAGCTGAGCAGATTGATATATGTATATCCTTGATCAACCGATCGAGGGTGCATACCATTGTGGGAGATGTGTGCATGTTGCTGGTTTGGAAGCCCAGATCCTGGATCTAAATGAGCAGCTGTAACGATTGAGATGCATTAGCAAACTGGAAAGGGGTCTGGTGCTCACTGAGCAAGCACTCCAAGGGGTAGATGGGGGAGAGAGTGATAGCATGGAGGTACAGGAGGAAGAGGCAGCTAGTTGGGTCACAGTTAGAAAAAGGGGTAGAGGGAAGAGTGTGAGGGAGGCCAGTCCTGACCTGGCACACCCCAACAAGTTTGCCAAATTGGCGGATGAGGGGGATGTTGATTCAGGGGTGGCATTGCTGCAGCAGGACACTGCCTCTGAAAGCCAGGGGGGTGTCTGCTCCAGTAAGGTGGGAAACAGGAGTTCAGGGCAGGCCAGGCAGGTACTGGTAGTGGGGGACTCAATTATTAGGGGGACAGACAGGGCAATCTGTCACAAAGACCGGGATCGTCGAACAGTGTGTTGCCTTCCTGGCGCTCGAGTTCGTCACATCGCGGATCGGGCTGACAGATTACTGGGAGGGGCTGGCGATGACCCAGCAGTCATGGTGCACATTGGCACCAATGATAAAGTTAGAGGTAGGTGGCGGGTCCTTAAAAACGATTTCAGGGACTTAGGCAGGAAGCTAAAAACTAGGACCTCCAAGGTGATATTCTCTGAAGTATTACCTGTACCACGAGCCACACCTGAGAGACAGCGGGAGATTAGGGAGGTAAATAAGTGGCTCAAGAGCTGGTGTAGGATAGAGGGGTTTGGGTTCATGGAGAACTGGGCCGACTTCTCGGTCGGTTACAGGCTGTACGGTAGGGACGGGCTGCATCTCAATGGGGAGGGTGCAGCCGTGCTGGGGGAGAAGATGGCTAAGAGGTTGGAGGAGTGTTTAAACTAGGGCCCGGGGGGGAGGGCAACTACAATATAGTAAGTGAAGACAGAGTAGATGGAGAGCTGGGCCTAGATTATGGAACTGGGGGTGGAGCGGCGGGAGGGGTTAGAACAGTCACTAGTGACAAGAGGAAAGGGAATATGGACAAATATATTAAATGTATGTATACTAATGCTCGAAGCCTCACTAATAAAGCTGAGGAATTAGAACTCATAATGGTTGAAGAGAAATATGATATAGTGGGGATAAGCGAGACATGGCTGGATGAGAGTTATGACTGGGCTGTTAATATCCAGGGTTATAGTCTATTCAGAAATGACCGTAAAAATAAGAAAGGGGGAGGGGTCTGTCTATATGTTAAATCATGCCTTAAGCCTATTCTGCGGGAGGATATATGTGATGATAATGTGGAGTCTCTTTGGGTAGAAATAAGGGGAGGGACGAAGAATAATAAAATTCTTATAGGAGTGAGTTATAAACCTCCAAGTATAGTGGAAAAATCAGAAAATCTTCTTATAAGACAAATAGATGTGGCAGCGAAGCAGGGGGAAGTCATTATTATGGGGGACTTTAACTACCCAAATATAAACTGGAAAGCAGAAACCTGCAGCTCCAGGAAGGGAAGCGTGTTTTTGGAAATAGTAAAAGATAATTACCTTTCCCAACTAGTAGAGGAACCAACAAGAGGGGGGGCCCTTCTGGACCTGATCTTAACCAATAGGCCCGACAGAATATCAAAAATAGAGGTGGGGGGTCACCTAGGTAATAGTGACCATAACATAGTAAGTTTTCAATTATCCTTCAATAAAATTATTAGTAGAGGGGCTACAAAAACATTAAATTTCAGGAAGGCTAATTTCCAAAAACTAAGAGAGGACCTTGGGAACATAGACTGGGACAATGCCTTCAGAAATAAAAGTACACAAGAGAAATGGGACATATTTAAGAGCATCCTGGGTAAATCGTGTGAACTACACATACCATATGGGAATAAACGTAGTAGAAATAAGAGAAATCCAATGTGGTTAACTTCAGCTGTAAGGGGTGCAATAAATGATAAGAAACAAGCATTCAGACAACTAAAACAAGAAGGTAGTGGGGAAGCATTGAGCAACTATAGACTGAAGAATAGAATGTGTAAAACGCAAATAAAAGAAGCAAAAATAGCAACAGAAAGAAGGATAGCCACAGAAAGTAAAACAAATCCCAAAATGTTCTTCACTTATATAAATAACAAAAGACTTAAAACCGAAAATGTTGGTCCCCTCAAAAATAATCTGGGTGTAATGGTGGAGGGGGAAGAGGAAAAGGCCAATCTACTAAATACATTCTTCTCTACTGTATTCACAGAGGAGAATCCCATAACAGACGGCATGACTAGGGATAATGTTAATCCTCCCATAAATCTCACCTGCCTAACACAACAAGAAGTGGGGAAACGCCTTAAAAACATTAAAATCCATAAGTCACCGGGCCCAGAAGGTATCCATCCTAGAGTTTTGCAAGAATTAAATACTGTGTTGGACAGACCGTTATTCCTAATATTTAAAGATTCTATTATGACAGGGATTGTTCCACAGGACTGGCGCATAGCTAATGTGGTACCGATATTCAAGAAGGGGTCAAGGAGTGATCCTGGAAACTACAGGCCCGTAAGTCTAACATCTATAGTAGGTAAAGTATTTGAGGGGATTGTAAGAGATGCTATACTAGAGTATCTTAATGAAAATAATCTTATGACGCAGCACCAGCATGGATTTATGAGGGATCGGTCCTGTCAGACTAATCTGATCGGCTTCTATGAAGAGGTAAGTTATAGACTGGACCTGGGGGAGGCTGTGGATGTTGTGTATCTGGACTTTTCAAAGGCATTTGATACTGTGCCGCATGAAAGGTTGGTCTACAAAATGAGGATGCTGGGACTCGGGGAAAACGTATGCAAATGGGTAAGTAACTGGTTGTGTGATAGAAAACAGAGGGTGGTCATTGATGGAAAATATTCAGATTGGGTGTTAGTTACTAGTGGGGTACCTCAGGGGTCAGTGTTGGGTCCACTTCTTTTTAATATTTTTATTAATGATCTTGTAGAGGGGCTACAGAGTAGAATCTCCATTTTTGCAGATGATACTAAACTGGGTAAAGTAATCAGTACAGAGGAGGATAATATCATATTACAGAGGGATTTGGAGAAGCTAGAGGCTTGGGCGGAGAAATGGCAAATGAAGTTTAATGTGGATAAATGTAAGGTTATGCATTTGGGCCATAGAAATAATAAGTACAGTTATGTGCTAAATAATAAAACACTGGGTAAAAGTACTTCCGAAAAGGACCTGGGGGTATTGGTGGACAGTAAACTCAACTTTAGTGATCAGTGCCAGGCAGCAGCTGCCAAGGCTAATAAAATAATGGGGTGCATCAAAAGAGGTATAGATGCTAAAGATGAGAACATAGTTTTGCCTCTTTATAAATCACTGGTCAGACCACATATGGAATACTGTGTACAGTTTTGGGCACCGGTATATAAGAAGGACATAGGTGAACTGGAGCGGGTGCAGAGGAGGGCAACAAAGGTCATTAAGGGAATGGGTGGGTTACAGTACCAGGACAGGTTATCAAGCTTGGGGTTATTTACGCTAGAAAAAAGACGTCTTAGGGGCGATCTGATCACAATGTACAAATATATGAATGGACAGTACAGAGATCTTTGTAGTGGTCTTTTTACTCCTAGGTCTGTAACAATGACAAGGGGGCATCCTCTACGTCTAGAGGAAAGAAGATTTCATCATCAGCATCGACGCGGGTTCTTTACTGTGCGAGTGGTAAGACTGTGGAACTCTCTGCCACATGAGGTTGTCATGGCCGATTCATTAAATAAGTTCAAGGGAGGACTTGATACTTTTCTTGAACAATATAATATAACAAGTTATGGGCATTAGATTTCTGGTGATACGTTGATCCGGGGATTGTTCTGGTTGCCATTGCAGTCGGGGGGGGGGGGGGGGGAGGGGGGGGAGTTTCTCCATGTGGTGGGGCGGTTGTCTTCTGCCCCATAGGGGTTTTTCGCCTTCCTAGATCAACACAGTAGGATTCTCCTAGGTTGAACCTGATGGACTCTTGTCTTCTTTCAACCTTATTTACTATGTTACTATATTACTATATCATGTCCTATCATTTATGCAAATTTCTGCTAATTCTGGGCTAAATAGTGAAGTGGGCGGTCCTTCTCAGCAATTTTCGGATCCCTCTACATGCACATGTATACAGAGATAGATGGCAATCAGTGAGTAGGACCGCCCACATGACTACTTAGCCAAGAATGAGCAGAGATATAGTTGAATAATCGACATATTGGAAGTCTTCCTATAAATCTCTATATAAATCTGCCTAGCTCCTTCTGCTGTATAACAAACATGACAAAATATTGAGTGAAATCAGGTTGTGATCTAATAAAGGGGTTATCCAGCGCTACAAAAACATGGCCACTTTCCCCCTACTGTTGTCTCCAGTTTGGGTGGTGTTTTGAAACTCAGTTCCATTGAAGTAAACGGAGCTTAATTGCAAACCGCACCTGAACTGGAGACAACAGTAGGGGGAAAAGTGGCCATGTTTTTGTAGCGCTGGATAACCCCTTTGAGGACAAGGAACGTGGCGCATATAAACACTGCACAATAAAAGGTTAAAAAAATAAGGGAGTGGTGTTTGGTAAAATCCGGACAAAATTAAGGAAATTATATTTTTCACTATTTTTTTATATACAAATAAGCTCTATCTTGTCCCAGACAGCTGTACATACAGCATACATACAAGTGTGTCATTGTTCTTGACTTCTGTTTTGGATTAGTGATCACACATCACATGCTGCCCCTATCTGATGTTCCAGTTCATTGGATTTGTAAAGGAAATGCACTAACCTCAGTGATAATACGATGCTTTATGTAGACTCTTTTAAAGGGGCTACACAGATATAGTTTTACGGTTAAAGGCTGTGTTCACATGTTGTAGATGTAGTGTGGAACTGCTGCGGTTTCACTGCAATCTTTTTATCAAAGTGTGGATATAGCATAAAGGTCTCCATACACCCATACCGGTGGTAATAGTGTAGTGTCCTCTAAGTCCTCTAAGTCTTATACCACCCAGGTAAAGTAACTCTCTCAGGTGTCACAGTCTTTTCAGCTGCAATCTCCACTGCAGCCACTAGGTGTCTCAATCCCCCTGTGCACAACTGCAGTCTGTGTGGTATGTTTTGTATATGTGCAATTGTCTATTGGAGCAGACACTCTGAGCACGTCTACCCTCTCACTTTCAATTCCTGTAAGGAGGGAGTCTTTCGTTAGTGTGTATGAGAGACAGACTCCAGAAACTAGTCCCTGCTGCAGTAACTAAGTGGGCCTGACTTAGGCCAGAGCCCTGAACCAGGACTAAGTGGAGACATCAATTGTTCAAACCTTCCTCGGAGGATATGTTGGCTTTCTGGTCCAACAAAGATAAGGATGGATGGATAGATAGATAGATAGATAGATAGATAGATAGATAGATAGATAGATAGATAGATAGATAGATAGATAGATAGATAGAAAATTCTGGAAACTTACCAACAGGTGGGGTGTCTTCCACCTCTGTCACCTGGATGTCAGGGATGGTTGCTGGCTGAGCAACTTTTCTGGAAGGAAACAGATATTTATGAAATGTATTGCTTCATTTTATAGCTATCAGCACTGTAGATTACACTGATTTTAGAGCGTTTTGTATTTTCAAGCCTATGAATGTACATATCATTCAAGATTAAAATTATGCAAGGGTTAACCTATATGCAAACACACAGCTAGGAACCTTCAAGCATAAGAGGAAGACCTAGCACCTCCAGTGAGAGGAAGAGAGAAGAAGCCTATTCAGTGAGAAGTTGCAGGAGGTAGTCCATGGCAGCATGATAAAAGGAGTCTCTGCTTATAAGCCCGCCCAGCAATCTGTGAGTACTTACTCTTCTAACTACTTACTTATGTAACTCTTATAAGTTTTATCCTGGTTCAAAAAACAACACAGGGAGCTCCAGGAGGATTACCCTCACCATAAGGTAATAGGGTTGAGAAGGAGCAGAAGACGCTTCAGGCCTTCTACTTCCTAGAGCTAACTTCCTGGGTTTCCACATCTCAGGAATATACCTTCCAAGACTGGAGGGGACACGAGTACATGTAACATTGTGCAGCTATTGGTCATCAAGTGCGAGCATCGTCCGCATGTGATGATCGGGACTTACACCTGCTCCCTTCCATCTCAGAAAGTATACTTTCAAGATGTGGAAAGACAGGGCATTAGCACTGTGGAGCAGAAGGCTTTATGCCACCTCTAAATGGGTTATCCAGCGCTACAAAAACATGGCCACTTTTCCCCCTACTGTTGTCTCCAGTTCAGGTGCGGTTTGCAATTAAGCTCCATTACTTCAATGGAACTGAGTTTCAAAACCCCACCCAAACTGGAGACAACAGTAGGGGGAAAGTGGCCATGTTTTGTAGCGCTGGATAACCCCTCTAAGAGCAACCCCAGTAACTGCACTAAACCAAGGAGTCTGGCAGTTTTGGTGGCAGTCTTAGACAGCCCTGCAGTTCCCGACACAGACGTTGATGGTGGCAGAGGGGGCCAGTGTTGCTCCTTATTTGCTGCCAGTCAGCGAATGTTGAATGGTAGATTAAAAAAAAGTATACATTTATTTTCATGATGTCATATTACAAAGTAATATAACTTTATTAAAGCAAAGTATTAGCAAAAAAAAAAAAAAGGTGTCTCTGAAGAACCCCTTTAAGATTGGTAGTGATGGACACACCACCCAGCAGCTACAGTCTCTCTAAGCACATTGTGAGGCATGAAAACAATACATATCTGGTCTAGGTGTAACATTACAATGTTGGTTATACTTTACAATTAACGTAACACTCTGAAAGAGTTAATCGCATTTTGTTGAAAATAAAATTGGGGTTAAAAACCTCTTAAATGAAGCAAACATGAATTTTTCCCTAAGTCCCATGACCACCAACGTCTAACCGCTCCTAAGTGAAGGTTATTAGAAGTTCTTTTGTTCTCAGAGTTCTCTGTCTTGCACAGCTTATGTGGATCATGGAAAGATTGGAACAGAGCTGAGGACTATGGACAATGTTCCAGATGTTTTGCAACGTGTGCTGTTGCTGTTTACAGAAGCATCTGGAATATAGAGAAGAAAAAGGGTTTGCCAAGTTCTTGGATCTGTGAGTCCAATGAAACGTCCAGGGTTTTTACAACAGTAAATGTTTGAATATGAAAAAACACTGTGAGGGTCTAATAGTATAAGGGGATCTTCAACAGGAGAACGTCCGAGATGGTCATATTTACTCCATGTGACGTCTTCTCCCCTTGGTTTTATGAGCAACATATATTGTTCTGTAGCTGTATGGGCACAGAGAAAAGAGATGGCTACACAACATGAGGTAATCCCACATGCTGCTTGGTCTCAGGCCTCCTTGTCTCCCAGGCCTTGGCTGGCAATTGGGACATACTGTAAGAGGGCCTGATATGTATTCACGGGCTAAAGTTTCATAAACTTCTCTTTTGATATGATCAGATAAGCCTACGTTTTTGCAATCCGTTTTTTTTTTATTTATTTCGTTTTTACAAAATAAAAAGATGAAAAATGAAAGGAAAAACACAAATGCATCCGTTTCCATCGGGTTTCCAATATAAAAAAAATGGATCAAAATGCATCTGTGGTCAACCACATTTTTGTGTATGCTTTTTATAATTATAGAAGTCAATGGAAAAACAGATCGAAACGGATGCACTCAAATGCGTGTTTTTCATAATTTTTTTTTTTGTAACAACAAATTTAAAAAAACTTAGTGTGAACCCAGCCTAAGCTGTTAAAGTGAATGAGTCATCAGAAAATTGTTTAATTTAAGATTTTTATATTAAAATATTTTTTCTATTTTTTTCTATGCCCATTCATTCACGTCAATGAAACTGAGCTGCAGTACCAGGCACCATCTGGTGGGGCACTGTTTGGGAAAAAGCTGCCATATTTTTCTAATGTTACACAACTTTTTAATTCCATACCTTCTATGCAGTTGTTTATAACCTAATCTCCTTTACTTACTGTATACAGCACTAATGTACTATGTCACCCATGTCTCTTCATGAGAACAGCAATTTAAAGAAAAGATCTATCAATCAATGTTATATAGGTAGAGGAGAACTCGTACAGGACCGGTGTACTCTGATGACTTGTGGTGTAGAAAGCATGAAAGTGCTGACAGATTCCCTTCAAGATGTGTTTTTGTTTTGCTTGCTGTCTGGACAGTACACTTTTTAGTGAAATGCCCGGAACTAGCTGAATATAAAAATAAAAATATATAAAATATACACTTACCTTCCTGGCTCCCACACTGCTGACAGTATTATGCCACTCCGGCCCAATCAGCTAATCACTTCCTGGCACATATCTAACAAATGTTCTGCTTGGACAACCCCTTTAAGCTTTTACAAAACCATTATACCATGATCAAGTATTTCTTTTAATCCTCTAATAGAAGAAAAACAAGACTGATCCATAATAAACTGATACTCCTATTAGTATGGATAACAGACCCTGAAGCTGTACTGACCCTTGACTGAGCAAGTTGCAGCCCGAATGCCAAGACGTGGATGATGGGGGTGGGCGTATTCTTTCGTGGTCATCCTGCATCTGAAGCCGAATAGGACGTCTCAGGCCCCAGAAGATATTGAGTAATCCTTCCACAATCAACTCCTCCTCTTCCTGCAAAATAAGTCATCATTAGAGATGAGTCCAATTCTTCGGCATTTGATTATCAGTGGCTGAAGAAGTTGGATGCGGCTCTAGGGAGTCCTGGAAAATATACACACAGACTATGGCCATAGGCTGTACACATGTTTCCCCAGACTCCCTAGGGCCACATCTAACTTCTTCAGCCACCGGTAATCAAATGCCGCACAATCAGAGTCAAACATGCTCCAGTTACACTCATCTCTAGTCACCATTACAAGGGGCGACTGAGGAACAAACGAGCGCTGTCAGTTCCCCGCTATTACACGTGGCAGCAGCGAGCGGGTGAGTACTGGGGAGCTGCCCAAGTAATCGCTAGTTCGTCCGGGCAGCCCATAGCAGGTAGCAGCGGTCTGCTGCCACCACTTTTATTCCGCGGAGTGACGGCAGCAGATCGCTGCTATATAAGTAGTTTGTCTTTCAACATGTTGAAAGACAAATGACTGCAAGGATCAGCCGACATCATTCATGTCGGTTGATCGTTGTCTTCTATTACACAAGACGATTATCATCTGTAACGGCCGATATCGTCTGAATACGGCTGATAATCGTTTCGTGTCATAGGGCCTTTAGAATTAGAACAAGAGATACAAATACGAAAAGATCCTGTCATTCAAACACTATGATGTTATATTATCACATTATATGGGCCATGAGATGTCAGACCACATTCTGCAATGAAGTATAAACTCTTATTTTCACAAGGTCTTATTCCAGCTGATGGACTGCTACTCTGCCACCCTTGACTGTGAATTATTACTATTGTGCTTCCATTTACTGAAGTACCTACCTGATGTTTTTAAATCGAGTAATAGGCTCAGCAAGGACTTAAAGGGGTAGTTCACACAAAAAAAGTGCCAGACATTTGTAATTTACTTGTATTATAAAATCTCAAGTCTTCCAGAACTTATCAGATGCTGTATGCCCTACAGGGAGGGGTATATTCTTTCTAGTCTGAAGAGCAGGAGAGGTTTTCTATGGGGACCTGCTATTCATCTGGACAGTTCTTGTCATAGACAGAGGTGGCAGCAGACAGCAATGTGTCAGACTGGAGAGAATACACCACTTCCTGCAGGACATACAGCATCTGATAAGTACTGGGAGACTTGTAAATTTTATAATACGGAGTAGATTACAAATTTCTGGCACTTTCTGGCACCACTTGTTTAGAAAGAAACGTTTTTTTTGTGAACTACCCCTTTAATAAGAATTAGAAAAAAAAACATAGCGCCACTTTTGTCTTCAGTTTTTTGTGTGGTATTGCAGCCCAGTTCCATTGAAGTGAAAGAAGGAGAGTTGTTATACCACACAAAACCTGAGGACAGATATGGCATTATTTATTTATTTATTTATTTTTAAGAAAAAGGCAGCCATTTTTTTTATATTTTGGGTTTATTATAACAAACATTATTAATCACTTAAAGGGTTTTTCTAGGAATATTCCACAGATAGACCCACCATATCTGATCGGTGGGGTGCTGACTACTGGCACCCCAGCTAATCAGCAGAGCCACATTCCAGCGCATTCACAATGAACAGCTAGAAGCAGATGTCCCCATTTATTGTGTAGTGATGGCGCTGAGATACTGATGAGTATAAGGGGAGCTGAGCTGCAGTAACCTGGAGCCACCACTATACAATGAATGGCACTATGAGTTTCTGGCTGTTCACAGTGTATGTGCTGGAGCAGGAAAACACTTTAAAGGGGTTATCAGTGGAAAACATTTTTCCAAACCAACTGGTGTCAGAAAGTTATATAGATTAGTAATTTACTTCTATTTACAAATTTCAAGACTTCCAGTACTTATCAGCTGCTGTATGTCCTACAGGAAATGTTATCTTATGTTCAATCTGACACAGTGCTCTCTGCTGCCACCTCTGTCCGAGACAGGAACTGTCCAGAGCAGGAAAGGTTTTCTATGTCTCCTGTCTCGGACAGAGATGGCAGCAGAGAGCACTGTGTCAGAAAACAACATTTCCTGCAAGACATACAGCAGCTGATAAGTATGGTAATACTTGAGATTTTTAAGTGGATTACAAATCTATATAACTTTCTGACACCTGTTGATTTGAAAGAAAAAGATTTTTGCTGGAGTACCCCTTTAATGTGCAGCTATATTGGTTTATGGGGGATCAGAACACCTTCTTTTAGTTATTATTCATAGTTAAAGATATCCGTGTCATTCTTTACCTCCCGATGTCGGAGCTGTAGGTTCTGTCCTTCATAATATAAATTGTAATTCTTCAGATGTGCCAGTAACTCGTTCCTGGAGGAGACAGATTAAATATTAAATGTCTGCGCGTATGCTGCAAATTCCCAAACGCCTATAGTGAAAACTGGAGCAACTATATATAGAACAATCTGTCATGTGGATGTGTGTACCCTCAGCGAAGGAGGGGAAGAAAGAACAGTGTGTTCCCACCCCTATCCTCACCATGCACGGGGGCAGATAGATTATCTGAGCATTAATATTCAATGGTTTCCTCGGAAAGCCCAGTGGAACCAACCGTTCAATAAGCTTTTTCACTTGGGAGTCTGTAATACAAAGTATATAGTGCAGTGAGGTAGCAAAGTATCTAGGTCACATCAGCCTCGGTGTAGGCGAATCATCCCAGCAGCCTTGACAGCGGACTGACGGCTGGTTACACTGTCTCTGTATATAAGATAATGCTGATTTCATGGCTATTTAGAGACTATAAAGAAATGAATGTCCTTCAGCAGCGAAGCCATTTATAACACAGCAGAAGGTAAAAAAGAGAAGAAAAAAGTTTGGTCTGCTGAGTTAAATTAGGGATGGGGAACCTTCGGCCCTCCAGCTGTTGCAAAACTACTATTCCCATCATGCCTGGACAGCCAAAGCGAAGCTTTGGCTGTCCAGGCATGATGGGAACTGTAGTTTTGCAACAGCCGGAAAGCCGAAGGTTCCCCATCCCAGAGTTAATTAAACAGACCCCTGGATGAACTAATATATTGGGCCATGTGCAATTTATTTATTTTTTTACTACAGAATCCATGGGGGAGATTTATCAAATATGGTGTAAAGTGAGACTGGCTCAGTTGCCCCTAGCAACCAATCAGATTCCACCTTTCATTCCTCACAGACTCTTTGAAAAATGAAAGGTAGAATCTGATTGGTTGCTAGGGGCAACTGAGCCAGTTTCACTTTACACCATGTTTAATAAATCTCCCCCAATGTTTGATAAATCTCTCCTACAAGTGCCTATACACCCTATACTAAATTTGTCCAAACCCACCACTGGGTAAACCATTTTTTCAAACCTAGATAATGAACCCAGCACAATGGTGGTGTAAACCTGGCCTAAGACATGGCTTTAAACAGAGCCTTATACAGTATATAATCCACAAGCCATATAGCAGTCTATGTTCTTTCCACTACACAGCTCCATAAACCCAATAGGAGTAACATGATCCTTATACCCTGTAAACACTGTTTTATGTGCACTCAAAATGTTAATCACCATGACCTACCAAAGGCACAATAAGCAGGCCACAGCTATAGGCATGCAGAGGTAACAGAACTTCTAGGCTGCCTGAGAAGATACCAGTATCTTAAAGGGGTACTCAGGAGAATTTTTTTTTTTAACCAACTGGGGCAGGATTTGTAAATTACTTCTATTTAAAGGAAAAGTGTGGCGTTTTCTAAAAGCCGCCAGCCTGCAGGGGGAGGGGGGAAATTGAGTTCAAGTATGCACTTACCTCTCCCCATGCCTGCGGTGAGTGGCTGGAGTGGCCACCGGAAGTCATTTTCCCCCGAGTTGTTATGAAGTCACAACTTGGAGAAAGTGCGTGTCCCGGCTGATGGACTGGCCGCTCAGCCAATCAGTGACTGGAATTGTCTGGCTGAGCGGCCAGTCCATCAGCCAGGTCGTGATGTGGACACCCCAGAGATCCCAGAGCCTGGCAGGAATCCTGTGGCCACTCCCGACGCTCACTGTGGGCACGGGGAAAAGTAAGTTGTTACTTGAAATTAATTTCCTCCCTGGACACTAGACTTTTCCTTTTAAAAAATCCAGAACTTATCAACTGCTGTATGTCCTGCAGGAAATGATGTATACTTTCCAGTCTGACATAGTGCTCTCTGCTGCCATCTCTGTCCATGACAGGAACTGTCCAGAGCAGTAACAAATCCCCATAGAAAACCTTTCCTGCTCTGGACAGTTCCTGACATGGACAGAGGTGGCAGCAGAGAGCACTGTGTCAGACTGGAAAGAATACACCACTTCCTGCAGGACATACAGCAGCTGATGAAAAAGGGAGTACCCTTTTAAGTAGTACAAAGATAGTATGGAGCCTGTAACAGATTTTGCATTGGGGATGAGTTAAACCTCTGACTATAGGCATGAAGTATGACATCCAGATATGAAAACAAGAAAGCACAGACAGATGTAGAAGTTCTGGAAGAGTGGTGGCTTTATGAATGAGGCCCCTTTGCCTTCATGTCCTTACACTATAGGCAGCAGAGGAACACCCTGACTATATATGAAATGTAATCCCCAACACATATTCTAGGTTATATACGGAGAACATGAACGACTTACACCTAGAATACATCTAGACTCATGACTTCCAGATTCATAGCCTCTGCCTCACGTTTGTTTTAATAATTCTGTAGTTCCCGAGGCAAAGCAGAAACATATTGGCACAAGTTATTTGTATTTGACATTCCTTTAATTCTTTGCAATGTTTCGTCCCTTTTGTGGTGTAAAGTGCGAATCAAGAGGATCTGAAGGGGGCAGAGGAAGAAAAGGTCAGGCGGACAGCCCATCCTACCAGTACACTGGAAATAAACCCTCAGCTAAGAGTCAGGGCTGCACAATATGAGTACTTATCTCCTACTGAAGGTCGGCACCCATTTACCAAGCCTACTACACCGCTCTTTATTGGGCAGTCAGGGCTGTAGAGAATATTTATATATTTATCAGCTGATCGCTGGGCCTATTTTATTTATGTTCTTCATGAAATAACAATTCAGAAACACCATCTCTTTGGACTCTGCATCTTTTATTCCTTCTGTATATGTCTGAATAAATTGATTATAATCTGTTACCAGCTGGGGGCGTGTCCCTACACATTCTGACATTGTCCAATCAGTGCTAACAGAATCAGGCTGTGTAGGGACACGCCCCCAACTGGTCACACCCAGGAGGAGCAGATGAACGACACAACTGCTAGAAACAGTTCTCTACAATTGTTATTACATGGAGAATACAACTATTTACTACAACAGACATTTCAGGAGAGCCGACGGGTCCCCTATAAAGGAAGTCTGGTATAGGAAACCACTGTTTATTTACACTTATCCATGACCTCCAGAATGTCAAAGGCCAGAAGATAAAATGGAGATGTAATAGTGAAAGGATATAGGATGAGCCAAAGGACAGATAATAAAGACAGATGATGAGGCCGGAAGGCATCAATAGGAAGAACTCACTTGGAAATAAACTTGTCCTTCCCGCAGGGGACTAGTGAGGTGTCCAGGAACTGCTCCATGTGTTCATCCCTCAGTCTATGGGAGGGAGAGCCTGAAATAGAATATCATCAGCAATGTGAGTAATATTATTCAGGCCAGGAATACCATTATAAGATGAATATCAGAATGTTATCCCATTATTTCCACTAGAGTAAGGGCCCTATTACACGGGACGATTATCGTGTGAAAAATCGTTATATCGTTCAAATTTAACCAAAGATCGTGCTAGGTAATTGCAGGAAACGATCGAAAAATCGCTAGTATGTCGTTGATCGTTGATTTAGATCTGACCCTAAAATCATCATTAATCGTTCGCTAATCGTTCAGAGTATGGCTATGTTCACACAACGTCAAAAATAGAGAAAAAGTGGCCGATTTTCATATTTAAGATAACAGCCGTTTTTGCCGCGATTTAACTGACTGCAATGGCAATGCATTCAAGTCAGTGGGAAGACGGACGTTCAATGAACTCAGTGTATTGAATAACGGACGTTTTTGCCACGGACGTCAAAATAATCAACATGCTCATTATTTTTGGACGTCTTTTGCAAACAGCAGACTTTTTTATTAGTAGTACACACACAGTTTTCCTTTTTCCACCGTTCTTTCTCCGTCTTTACTATTAAATTCAATGGACTTTTCAATTAAGCAGCACCCAAAGGCCAATTAATAACCCCAAAAAAGGGGAGGTCAGGCTGCTAAATAACGTCCGTTATTTTAGCCTCAAAATAATGGCCATCATTTTAAACGGAGCTGAAAAACCTTTTGTGAACATAGCCTAATGGTGCATTTACACGCAACGATTATCGTTTGTATTTTTCCGATAACGGTTGCATTTGAGCGATAATTGGCTTGTATAAACACAGCGAACGATCAAGTGACGAGCGAGAAATTGTTCATTGTGATCTTTCAACATGTTCTCAAATCGTTGTTGGTCGTTCGCAGATCGTTTCGTGTAAACAGTCTTTCACCGTTTCATCCTATGTGTAAGATGGGCTTAAGCAATCTTAAAACAATCGCAATAACAATTCTTCTACAGATTTTTCTAAAGATTTATTTGTCTAAACACTGATTGTTATAAAAACCAAATCGTTGCTTCAGAATCGTTAACGATTGATTGGGCGTATTATCGTTTTGTGTAAACGGACCATAATTGCACATTGTTCCTTCTTTTGCTGGGATCAGATGGAGTAAACGATCGTAGTTATGATCATAACTAACTATCATTCTGTGTAATATCATGAACGATTTCAGGTTAATGGTGCATTTACACAGGCAGATTTATCTGACAGATTTTGGAAGCCAAAGCCAGGAATGGATTTGAAAAGAGGAGAAATCTCAGTCTTTCCTTTATTACCTTATCCCTGTTTATAATCTGTTCCTGGTTTTGGCTTCAAAGATCTGTCAGATAAATCTGTCTGTGTAAACGCACCATAACAATAAACAATCTTGTTTGCAATTGTTTATGGTTACTCGTTAATCGTTAAAAATTGCTTTATCTAATAGGACCCTAAGGCCAGGTTCACACTAGCAGAATTCCGCCACGGAATGACGTTAGCCTCCCTCTCATAATGGGAGTCTATGGGAGGCGCTCGCTGCTGCTCTGTCCCCGCTGAAGAATGAACATGTTCATTCTTCAGCACGGAGAGACGCTGTGAGAACAGCAGCGCGCACCTCCCATAGACTCACATTATGAGAAGGCGGCTTTCCGTGTCGGACAATACCGACGCGGAATTCCGCTAGTTTTGCTCAGTGTGAACATGGCCTAAGGGTTACATAGTATATTGTCATGCACATACATTCACATACTAATAGCAAATACAGCCCTGCGGGTTTCATCAAGCGTTATATCCAGTTCTCCTGTAGGTTAAAATGGCTTTGGATCAGCCACATACAATGTTTTTTGATACAGTGCAACCACAGTATGCCAGATTGCCACAACTATGTGAACTAGACAGACAATTTTTATATTATGGCCCATATACTGTATGTCCAGTTTTGCTCAAAAATACTGTCTGTGCCCTAATGCATTCTTCCCATCAGTCCATGTCCCTGTTTACAATGTGAGCGCCATGTGTGGACTGATATCACCACAAGTCACCGAATCAATAGACGGGAGGATCAACAAAGAAAAAAAAAACAGAAACTGAGCAGAGGTGGAAGCCGTAACCTCAAATGCTGCAATGCTGCAGAGCAAACCTGTGAGCGACCATCACTGACACATAAGGGGGTGAGCCTTTATAAATGATGACTTTTTATTAGGATTTGTGGATTAAAGTTTTAGTAACTAAAGTGCAAACTAATTGTAAAAACCATTGAGGTTATTATATAATAAAACAATATGCACTATATAACAATCATACTGTATAGGGTCTATTATACACTTAAAGGGGAATTCCAGCTATTACCATTAGTCATCTGTCTAGCAGGTAAATGTTAGATCGATAGAGCTTGGACTTTTTGGTCCGGAACAATCAATGAACACAGGTAAGGGAAAAATATAGTAATATCAATGCAAGAAAAAGATACGGGCACTCACCGATGTAGCTGGAGACTTTATTCAGGCACTATTGACAGCAGGGAAGGGAGGACAGGTGGACTTGCAGGTGGACGCACCTCCACCTGTCCTCCCTTCCCTGCTGTGAATAGTGCCTGAATAAAGTCTCCAGCTACATCGGTGAGTGCCCGTATCTTTTTCTTGCATTGCTATTGCATATGTCCTCCACATTTACGGAGCACCCTGTTGGATCTATTCAACTATCTTTGTCCTACCTGCTTACAGAGCTCTAGTGGTGCCAACCGCAATCTTGTTTTAAAGATATAGTAATGGTTGCGCACATGCTCTATTCTCATCGAAGTCTATGGGGTATACAAAAATAAGCGAAAACACTTGCCTATTTCTATGCCTCCCATAGAGTTAGGATAGGGGTGTATGTAGACTACTGTAAAAAGTTTAGGGTTTGATACATTGTAAGAAAATAAGTGTCTTCTTTATGTCCAAAAGGTTTGCAATAGTGTATCGGCGGGAGCCTAAACTGTTGAGCTCACAGAGCATTGCCTAGACTGTTTTGGCCTCAGGACATCTCTGTCAGTCTATGCAAGCAGAAATCTATTTTCAAAATAAAAAGTTTAAAAACTTGTACTCACATAAAGCTGGACAATTCCTTTAAAGCTAGCAATAGGCCACAAATACAGGTTATCCAAGACACTGTTGGGTTTCCAGGAATTCTAGAACAAATCCCCGATCCATGGCCTGGAAGTCCTCGGCCTAATACTCTCCACAGATGTGCGGACTGAAGCGCCTGGTTACAATATCAGAATTTCTGTTCCTATTTGAAAATTGTATGAGGCTTCCTGTTTGTAGACATGAAACTATAGATGTGGCCTGTCAGGGAGCCATGTGATAGGAGAGTCACTTCCTTCCTAAAGAGTTTCCTCTCTTACATGCTGATGGGGGGAGTAAGTGACAGAGGGTGAATATGTGACAGCTGTCATAATGGGATCTCCTAGTTAGATTATGACTATGTCTATTGTCATTAGAACATGGACAGAACTTTTACCTGAAAAGAATTAGTAACAACCAATTGCAGTGTGACATGTTTGGCTACCAGCGTCAAGTAAAGGAGGAGCTGAGCAGATCGATAAATAGTTTTATAGAAAAAAAAGACAGGATATCTTCATTTTCTTGATTTAAACCTCTGCTCATTCTGGGCTTAGGTGTCCAGTGGGCGGCCCTAATCAGTTACTGACAGCCTTTTTTTTGTATAAGAACTGTCAATCACTGAGTAGGACCGCCCACTTGACTATTTAGCCCTGAATGAGCAGAGATTCACATGAATAAATGACAAAGTTAACCTGGAACTTTTTCAAACAAAAAATATATATCAATCTCCTCAGCTTTTCTCGCTCTCTAACATAACATCAGCAGTTTCCTATTGATAGGATCCGTTTAAAATAAGACCAGACAACATTTACCTCCATATTTCTAAATGTCTTTAAAGAGTGTGCGGCTGTATGGACTTAGTGTATCCGACTGAGAGAGGGCTGCTAGAGACAGCTGGTCTCCCCATAGAGATGGCAGAGATGGTTCTTGACTGCTGGATACATGGTGCTCAATGACACTTACTGCTCCAGGCCCGGCAATGGCATAATCGCCTGGTAGCTGCAGATGCCACAGGGTCTTAGCAGAGTGAGTTCAGCTCTGCAGCATATGTTAGGATCATTATTTTCTCCTGTATCTGAGGTTAAAATGTTCCTGTCTGTTTAAAAAAAAAAAAAAACTTTCAAAATGTCAAAAATTTTAATTGGTGGGAGACAAAGAACCAGCTGGGGGAAGGGGGCGGTTGAATTATGTTATGTCCTATCCACAGTATAACTAAAAGTTTGTGAGGGGGTCTCACCACTGGGGCCCTTAAGAACCTCAATGTGGAGCCCCAAATCCCTGCTGGATGGAGCTGCAGGTCACACGTGTATGCTGCCTCTCCATCCATTCTTTATGGAAATGAAGATGAATGCAGCTTTTGGGTATCTTCAGGGGAGCGGCCATGCACATGCACAGCCCACCACTTAGATTTTGGGGACACCAATCTCAAGATCATGGGGGTCCCCAGTGCACGGAGCCAATGCAATCTCCTAGTTAAAACTTTTTAACTAAAATCTCTTTAAGGAATGGATATTTAAAAAAATAATAATAATAAAGCTGCATTTTTCTGATTATTTTTTCTTCTGTGGTCATCCACATATTTTCTGCTAAAATAAACAAGATTGTATCGGAAGCAGAGAGAACTAGTGAAACCTTTCATTGGGGTTTTTCAATTTCCTTCTGCCGGGATCCAAACCCGCTGATGGCAGAAATACAAGGAGGAAACATGGACCACAAATAACAGCGTGTATATGCGCCATTATAGTGCAGCACTGAGGACCTGTCTACAATAGATACAATGATAAAGACAATCGATTACGTAGGTCATTGATACATATAGGTCATCAATAAGAATTAGCCAGGATCATTGTAAGAAAAGCTCTTCTGTACATACATATAAAGGAGGAAATCACGGTAGTTACAGCAAGAAGTGACAATGACTGCGGTGAAATGTTGACAGGAAGCCACATCACATCGCAGAGAAAAAGAGGAAGTGTTCACAGCCGACAAAGCTCCATTCAGTGCAGCAGCTTCAGATCTCCATTCTCTATGTGTCTCATTCGATCAGGGATAGTGATGAAGGTGGTATAAGATTAGAAAAAGAGTCTACTGCTTTCCCCAATCCATGGGCTGTGCCTGGTATTGCAATTGAAAGTTGCAATACCAGACACAGCCAAATGACCAAAGGGGAGCTGTTTCTGGAAACAAACGCAGTATTACCTCTGAGATACTAGGTTTTGTTTCTCATTGAGTATTAAATATAGTGAGAAACTAAGCTTGTGCCTAAAGGTCCGATCCCACATTGAGATCACTTCATACGGACAAAACCCCACCACCATATGGAGGCCAGTGGCTACAATGTTTTATGGGCTGATCACCTGAGCTAAGAGCATTATAGGGATCCATTATGCTTTTAGGCCATGTTCACATGATGTAAAACAGCAGCCGTTCTATGACATGGCTGTGTCAAAGAACGGCCGCTGTCTGTGTTGTTCAAAGCGGGTCGGTACTGCAGTGTCGGCTGGGTTACCATCACTTCTTCTTAATTGAAATATGGTTCAGGTGTGCCCACACAATTAGCCAGAACAGATAATGTAAAGTACAACAACCAGAGTCGTACTTTACATTGTCTGCACAGTCTATTTCATGCAGCCTCTGTTCAATTTATGGCCTGGATCCATTTTTTCCAGGACTCCCTAGGGCTGCATTCAACTTCTTCAGCCACCAGTATTTAAATGCAGAACGATTGGACTTGAGCATGCTGCAGTTGCCCCTATCTCTAGTAATCATCCATAATATGGCCCTCAATATAAGGGAATATTATGGATGATACATCATCAGGCTGGGTTCACACTACGTAAAAAACACGGCCGTATGTCATAACAATGGCCGTATTTGTGCAAACAATGGCCGGTATTCGCAAAATAACGGCCATTGTTTGCGCAAATACGGCCATTGTTATGACATACCGCTGTGTTTTTTACGTAGTGCGAACATAGCCTCAGTGTGTATTTACATGCATATTTTTGTGTTATGTTATGGACACAAGTTCCCAGCCTGACAGTATTTCTGGTGACCGGAAGTGACAGCTGTCATACTATGCCATCAGACCGGTGGGCAGATCGGGACCTATGGCGGTATTACGGCCTTAGGCAGGAAATTAAACTACTGTTCGAAAAGTAAATGCAATACAGATGACATGCTGAGGTAATACAGAGCACATATGGACGTTTCAGTATTTTAATCCCTCTCTCTATACTTTAATAGACATTTTCCGGACACAAAACAGATAAAAGGAGCACATGATTTGCATTTTAAATCCCAAGTATTTTATACACCTCTGTGAATAGTGCCAGGGGTGCATAAAGGTGGTGCAGGTAATACCACTATTGAAGTGTTGTAAACCGTCATCCATAATGTACCACTTAATCAAAAGCCTATGTGACGGTGCGGTGTAGGGAAAACAGAACAGGCAAACTGGAAAATATTAACAAACAAACTTGTGTCATGTTTGAATTTATTCTAAGGGCCATACTACACAGAGCGTTAACCTGCCGAATCAGGTCGATTGGCTGATCTTGTCTTTTGGACCGTGCCTTGCTACATGTAATAGGGATACGTGGCCGACGGCTGATGAATGTGTAAAAAAATTCACGGAATGGCCGGTCTCTGAAAAGATCATCCCGGCCGATACTGCAGTACCAGCCGGATGATCTTTAGGGCCGCAGAGTTCTGATGCGGGCGCATCCGTGCAACCCTGGCATAAGAACAGCGGCGGTAGGGATCCAGGCCGGAGCGTATAGCATGTGTATACGCTCCGTCCAGGATCCCATAGACAGAGAAGTAGTGTACATTTTTGTAATAATCACAGCCGTTGTACAACGGCTGTGATTTTACGAAAATATACATTGTGTGAACATAGCCTTAGACAGCAGATTGGCGCTTGTTTACATTAGTGATTGGGCCGTGTAATACAGCCCAAAAACTATGTTCACACAATGCACCTTATTTTCAGCAGTTGTTTTTGATTCCCACTCAATTTTTTTTTTATCTGTATTTTTCACCTTATTTTCAGATAATTTTCTTTGTATGTTTACACAGTTTTTTCAGCCATTTTTGCTTTTGGTTTATACAGCTCAAAATGAGGCTAAAAAAAAAACTGGTGTGCAAACATAGCCCAAAGCTGGTTTTACACCGCATTAATCAGTAGTTCTGTATGTCATTTTGGTCTCTGTCTGAGGTGTGCAGCAAAGTCTGTGGGGTGGAATAGAATGGATCTCTGTGGCATTCCATTGAACTGGATCTTGTAACAAAAAAAAACAAAAACAATATACTGCACATTATATATTTTTTGGTTATGGGACCCTATTTATGATGGATGTGACATCAATCACAAGTTTACATTGGATATTGGGTACTTTCTATGACATTAGAGATGAGCGTACCTGGAGCATGCTCGAGTCCATCTGAACCCGATCGTTCGGCATTTGATTAGCGGTGGCTGCTGAAGTTGGATAAAGCCCTAAGGCTATGTGGAAAACATGGATATAGTCATTGGCTGTATCCATGTTTTCCAGACAACCTTAGAGCTTTATCCAAGTTCAGCAGCCCCAGCTAATCAAATACCGAACGTTCGGATTCGGATCGACTCGAACTTGAACCCGGTTCGCTCATCTCTATATGACATGTTACCAAACAGTTCAGGTTCGGCGTTTGACTCCCAAAAGTTGGATAAATTGGATGCCACTCTAGGGATTCCTGGAAAACATTGATACAGCTAGAGATGAGCGAACCTGGAGCATGCTCGAGTCGATCCGAACCCGAACTTTCGGCATTTGATTAGCGGTGGCTGCTGAAGTTGGATAAAGCCCTAAGGCTAGGTGGAAATCATGGATATAGTCATTGGCTGTATCCATGTTTTCCAGACAACCTTAGAGCTTTATCCAAGTTCAGCAGCCCCCGCTAATCCAACTTCAGCAGCCCCCGTTCTGGTTCGGATGGACTCGAGCATGCTCAAGGTTCGCTCATTTTTAGCGGCATGCAATTTCTCCAGCTGCTGGGAGTCAAATGCTGAGTATTTAGGTTCGGAGAATAATGCCAAATTTGAACAGTTTGGCAAGTCGGCCTACCACAGTGTGAAAGGTGCTGTAGTGTTAGGGCTCATACACATAGCTGTATTCTGGATATGAGTTGTATAGCAGCAAATCTTGTGCGTTCATGTCTCTCTGATTTATACAAAGCTGGAAAACTCCCACTGCAGTGTTTGTGCCAAAAACCAGAGGTGGATCCAACAGGAAAGTGAAGTCCTCCCTTTATAATTTCCATCCCACTGGAATCCACTTTTGGCTTTGGCACAAAAACTGCAGTGTGTGAAACCAGCCTAATAGGAGGCTCTGAACCCTCATGTTCCTCCTAACAGCATGACCACAGTAATGAGGCCTATACGTAGAGTGCACTGCCCCCTATTTATATAAATGGGTCTGAGAGAAGCTGGTAATACCATAGACTTTGGGTGAATACTGGACTTCAATTTAACATTCAACATTCTCTGAACCTGAACACTTGGCATTTGATTCCTGATAGCCTATAACTGTGTCCTTGTTTTCTAGGACTTCCTAAGGCGGCATCCAACTTTTTCAGCCGCAGGGAATCAAGCGGCAAATGTTCGGATTTGGAAAACGCTGCAGAACCTTAACAGACTCAAGCCCCCTATTGTACTGACCCTAGTAATCAGACACTAATCTCCTATCCTATGGATAGCTGATACTTCTTCATTGTAAGACAACCCCTTTGCCGGTGACATACCTATAGTATATATAGAGCTTCAATTCATCCACATTAGTAGGAAGAAATGGCAGTGTTGTCTGTGATAGTTCCTAAATCGCTTCTTATTTTTTGGCTTAGTTTTCTTGGTGGAGGCCCAGGTTATTATGAATCTTAAGCAGTTATGTAAGTTTGTTACATTTCCTGTATCAACCCCCCACATATGAATACGGCTGACCACATCCACCTGTGTGCTATATCCTGCCCTATATCACCCATTACAGACAAGATTACGATAATATTCTATTTCGCATTTTTACACATACTGTGTTGGTTTCACAGTATTAGGTTAGGTTCACACACACGTAAAAACAACCGCCATATTTCACACCAACCGCCATTATTTGTGCATTGTTATTAAATACGGCCATTGTTTCTACATAGTGTGAGCCTAGCCTTAATGTAACTCAACACATCATCCTATCACTGCCATATATGTCAGATAGCTAACTCGCCTCTGCTACATCTGTGCATCACCAATGTACGAACGCAGATCTGAAGACCCATAAACCTAAGAATCATCAATACAGGGGTTAACGCAGAACGAGCAGTGTCAGGGAATGTAGGAAAGTTGCCGTCCTGCCAGCAGAATGCATTTTACTCACATACACAGCCTGCGCGCCAAGGAATCAGGATTAACCCTTTCTACCAAGACAGAAGCAAAGAGATTACAGCACGCAACTTATTTCTCTGCAAGGCCTGGCTGTATATTGCAGGGTAGTATGTATTTTGGCGCAACTCATCGTAATTTCACGGTGCATGTTTTTTTTTATGAGACCTGCTGCATTATCTCAGCTGCTTATCACGATGACGCGTCGCATAGTGAAATGACAAACTGAACTCTGCTACATCTGTAGGTGTCTACGGTATGGCTGAAGCACACGAGGAGATGATACGACAAGGATGGGTTAGGAAAATAGATGCAGATAGGGTTATCAGCAGACAAAACCAGGGTGGTAGAGACATGGGGAGAAATGCAGCGTTCTCACCGTATAGTGTCCTCCGGTGTATACGTCCTCCCAGGGTGCAGTCTCTGCCCCTCTCCCCATCAATATAGGGAAGTCAGTGTATGGGGAGCAGGCTGTATACTCTATACACTGTGATAGATGGCTCAATATTCCTTCCTGCTGCCCAATAACAGCTGGTGGTGGTGCCTGGGCCGGCCGCTGATTGGATCGCCTGGGATCAATTGGGCGTACACTCCTTCAGACAATGCTAAGAAAGGGAGGGGGCGAGCTGGTCACAGCATCTGTCTGAGAAAGCAGCAAATACTGGTGCATGGCAGGAGGAGAGGGGAGGGGGTGACAGCCTTTGTCATACTTCAGGGGACGTGGGAAAGTTGCTAAGTGATACATAGGCCATCCGATATGCTGGCGGTCCCAGGGACATGGAACCTATCCAGCCAGTAAAGCCCACCAGTGCTTATCAAAAGAGGTAGGGGGTGGGTGTACGGACAGGAAAGTTTACAGCAGGCATCGAGTATAGAGATGGCCAAAGGGGATAATACAAGTGCGGAAGAAATGCAGAATCTGTTTGCCAAAAGTCTGAAATAATGGACAATGGGGTCTTTAAAGAACCCCCATTCACATGCTGCATCTGGGAGCTTAGTCACATGGTAGATAGAATATATAATGTATCATCATAGATGATAGATAGATAGATAGATGATAGATAGATAGATAGATAGATAGATAGGAGATATATAGATAGATAGATAGGAGATAGATAGATAGATAGATAGATAGATAGATAGATAGATAGATAGATAGATAGATAGGAGATAGATAGATAGATAGATAGATAGATAGATAGATAGATAGATAGGAGATAGATAGATAGATAGATAGATAGATAGATAGATAGGAGATAGATAGATAGGAGATAGATAGATAGATAGGAGATAGATAGATAGATAGATAGATAGATAGATAGATAGATAGATAGATAGATAGGAGATAGATAGATAGATAGATAGATAGATAGGAGATAGATAGATAGATAGATAGATAGATAGATAGATAGATAATAGATAGATAGATAGATAGATAGATAGGAGATAGATAGATAGGAGATAGATAGATAGATAGATAATAGATAGGAGATAGATAGGAGATAGATAGATAGATAGATAGATAGGAGATAGATAGATAGATAGATAGATAGATAGATAGGAGATAGATAGATAGATAGATAGATAGATAGATAGATAGATAGGAGATAGATAGATAGATAGATAGATAGATAGATAGGAGATAGATAGATAGGAGATAGATAGATAGATAGGAGATAGATAGATAGATAGATAGATAGATAGATAGATAGATAGGAGATAGATAGATAGATAGATAGATAGATAGATAGATAGGAGATAGATAGATAGATAGATAGATAATAGATAGATAGATAGATAGATAGATAGATAGATAGATAGATAGGAGATAGATAGATAGGAGATAGATAGATAGATAGATAATAGATAGGAGATAGATAGGAGATAGATAGATAGATAGATAGATAGATAGATAGATAGATAGATAGGAGATAGATAGATAGGAGATAGATAGATAGATAGATAGATAGGAGATAGATAGGAGATAGATAGGAGATAGATAGGAGATAGATAGATAGATAGATAGATAGATAGATAGATAATAGATAGGAGATAGATAGATAGATAGATAGATAGATAGATAGATAGATAGGAGATAGATAATAGATAGATAGATAGATAGATAGGAGATAGATAGGAGATAGATAGGAGATAGATAGATAGATAGATAGATAATAGATAGGAGATAGATAGATAGATAGATAGATAGATAGATAGGAGATAGATAATAGATAGATAGATAGATAGATAGATAGATATGAGATAGATATGAGATAGATAGATAGATATGAGATAGATAGGAGATAGATAGATAGATAGATAGATAGATAGATAGATAGATAGATAGATAGATAGATAGATAGGAGATAGATAGCTAGATAGATAGGAGATAGATAGATAGATAGATATGAGATAGATAGATAGATAGATAGATAGATAGATAGATAGATAGATAGATAGGAGATAGATAGATAGATAGATAGATAGATAGATAGATAGGTAGATAGATAGATAGGAGATGGATGGGTGGATAGACAGATAGATAGATAGATAGATAGATAGATAGATAGATAGATAGATAGATAGATAGGAGATAGATAGATAGATAGGAGATGGATGGATGGATGGATAGACAGACAGCCGGATGGATGGACGGACGGATGGACGGACGGATCGATAGGAGATAGATAGATAGATGAATGGATGGATAGATAAATAAATAGATATAATAGGTAAATAGTAGGTGTGAAATAGATGTATAGATAGAAGCAACATATACATATAAATATATATATATATATAGAGAGAGAGAGAGAGAGAGAGAGAGAGAGAGAGAGAGAGTATATAATTTGTATAAGGAATGGAAGATCTTAAAGGAGTATTCCCAGCAGAGAGAGTTACTGTATATCCACAGGTTATGCCACAATTGTGTGGTCCTATCTCTAGGACCCCCACCCAGAGGTTACAGGAACAGCATAGCTCCCAGTGCTAGAACCTATGATGATTCTCCAATTGGGTCAAACCTGTAAAGTAAATATCAGGGGCTACAGCAGCGACCCAGCATGGACACTTAAGCTGCTAGCATGAGAATACACACCTACAGGAGGATGTCCGCTTGTGCTCCAGAGATCCCCCTATGACAGGCATGTCCAAACTTTTTTCGAAGAGTGCCAAATGTGATGAAGTGAACATGTGTGGGGGCCGACCATTTTGCTTGACATTCTTTGGACCATTAAAATGAATGCAAATAAACTTTTTTTTACAAAGTTTATTGAAAACTGCTTAATTTTTATTTTATGACTTGTATGACAAATCTAAACAGGTGTTTAATCAATCTGCCTTAGGCCCCGTTCCCGCTGAGCAAAGCTAGCGGAATTCCGCGACGGAATTGTCCGCCGCGGAATGCCGTTAGCCTCCCGCTCATAATGGGAGTCTATGAGAGGCGCGCGCTCCTGCTCTGTACGCGCTGAAGAATGAACATGTTCATTCCGCTAGCTTTGCTCAGTGGGAACGGGGCCTACTCTAGTGCACGAAAAAGGAAAGCCGAAATCTCGGACATCGCAAGATTTCGGCTTTCCTTTTCCGTGGACTAGAGCGGCAGCGGCAAAGGTATCTGCTGCTGGATACCTGGTGGGCCGTAAAAGTTCGGAACGCGGGCCGCAAATGGCCCGCGGGCCGGACTTTGGACATGCCTGCCCTATGTTATAGTCCATATGAAGTATTATCAAAGGGTTAGTATGTATCACTATTACAGGTGGATCCTTCCTTATGTTCCTCTTGTCCTGACATATCCCAAGGTGACCTGAAAAAGCAATATATGATTGTGCCATACCCTATTGGAAGACGTTTCTTTTACATGTGGCCACCTAGTGGTTGTGATGTGGGTTGCAGCCTATTGAAGGTTTTTCTATCATGGCGCAATAGATCTAAATACAATTAACAAAAATAGTTAAAGGGATACTTCAGCGATTTTTTCTTTCAAATGAACTAGTGTCAGAAAGTGCCAAAGATTTGTGATTTACTTCTATTAAAATAAATCCAGTCTTCCCGTACTTATCAGCTGCTGTATGTTCTGCAGGAAGTGGTCTTTTATTTACAGTCTGACACAGTGCTCTCTGCTGCCACCTCTATCCAAGAACTGTCTAGAGCAGTAGCAAATCCCCATATAAAACCTTGCCTGGAAAGAATAAGCCACTTCCTGCCGGACATACAGCAGCTGATAAGTACTGGAAGACTACATATCTTTTTTATAGAAGTAAATTACAAATCTCCGGCACCAGTTGATTTGGGGGGGGGGGGGGCATTTTTTTGCTGGAGTACCCCTTTAAGGCTAGGCCTATCTGTATGTAGGCTCTGAGGGTCAAGTGCAGTTTTGTACAGAATTAATGCATTACTGCTGCTATATATAATGCTCAGCATCACAGAGTGCAGAAACAGCCGGCCAGGGATCCTGTTTACATCAGCCATCTCTCGGAAGGGAGGGAGGAGGGGGAGACAGAACAGCTCACACACGGTTTTCTGTGTCTTTAGCAGAAAGCAGCAGCTCAAAAATCGGGAAGGAAACTGAAAAAATAATGACATGTATGGAAGAAATCTAGTTAGTCTTTAGGAGAAAAAGGGGGTGGGGTGTTGCCACATGCATTTTACCTGAGGGAAATACCCCTTTAATAGGAATCCTGCACAGAACGTGTGAATGCAGCCTTAGTCTTACAGACTCTCAAATCTTGCATTGTCAGGCTCTTGCATCAACGTATTAGCCGATCGATATAACATGAGCTGAACCTTATTAATAAATCCATAGAGGTCACATTAATTCACAAATTTACAGACCAATTTATTTATAGAAAAAAAAATTCATTAGTCCAAGATGCATGTAAGGTGTCATTCCAGCAAACAGTCAAGAATCCTTGATAAGTCTATTGAGAGGGTAGGGTTACAGTTAGGTTCCCTTAAAGGCCTTTGTTCTCGTTGTTTTTAAGATTATTTTTATTCTTTTTCAAACTATTTTCTTCCTGGAATTTTTATGTCCTACACATGAATGTACAAACTGGGATTTTGTTACTTTGTCTCTCCCGTTCTATTATATTAACATTATAAAGGTATCACAAGCATCTATGAAAATAAAAAAATTTTTTTTAAAAAATGTAAATTTGGGTACAATGCTGGAAAAAATATGCTGCCTACAAAAGGAATGGTGTATATACAACTCGGCAGCCCAAGGATAGTATACACAAATTCACTTGGCATCTACACAGCATCAAAACTTTACAACTTAAACTTCAATTGTATGTGAACTGTCAGAGAGGACCTGTCAAGCCCAACATGGGAGTTATAGTTAGAGATGAGCGTGACTTGAGCATGCGTGTGTCGGATTGTTTGGCATTTGAATACCAGTGGCTAAAGAAATTGGATGCAGCCCTAGGGAGTCCTGGAAAATATGGATACAGCCTAGGTTGTATCCATATTTCTGGTCTCCATAGGGCTGCATCCAACTTCTTCAGCCAACGGGATTTAAATGCCGAACGAACCGACATGCGCATGCTCAAGTTGCCCTCATCTCTAGTTATAGTAAATACTTTTCCAAGGCTGGGTTCACACTACGTTTTTTTTCATCAGTTTTTTGCAATAAACAGATAGAAAAAAACGGATGCATGTGTGTACATCCGTTTTATTCAATTTTTCCATTGAATTCCATTTTATATATATATATATATATATATATATAAAAACGCATCAAAAGGGATCAGGTTTTTTTAACGGATACAAAAATTAGGTCGACTACGTTTTTGTGTACGTTGAAAAAAAAGGGATCCGTTTTTTGTTTTTTTTTAATAATGAAATTCAATGTAAAAACGGATTAAAACGGATGCACACACATGCATCCGTTTTTTCTATGCGTTTATTGAAAAAAACAGATGAAAAAGACGTAGTGTGAACCCAGCCTTAGATGACAAAATGCCTTTCCTTTGTTGTTCCTCCTGGAAATGTATGAATAGATTGATATTCCCTCACCAACGATGTTAACTGATAAGGATTACGGTAACACACAATTGTCATTTTATTTAAACATTTCCAGGAGGATTATCAGAGGAACAGGACACTGATATTAAGGGGCCATTCACACATCCGCTAAATACTATCTGTACTGTTTAAATATTCGCGCTACTGTACTGTACTGATACGCTTTGTTAGTATAGCATGAAGATTTAAAGAGTTTTGGAGATTATGGCATCATAATGAATGAGCTGGGAGCTCTGACGTCCAGTCCACGAAGTACTGTCCGTTCACACACAGTATTTTGCGGAGGTGTGGATGGCCCCTTGATGGGAACCTCTAACATTGAACCACAGGCAGCATGTGAGCAGATTTATATATAGTTTTGTAGGGGGGGGGGGGGGGGGGGGGAAATGAGCAGAACTTGTAATACAGCCATTTAATCTTCTGCTCATTCTGGGCTTAGGAGTCCTTTGGGTGGTTCTAGGACCTCCCACGGGACTCCTAAGCCCAAAATTATAACAAATTGAAATTAAAGGAGAAGTCTGTCATTTTTTTTATTGATAGCCAGCTGGGAGGAACATAATAAACAATCATTATGCTGCGTTTACACAAAACGATAATTGGCCCGATCGTACGATTAACGATGTTGGAGTGACGATTTTTTTTAACATAAAGATCAGCGTTTAGACGGTACGATATATCGTACGGAAATTCGTTTTGGGATCGTTTTGCGATCGCTTAAGCCTATCTCACACACTGGTTAAATCGGCAAACGACTGTTTACACGGAACGATCCGCAAATTTTTTGCAAACGATTTTAGAACATGTTGTAAGATCAAAATAAACGATTTCTCGTTCATCGTTTGCAGCATTAACACGTACGATTATCGTTCGAATTCGATCGTTATCGTGCGAATTCACACGATAATCGTTCCGTGTAAACGCAGCATTACTTACCTCCATGTGAAGGCTACACCCCCCCCCCTCCCGGACTTCTGATGACGTCACAACTTGGGGGGAAATGCCTGACCCGGATCATGGATTGCACACACCAAATCAGTGACTACAGCAGTGTACTGCTTAAGTCGGCTGTGTAAGTGATCCTTGAACTCAGCAGGGGGCCCGGAGCGGCAATCCAGCAATGCAGAGGCACGAGGAGAGGTGAGCAATGATTGTCTATTATGTCCCCCCTGTCATTTGTAAACATTTTATATCTCTGGACTTCTCCTTTAATAGAATCTTTTCCCTCAAAACTATATATCAATCTACTCAGCTTCTCCTACTCTATCACATGCTACCTGCAGCTCAGATAGCAAATTCCTGTAACAGGTTCCCATTAAGGTGAATGCAAATATCTACTAAAACTATGTCAGGACTTCCTTTAATGCATTTTTTTTGCTTTGTAACAATATAACATCTTAGGTTTGCACATTAACAATTCTAACATTGACATTTTTAAGTGACACATATTAACCTGCCCCTGTTAACATAAGGAGGGAAGGAAAAAATAAAATGACCAGCAGGTATAACAATTTTTATTATTTATATTTAACAAGCTTTAAAAATACAGAATAAAATAGCTTTTTTTCTACTATTATTCACAACATCTGGTCCAATATTACATATTTTTTTCTTAAATATATTTAAATGATAAATGAAAGCCATGTTAGAAAAAAAAGACCCCCACTAAATATGAAATAATTTCTTTAAAAAATTGTAACAAATTACATCTTGGGAGAAAAACCTTATGTTACAGTCAAAGAGAAATCAAACAAAAATATCCAGAAAGTAACTCAAGAACTCCTGGAAGAAACAAGGAGCTATTCTTCCTGGTAGTCTAAGAATTTTACATACAAATCACCTTCAACTAACAAAGAAAAACATTGGTTCATAATAAAAAAAAAAAAATTCGAAATAAAATATAATTTAAGGGCTTATATTTTTTTTTTTTAGTTTCAACTTGATACATCAGCAAAAAGCAAAAAAAAAAAAAAAAAAAAAAACATCCATTAGTGCATATACTAGGTCAGTTACACATTTTACAAAGTTTTCCCATTTTGACAAATATTTAGGAATGTATGAAATGTTTTTCATGGCACAATTTTTTTTTCAAGCTTTATTCAGTCCACAGCTACGGGCGCAGGCAACATTGCAAAAACAGGGCTGCCCAAGTAATTGTTCCACCTGGTGGTAGTTACACACTCAATTTTTTTTTTCTACATGAGACAACCAGATCACTATCCGGATATATTAGGATTACAGATGCTTGAAGCATGCCATGGTTTGGCCAACCCCAAGAGTGTGGCATTTGATTACTGATAGCTGAAGAAGTTGGATGCAGCACTAAGGCTATGTTCACACGGCGTATGAGACCGGCCGTTCTGTCACGGAGCGGCCGGTCTCTGCAAAGGTCATCCTGGACGGTACTGCAGTACCAGCCGGGTGATCTTTCCGGCCTCAGTGTTCTGATGCGGGCGCATCAGCGTGCACCCGCATCATAACTCTCATGGCACACAATAAATTCACTTAATTGCGGCCGCAGAAAACTGACATGTCAGTTATTTGCGGCACCGTTTGAGATCCCGGCCGGAGCGTATACTATGTGTATACACTCCGGCCGGGATCCCATAAAATGTTCATGCAGCGTTCCACCCGCACAGAGTACGGCCCTTGTTGCAGATGGCAACAACGGCCGTACTTTTACGCTGAGTGAACATAGCCCAAGGCTGCTAGGAAAACATGGACGCAACCATAGGCTGTATCCATGAGTTCCAGGACTCCTAGGGCTGCATCCAATTTTTTCAGCCACCGGTAATCAAATGCTGCACGCTCAAGTTCCGACACGAATCCGAGTGTGCTCATGGTGGGCTCATCTCTAATCAGGACATTTCCTTCCACAGCAAAGTAAAGCCTGCTCTTCCATATCACAATCTGCATGCTAGTATTAGTGTTAATTCCATTCTCAGTCATATGTGTAAACCCAGGCTCTGCCCATGCCCACCTATAGTTCTACTGGATGATGTAATAAAAGTGTAAACCCTATACCCTATAGCCACAGAGAAGAAAGCAGCTATAGAAGAGTCTCTTGCATTGAAGGACCTATATATCTTTGCATTATATGGACAGCCCATTAGCTGATGTAATGCATCGTTTTCCCTGTAGAGGCTTACAAATGGATTGCTGGCAACACCCTGTGATCAGCCCCTTAAGAGCCTTATATGCTTTTTAATGTCCACAAGATAACACTTCCTGTCCCTGTTGTTATAAGAAGATTGGGCTTACAGGAACTGGTAATGTATTTTAGGCTCGACAAATAAGCTTTATTAAGGTCTAAAGGTGCACTTTCAATAACTGTTGACCAAAAGCTGTTTATCCACAATCTGCTTTTCACTGCCTGTCGTCAGGGGAAATCTGTCTCTAGTAACAGTTTAAAGTGTAACTGTCATTTAAAATATTTTTGCAGAAAACAATAGTACAAGTGATTTTAAGAAACTCTGTAATTGGTTTTATTAAGCAAAATAGTTTCTTTCTGTATTCAAAAAGCTGTTTTGCAGCCTCACTTTATTATCAGGCAAAGTCATTACAGAGAAGCAAAGTGAAGACGGGTTTGCTGTGTCCATTATAACCTATGGAGGGCGGAGGGGTCGAAGGGGATGAGTGAGCAGGAAGAGCAGACAAGTAGGCAATGCAGTTTGGAGGCTGTCTGGCCACATAAAACCCTGGATTTACAGGTCAGACTGCTCAGTGCTGGTCTGGGAACTTGGTGAGATAAGATAGCAGGATGTTGTGCTGTGCAGAGCTGCCTTCTCTCCTCTCCGTGCTCACACATCCCCCTTGACTCCTCCCCTCTTCCTATAATAATAATGGACACAGAAAATGCAACAGATAAGAAGTAAGGAGGCTGTAAAACAGCTTTTGGAGTATAGAAAGATTAAGAGTTTCTTAAACTCTCTTGTGCTATTGATTTCTGCAAAGTGATAGCAAGGGTACAAACACACGTACCGTACAAACACACGTACCGGATCAGCAGCAGATTTCTCGCTGCAAATTCTCAGCGAAATCTGCTGTGGATCCCTTGCCTCTTAGTTTTTATGAGAAGACATACACGCCGCGGGATTGACATCCCGCTCCAGCCAACGGGGAGTTGAAGGGGCTGTCACTTACATTCTCGCAGTGGGACGTCAATCCCGCTGCGAGTATGTCTTCTCATAGAAACTAACAGGCAAGGGCTCTGCAGCGGATCCAGTACGTGTGTTTGTACCCTTACACTTTAAGATTATAGGAAGTGGGGTTTACCATATGCAGGAGTGTGAAAGCCTGAAAAAGCCTCCGAACAACCCCTTTAAAACACAACTTCAATGTCTTGGTGTGCCAAGATATAATAATAAAAAATAGAAAAAAAAAAATTTGTTAACCAATACAGGGTATAATGCAGACCTTTACCTGCGACTCTAATACAAAGAACATACTGTAGCATGTAAACTCTTTAATCGCAATATCCCAAGTTAACGTGGGATTTTAAAAATTTACAGGGATCCTGAACACTGAATCTATAGTCGTCTGTATAATACTGCACTTTTTTCTTACCGAGGATTTTAGGTTTGCACACTGAAACAGAAGAACACACTGGCTGACTGGCTGCAAAGGTAAGATGTACTGAACCATGAAATGAATGAAGACAAGGATGCCGCTCAGACCCAATTGTGCGTATATAATTATAATCTCCAAGGTCGGGCAGTATCCGTTTTCACGCGGAAATGGGTCAGTGAAAGAAATTTCATCAGACCTATTTGGGTATTCAGGGCTGATTAGTAAGGGCGGTCTATGGCTTTGTTCAAGACTACATTCTACATTAAGCATCACATTTCCCAACCAGGAGCGACCATGAATGGATCTGTAGTTATGGAGATATTACAACAATAGTACATAGGAAAAGCAAACAAACACACTGGTAAAGGCAGATGAAAGCCTAGGACACGTTAGATGGTAATGGGACAGCTATGGAGAAATGACAATTTTAGACAGCTATGTCTGCTTTGATCCTAGTGGGTTGCACTGGCACTGGTTTTACATTACTAAAATACATTCCCACTGGTGATGTTACTGAGGCTAAAGAAGTACTCCAGGCAAAACTAGTACACTGTGTTAGGGCCCTATTCCACAGTAACGATAATCGGCCGGATCGGCCCCATTTGGCCCGATTCGGCCGATTATCGTTCGGTGAAATAGAGAGAACGATCAGCCGATGATCGTGTCATCGGCTGATCGTTCATTTAGGGCCAGACCGGAGGAGAAGACCTGACAGGTAATGTATTACTGCAAGGGCTGCAAGGACATCGGTAATAATGTCCCTGCAGCCCTCGCTCAACGATTATCGGGACGTGGAATAGGCCCAGTAAACGAGTGGCGATCTAGCAGATCGCCGCTAGTTTACATCGTTGATCGGGCCCTCCTCGGCCTGTGGAATAGGACCCTTATTCCTAGATGGTGGTGCAAGACCCAGGAATTCATAGAACGTAAAGCCCTGTGTCATGTACCCCCTCCCCTTGGACTTGTTATAGGTATAATACAATATCAATATAATACAGTATCAAAAGTTTAACCCAGGGTCTTCTTTTAACCTAGCCATCCTAGGATTCAGATTTATGTATTTACAATTTATTAAATTTCAAATCCGTGATCTATTTGTTCTCAGTGAGCCATAGGTATCTGACAGCAGCTTACCCCCTATTTCCCTCTACAGGACACAAGAAAACTTGGCTGTACTGAATGTGTATGGAAGAACTGGGCATGAGATCGGCCAACAGCTACCCCACCTTTACTATAGGTCATCAATATAGGATCAGAAGGGGTACAACTTGCAACACTCCGCTTTCAGTCTATTGAAGGTGCAGAGTTTAACCAGAGCTGTTTACCAACAAAGTACATTTTGTAGTGGCTATGCCTGGTACTGCTGCACTCTGTGGCTCATTTGGATGTAAGGGTATGTTAACACTGAGTAATATAAGTGGAATTCTGCGGCAGAGTTCCCCACTGCCTCAGTGTCTCTATGAGATGGCTTGCATGCATCCACTCCCATCACCCTACGCTCTAAGAATTGACATATCAATTCTTTGAGCAGAGAGCGACAGAAGCGGTGGCGTGCGAGCCATCTCATAGAGACACCTTGGCAGGCGGATTCCGTGGCAGGGAGCTCCACTGCAGTATTTATTATTCAATGTGAACATACCCTAACGATCACCTACTGCAAAGTGTACACAGTAGAGATGAGCGAGCCTTGAAGGCGCTCAGGTTTATCCGAACCAGAGCGTGCAGCACTTGATTACCGGGGCTGAAGAAGTTGGATGCAGCCCTAGGGAGTTCTGGAAAACATGGATACAGCCTATGGCCATAGTGTTGTGGCCCCTTCAATCTGCGCAGTAGCTGGGGATCTAACTCTCATCATATTGATGGCCTATCCCTTAAAAGACCCTTTCTATAGCACTATATACTGCACAAGTATACCTAAACAGTTAGAATGGACATCACTGAATACCATGGGAGAGATTTATCAAACATGGTGTAAAGTGAAACTGGCTCAGTTGCCCCTAGCAACCAATCAGATTCCACCTTTCATTTCTCACAGACTCTTTGGAAAATGAAAGGTGGAATCTGATTGGTTGCTAGGGACAACTGAGCCAGTTTCACGTTACACCATGTTTGATAAATCTCCCCCCATATTTTTATCTCCATTGGTGAGATATAAGCCTTTTTCTTAATATGTAAATTAGGTTAAAGTGCCTAGGGGGTGTTCCCTTACAGGGCAAGAGCCCTGCCAGCTCATGTTCTCTTGCTCTCCACCCCTGTGCCTACAAACATATGCCCCCTCCCCACTGATTATTGGCAGGCATGGAGGCGGCAAATAGACAGAGATGATCCGTCCGTCTATAACCCTGGGCTTTTGCAATGATGGAGAACACCCCCATGGCACTTGAGCCTAATTTATATATTAAGAAGGCCTATATCTCACCAATGGCAAGGACTATGGAAATAACAAAGATTTTGGTATTAATTGCCACGGTTTTCCTGCTAACAGGTCTGGACTGAAACACTGGAATAGGGTGATATTTTGTAGGTACAGCTGGGAGCACTGGTTCAGTTTAGATATGGCATTTCCTACTTCAAAAGCATAAGCAATGAAATCTGTATGCAAGATGGGCGAATTATCTAGTTCCAGGGTCTTCTCACCGTATGACTCTATCCTGCTAATGTATCAGAGACAGCCATATACTATACTGGTGTAGATTACATATCATGTAACAAATATCTATCTAAACCAACCGAAAAGAGGGATTTACACTACAGAACACATCTGACATAAAAACTCAATCTACTTTACAGTATATAGGATAAAAAAAATAAGGATTTTTACTACTCTAGTGCCATACTACCAAGTGCATGATGTATAAATATATATACTGTAGGGTATGTTTTGGGTGTATCACACTGTAGGAATGGGTGGGATAGCAGGTCACAGAGATTAAATCCCCCCACACACACACAAAAAAGGAAAATCCTTGAAAAGAAAAGGATAGGTAGTATTTCAAGATACTGCTTTGTATAGCTGACACAAGTGGTATGTATGGTGAGCGAAAAATAAGAAAAAATACATGTATAGTATTTCATTAAAATGTACAGAGAGATAGTTATAAGCACTGTAGAGAGATGACTAGTTCACAGCTTATTCCAGTAGACAAAGAATATATCGGGACTTGTGCACACAAGTGATTTCTAGATGGTCCTTACTAGTAAGGCATTGTTCACACATAGCAACTGCAAAAGACATAGGGATATGTTGCTGTAAATATAAATTTAGAAAAAAACGGTATTCTGGTATCACATATTTAGTTTTCAATACAAGCTGGGTTAATGTAGTTAAGTAATATGCAGATGACACCAAGCTTTGTAGTACAGTACAGTCTATGGAGGATGTGCAGATGTTACAGGATGACTTAGACACACTGAGTGTTTGGGCGTCCACTTGGCAAATGAGGTTCAATGTGGATAAATGTAAAGTTATGCACCTGGGTACTAATAACCCGCATGCATCATATGTCCTGGGGGGAGTTACTCTGGGAGAGTCGCTGATGGAGAAGGATCTGGGTGTACTTGTAGATAATAGACTACAGAACAGCACACAATGTCAGTCAGCGGCTTCTAAGGCCAGCAGGATATTGTCATGCATTAAAACAGGCATGGACTCTCGGGACAGGGATATAATATTACCGCTTTATAAAGCTTTGGTGCGGCCTCATCTGGAGTATGCCGTCCAGTTTTGGAACCCGATTCATAAAAAGGATGTTCTAGAGCTGGAGAGGGTACAAAGACGGGCAACTAAACTAATAAGGGGAATGGAGCATCTTAGTTATGAGGAGAGATTAAAAGAATTACATTTGTTTAGTCTAGAGAAGAGACGTTTAAGGGGAGATATGATTAACTTATTTAAATATATAAATGGCCCCTACAAGAAATATGGGGAAAAGATGTTCCAGGTAAAACCCCCTCAAAGGACAAGAGGGCACTGCCTCCGCCTGGAGAAAAGAAGGTTCAATCTCCGGAGGCGACAAGTCTTCTTTACCATGAGAACTGTGAATCTGTGGAACAGTCTACCACAGGATCTGGTCACAGCAACAACAGTAGAGGGCTTCAAAACAGGGCTAGACAAGTTCTTAGAGCAAAATAATATAAATGCATATGTATAGAACCTATCACCCCTCCCCCTTCCCTGTATCCATCCCCTCCTTGGTTGAACTTGATGGACATGTGTCTTTTTTCAACCGTATTAACTATGTAACTATGTAACTGTTCTTACAAAATTACACTAAAATAACCAATATGTAGGTGCCATTTCTTTTCATGTACAGTACTAGTGTCAAAAGGACAATAACATTTGTAGGGTTGTATAGTGTTCCAGGCATCCAGCTGAAACAGACATCTGGGAGGAGCAGAGTGTTAATATTAACAACAATTCTGAATAGATAAAGGCACTTTGAATGGTACCTTGTGACACAGGGGATTTAAAGGAAATCTTTTAATCAACTTTTTAGTGAAGCATTTTTTACGCTTTTTTTAATTTTCCATCCATATCTCAAAATAATCACATAATCTTGCAGTATTCATTATGACCACTACGCCTAAAGCTTCCGCAGAGACTTCCTGTTCTGTCTATCATGATAAGAACAAGACTGCTGTAAAGTGATCTGTGCAGAATTACAGCGAAAGGTGACACCAGTAGATAGATAGCAGCTCAGCCTTCTCTCCCTTATAGAATGACCTCTACACATGTCACAGAGGTCAAAGAGCATGCTTACATGTTCCTTACCCAGAATAGGGTCTGGAGGTGTTGGTTGAGCTTGTCATAAAGCATATCACTAAATGCTGTGAAAAAAAACAGCTCAAGTATGATAACCGCCCCCATAATAATGTACTAAAAATCAAATTGACAGTCATAATATAGAGACATTACAAAAAATCATGTTTCGGTATCTGGATTTAATTGGTTAAAAAAAATAAAAAACTCTAGGCAATACATTGTCTTCAAGGCTGTGACCACATTGCCTTTTTTTTGCCATTTAATGGACTTAAATCCAAAAGTACAACCAAATAACGGCCGTTATTTCAAAACAAGGGATGTTATTCCACAAATAACTGCCGTTGTTTTGAAATACCGGGCACAAAATGAGGTCCAAAAAATTGGGGGGAAAAAAAAGACATTGTGTGCTTGTGGCCTAGAGGTGTCCCAGCCCCTCTGATAGATATTTTGGAACGCAACTAGAGACAATTGTGTGAACAAGTCCCAGATATTCTGTAGTTTTAGGATACCCATAGAAACCAAACAACTTTTTAATTTTCCCAATGCGAGATAAAAAATGAAATAAAAAAAATAAACATTCTCAGTGGTTTCTATGGGCATTTTTTTTGCATCCTCTCCATACTCGATGGGGGATATTTATCAAACTGGTTTAAATTAGAATTGCCTTAGTTGCCCCTAGCAACCAATCAAATTCCACCTTATATTATAAGACTCTGTGAGGAATGAAAGGTGGAATCTGATTGGTTGCTAGGGGCAACTAAGCCAGATTTACTTTACACCATGTTTGATAAATCTCCCCCAATGTGTCTGTTCCTAGTGAGCAAGCCTCGTGTTCTTTTTTGCTGATGCAGCCTGGTAACTGAATAATCCCAAATATACAGATACATTGGGCCCTATGGATTAAAACTGAATCGTGTCCTGGTTGCCCTTAGCAACAATACTTTTTCTAAACATCACCTAACATTCTGATTGGTTGCTATGGGCAACGAGATCCTCTTTAGATACGGTTTTGATACATAAAGGCCATTATGTAAGAAAAGAAAGCATAAATTATTACTATAGGTCTGTCCTCTCACGGGACAAGAGATACCACTTCAATTGTACTTAGAAAACAATCTCCTTTTTAAGTGTACCTGCCACTTGCTCAGACAAGAGCGCTGAACCAATAATATTGAGGGGTGATATCACTGGTCCTAAGGGTCGTCACAGTTTGGGTACTTATTTATGGTGGTTTTTAGGTGTCACTGCATCAAAAAATAAAGTAACAGCAACAAACCGCACTACCTAGTAGAGATATAGGGTGCTAGTACAAAAGTATTCCTCAATCCCGCAAAAACTGCATTAAAAAAGACATTCATATTCTGAGACCAGCTGATTTAAAAACGATTTAATTTTCTCTGGAGTAACCCTTTAAGCCACCAAGATAGCATACAGCTTGTATGGACGAATCTAAATTTCTTGCCAATTTTTTGTGCTGGAGAAAATGTACCTTGTCGTCAGGAGTATACGGCAACCGTGGCGCTGCAAATTTTTATTCGCTGACTTTGCAATTTTCAAAAACCTACATGACAAATATTTTCAGAGTGAACAAGCCTTTACGTTTCAGTGATATCACCTGTACCTCACATACTGTTCAATATGAATATCTGGCCAATATGGCCGCTTCTATTACATGTGAGTAACATGTACACTTTAAGAACAATATCCCATGCGGGACACAAATGAGGGACTGAACATACGTAGAATTTAACTGGATATCTTATTCGTTGTACTGTGGATTCCAAAAGGTTTTAACAAAATGGAACTCGAGTCCCTAAAAAAAGATCCATGACATATCATTAAGGCAAATGGAATCCAATAAATACCAATAAAAAAAAAATTAAAATAAATATAACAATTATTTGCAAAGAAATTTGCTGCACTGGTAAAACCAAATAAAATGATATGCAAGGTAAGATGGCTGTGCAAACGACAACATAAATAAATGTACATATACTTCATAGTCATCTCCATCTAAATGGCTGATGGTCAGAAGTAAGCACCACCTAGTGGGTATACTGGCCTACGTGTACAGAAAAATCAGCCCAGCCCCCTCCGCTTTCATCTCCTGTTAGAAATGGAGGATGGTGGGAAGGTAAATCCTCATGTTCAACATTGCACTTTTGGTTTTCGAGGGGACTGGCGAAAACGAGGGACCGAGATCATTGAAATATTTCAGAGCCGAGACAGAAGGGGCAAAAACCGGAACGTGCCTATAGCTGGCATGGTACCCGTTTAACAGCCAGTGTCAAGTTAACCACTGATATACCAGAAAGCCGGCCATGCACAGAGAGGGGGATAAGTGGGGGACTAGGTCAGGCAGGACATATTGCTTTTAAGAGTAACAAGGGTAGAGAGGGGTTAAAAAAGCAGGAAAGAGGAAATCGGGTGAAAACACAGCAAAAAGAGGCACAATATCAACCTGGAGGTCAAAGGCTTAAGCTACAATACACCCCAAGTCTCAGCTCTGAAATGTTTCCATGTCAATATACAGAGTATAATACACAAAACTTCTAGTTCAAGGCCTGGTAAATCTGGCAATAGACATATTACTGTAGGACAAAACTCGATCTGGAGGCCAGGGTTATACTGCGGGCTCGGATTCCTCCTCCTTTCTCCGACTCTTGCTGTTCTTCTTGAGAGCCTTCCACTGATATCCTGCAAATGTAGGACTGATAGGAAGGTAACTGAAGCACTTGTACTTCCGGAGGAAGTTCATAATGAATGGAAGGTCATAGGAATCCACGCCTTCACCAGCAGCCCCGCCTTTGCCTATCCCTCGCTTCCATTTCCGGATTCCCCTTTCTTCAGGTGTGCCTGGAAGAACAAATACTTTTAATAAGGAGAGCTGCTTGAATACTAAATGGTCGGTGTTGTATTAAATATCTTCTCTCCATTGGATAGCCAGTGGGATTCCTAGCATATTTACAATACTAAACTTAACTAAAAATGCCCTTAAACTCTTGCCAACTCATTCCTCTGCAGTATGCTGGCCACAGTTTGTTGTTAGGAGAATTCTGTCTCTAGTAACAGCTAGATCAGGACAGAACACAGGAAGTGGGGTGGGAGCTTAGCATGTGGTATGTACATATAAGAGCTTAAAGTGTACCTGCCGTATAATTTTTAGTACAGGTGATTTTAAGAAACTTTGTCATTGGGTTTATTAGCTTAAAAAAATGCATTTTTATCATGAGAAAGCAGTTTGAAGCTCTCCCCCCCTGTCTTCATTGTTCTCTATGGAGAGGGGAGGGGTGAAGGGAGATAAGGCACCAAAACAGGACAACAAAGAGTTAATTTACCGCTACATCACTGGGCTATGTCCTCTGAAGTCAGCACTGACCTATCTGACCTCTGAATAGGGGCTTTCACACAGCTCCCACTGTGTAATCCTTTGTTCTCTGTTGCCGACTAATCTCCCTCCTTCCTCCTCCCCCCTCCCCTCTCCATAGAACAAACAGGGGCATGTCTGATGCAACAAGACATGATTTCCTGGGGAAAGTCTTTTTAAATGCAGATAATGTCATATTTGCCTAATAAACCCAATTACACAGTTTCTCAAAATCGCCTGTACTATTGATTTCTGCAAAAAAAAAAAAACAAACGAAAGTAACACTGAAATCCTGGGCTGTGTATCTGCAAGCTGACCCACTCAGCTGGTGAGTACAGTATTGACCTACTTGTTCTACCTTTGGACACCACCTAGAATTTAGTAACAAACTCAATTCATGATCTTATATAAGCATAAATCTGCTGGACATCACCAGAGCCTCTGACACAGTATATGCATTCTCCCCATAAAGCACTTACCAGGAATAGTGTTATCCAGAATGAAAGCCACACAGCCACCTACAAACATGGCTGTCGTAAGCAGCACATTTAATACTTGATCAATCTCTGCAATACCTTGAAAAAGAGAAGAGAACATGTCATTAAATTCCTTCCACAGAATGTCCTGTGTATACTCTAATTTTCCAGCCCTAACATTACAAGGGTTCTATGTGCCAAACAATCCTGAAAAGGCCAGCATCATATACACAATATAATAATACAGGCTTATATTTACTGTATAAGTCTTAGTGTAAACTTAGGCTATGTTCACACATCTGCAAAGCTGTCCGCAGCCTGTGCAACTGCACAAATGCATTTAGTCTTCCAACACTTATCAGCTGCTGTATGTCCTGCAGGAAGTGGTGTATTATATACAGTCTGACACAGTGCTCTCTGCTGCCACCTATGTCTGTAACAGGAACTGTCCAAAGCAGTAGCAAATCCCCATAGAAAACCTCTCCTGCTCTAAACAGTTCTTGTCGCGGACAGAGATGGCAGCGGAGAGCATTGTTTCAGCATGGAAAGGATACACTAATTCCTGCAGAACATACAGCAGTTGGTAAGTACTGAAAGAAGAGATTTTTTTAAAAGAAGTAAATTACAGATTTGAAAGAGAAAAAAAAAATAAAAATCGCTGGAGTACTCCATTAACTTATGCTAGCAATCCTAAGAATGTTTTTTCCTCTACATATTATACTTTGGGTTAGTTGTAAGTTTTGGCCGATATCCTTATGATTTTCTTGTGATTTTCAGTTAGTCCTCCGTCTGTTATGGCTACCATTGGGAGTCTGTGATCACTTTGGTGGTGTAGTGCAGCATTCTTAGGGTAGCGCAAGAGAAGCCCTGCAGCATGGATAGGTAATGTATGCAGTTTGGAAATCGCCAGCCGTCCGCAGCGCACTGCTATTACACGTAGCGATGCACGGTCGGCGCCCGAAATTATAGGTCCAAACCTATATCAACAATCAGCCGATGATAGTTGTCACCGGCTGATCGTTGTGTTTATTACACGGAGCGATAATTGGCCGATTATCGTTCCGTGTAATAGGGCCCTTACTGCTGCTGCTCCAGTGTTAATGACGCTCAATAAAGATTAGACATTGTAGACAATTCTACAGTAAACACTATAAATCAGCAATTATTAATCAATCAGGACTTTTGGTATCAATATGACTCATGGTACAAACCCTTTAAATTCTCATTCATCTGTTTCTTCCCTGTGTGTTTTAGAAAAGGGGCATCACAAGAGCAACCATTACGGCTCATAAGCGGGATATAATCTATTTTTCCAGACTCAAGGGCTTAGAATTACAGCTGATTATTTTTATTGTAGATGGAAATGACATTTAATTTGCCCTCAACTGAAGAAAAAAGGGTAAACGATATCCACAATAACTAAATGAATGGCCGGCAATTAGCTGTAATCTGTAGAGAAATCCGGCAACAAATGGTCGACTTCTCTGCAGCGCCACCACAGGTGAATTTTAGCATTACACAGCATCCATTCATATCAATGGACTGTGTAATGCAGGACAAGATAGGTCCTCCAGAGCCACAGACCTTTCTAAACAGCTCCTGTATTAAAGGGGTTCTCCCGACCTACACAAACACAGTTCCTACCTATCAGAAACAGCACCTCTCCTGTTCTTAGTTTGGGCGTGGCTCAGTTGCTCTGAAGTGCATAGATCTGAATTGTAATACCACACACAACCTCTGAACAGGGGTGGTGCTGTTTTTGCAAGAAAGTAGCTGTGTTTTTTTTCTAATCATTTATAACTTTATTTTATTCCCAATTCCCCAATAGGATATATAGAAATGCATTTTTCTAAACTAGAGAATCCCTTTATTCCTGTAGTTGTGCACTTACCTGTCACCAGTGGGTTCTGCTTTAGGTAACTGGGAAGCATCAAACCAAAGAAAATAGAGAAACCTAGAACAAACAGGTTTCTGGACGAATTTAAATCCACAAACTGAAGGTTGGATAGTCCCACGGCAGTGATCATGCCTGACAGGAAGAACATAGAACGTGTGTTACTTGGTGCTAGACTGATGGATTGTACTAGGACTGTATAGGACAAGGGTAGGGAACCTTGGCTCTCCAGCTGTTGCAAAACTACAACTCCCATCATGCCTGGACAGCCAAAGCTAAAGCTTTGGCTGTCCAGGCATGATGGGAGTTGTAGTTTTGCAACAGCTGGAGAGCCAAGGTTCCCTACCCTTGGTATAGGTTGTGTCACCAGCTTACCAAATAAAGTACAGAATAGAGCACCAAGAACTGGATCAGGCAGAGAGGCAAAGAGGGCACTGAATTTCCCGATCATGCCCAGCAGCAGCATGAAAGCAGCACCATATTGGATAACTCTGCGACTGGCAACCTGTAAAGAAACCCAAGATGGCTTTGTGAGTAGGAAGCTTTAGGATAACTTTGCATGTATCGGATCCACAGCGGATTTCATGCTGCGAGTTTGCAGCGAAATCCACTGCAGATCCATGTAGTGTAAAGGTCTATGGGGTTAAATATGTAGGCTGGTCCCTTTAACTCCCCCCCCCCCCCCCCACCGCCCACAGCCCCCGGCCTGGAGCATACATTAAATGCTCAACACCGCGGCTGTGTGTGAGGTTCTCGTTGGTCCCCGTCAGCCAATCAGTGCCAAACAGGGAGCCTCACACACAGCCGCAGCGCTGAGCAGGTAATGTATGCTCCAGGCCGGGGGGCTGCGGGGGGGTTAAAGGGGCCGGGTCACATACTGGCAGCGGAATGAAAATTCCGCTGCGGGTATGTGACCCATTCAACATCACACTACCAGGATCCGCAGCAAACTCGCAGCGTGAAATGCGCTGTGGATCCGGTACGTGTGAAGCTACCCTTGTAAACATATATGCTCTTTACTAGATTACAACCTCCTCCACTATGCAAGTTTATGCTCATTCATTGGCAGATTGCTGGGCATAGTATACAGGGTGTTATCGGCCACATACCCATATTATAGGACCCTACCAAAAATGTACCTGCAACCTCTGGGCCCCATAGCAGGTGCTATAGCTAGATTTATGCTCAGCTTACACACAAAACGACATGACCTGAATAGCTAGAGTATTAGTGACTGTATACGGGATGTCACTCTGCCCCCTTCTTACAATAAAGCTGAGCTTTTACTGACGCAGAAGATCCGCAGGAGCCAGCAGTTTGTTGGATTTTGCACTTTATCACTGCTAATACTTAAATGCTATTCAAGGAAACGTAGTCATCATTCCTAGCCTGAGGATAATCTGTCACTAGACATCTCCTTAAATCTGGGCGAGTACTGAATGAAAGGAAAGCTACTGGATGCTCCCGGCTGACTGCAGGAGGAGGGGGTTATGTAACCGGGTCAAGGCAATGTTCTAGTAGAGGTCATGTAGGGACAGGCTGTTAGCGGTGAACGCAGAAGCTCCGTGAGAGCAGTAGCACCCGCTAGCTTTAGTCATAAGGGCATGTTATGGATACGTTCATTTACAGAGGGCCTCTAGGTGGCGCTAGAAACCACATTTTACAGACAGATTCCTCTTTCAATTCTATTTCCCAATAGTTTATTTTAAGGAAGCTTTACACAGTTTTGAGTTTAAGCAGAGTTAGGGTCTTATAAGACGAAGCGATTTTTAACGATTACCGATAAACTATCGCAAACAAGATTGTTTACCGTTAACCTGAAATCGTTCAGCATATTATAAAGAGCGATAGTCGATAGTTATGATTGTTATTACGATTTGGAATTACACTGAACGATTAGTGAACTAATGTGGAATTATAGCGAACAATTAACGACGATTTTAAGGTCAGATCTAAATCAACTATCAATAACACCCAATTTTACATTGCCCGCAATTACACACGATTACCGTTTAAAGGAGAAGTCCGGCGAAAATTTTTATTAAAGTATTGTCCTGCCCCCCAAAAGTTATACAAATCCCCAATGTACACTTATTACAGAAAATGCTTATAAAGTGCTTTTTCTCAAGGCTTCACTTCCTGGATAACATGGTGATGTCACTTCCTGGATAACATGGTGATGTCACTTCCTGGATAACATGGTGATGTCACTTCCTGGATAACATGGTGATGTCACTTCCTGGATAACATGGTGATGTCACTTCCTGGATAACATGGTGATGTCACTTCCTGGATAACATGGTGATGTCACAACCTGACTCCCAGAGCTGTGCGGGCTGTGGTTGCTGGAGAGGATGATGGCACTGGGATGCTCAGTGTCCCTCCAGTGCCCTGTGTCCCCCTGCCATCATCCTCTCCAGCAGCCACAGCCCGCACAGCTCTGGGAGTCGGGTCGTGACATCACCATGTTATCCAGGAAGTGACATCACCATGTTATCCAGGAAGTGACATCACCATGTTATCCAGGAAGTAAAGCTTTGATGCAGTAGTAAGTGCAGGGAAAAAAGCACTTTCTGTGCATTTCCCGTAATAAGTGTATATTGGTAATTTGTATAACTTTTGGGGGACAATACAATACTTTAATAAAAATTTTGGCCGGACTTCTTTAAATTCGAACGATATAACGATTTTCCGCTCGATAATCGTTCCTGTGTAATATGTAGCTGTAAGGGAAAGCCCAAAAGTGGTGGATTTTCTCCCCCACATGCTTAGTACAGATTCAGATGCAGATTCACTATAGTGTTCACCCCTATACCATCAAGGTGCCAAAACGATGCTCTCTGGCTCACTTTATGATGTCCATATGCCCTAAAAGGTTATATTAATAGTGGTTGTCTTCGTGAAATAATTCCGTTTAAAGAGGTAGTGCGGTACTGACTTTTTTTTTCCATCTAACACCACATGACAGAGTTATATAACTTTGTCATGTGGTGCTAGATTTTTTTTAAAAAAAAGTCAGTGCCGCACTATCCCTTTAAGTTTAGGTACAAAGCACATCTACAGTAGGATTCATTGAAGCCAGATCTGGCAATTCATTAATTCGGTCTTGTAATATTCATTCCACTTTTTAAGAGTTGTGATTTCCCTGAGAAGTCTGAAATAAGACCGCCTGCAATGAGACCGTTCAGACTTCTCCAGCAGCAAATCGTAAAATCCACACTTGGGAAGCGGAGCGGATCTTACAAGACAAAATAAATAAATGGCTGGTTCATTAGATTGGAGACTTACTGTAGTTTCGCTTAATGTGATTTATGTATTGTGAATAAAGGCATTGTAGGTCTTACCTTGGTTATTCCCAGAACACCAATGTTAGGACTGGACGAGGTGGATCCGTTTCCAGTACCGAACATGCCATCCAGCACACAAGACAGGCCTTCTATGAAAATCCCCCTGTTATGTATACCACAGGTCAGTTAGAAGACGGGACATGCATACATCTACACCCCTCATTATATACTCTGGTCTCTCACATCCGGTGGAGTAATGAATCACACTTCACCTCCTAAAAGGCAGATGTCAAAGGGAAAGAGCATGGTGGATTTCAAAATGCCTGATCCTTCCTTGCCGCTTTCACTTGTGTCCTAAAGTAAAGTCCTAGCTGCCCATTCTCACTACCACTTGTGGCTGAGAGGACGTCTCCAGATGGGATAATCTACAATATCACCGATCATTTTACAATGGTACATTCAATCAACAAAAAGGCTTCTTTGGGGGTCTACACTGTGTCACATACAATACACACATACATACATACATACAAGTATAAGAAAATGATTAACCTATTAATGGCATGTATTGGAGGAGGTGGAGCACAAGACAGCCGGGCACAGGCGTAGTAATCGCCAATAGACTCAATAATACTCGCTACTACAGCACTCAGCATCCCAATGACCCCCGCAGCGGACACTGTAGGGAGACCCCACTGAACTGCAAGAGAAAACATGGAAGATCCGTTACAGATATCACAGCACATGGTTAAAGGGGTAGTCCGGGGGTTTTATAAAGTATGGCTAACAGTAGGAAGTGTTACTAAACAACCATAAGGCATCTGTTTCACCCTCCCTCAAGTGCCAATGTGGTGCCATCCACCAGTCTTTGAAGTAGTGAAGAATATAACAGGTGAATTATTTTTTTATTACTTTATATCATTTCCTGCCGTTAGGTTAATAACTAAAACTCCCGAACAATCCCTTTAATGATTTTGGTGCAAGCAAGGTAAAGCCATAAAGCAGTTTTAGTATGATCATGTTACTACCAGGTGTAATACAGTGCTGACTCAAATCCCATTGACCTTGTTCATGGAGCAATAGTGGTGGTTACGACTGCCAACATTTGCAATGTACTGCAATTTGGAAGGAAGCATTCCCTCCAACCTACAAATGAGTCAGGACCTGGGTTAGCATTTAACCGACTTTAAATGATGGATAACTCAACAAGTGACCCTTATAATGCAACATAGAGGTAAACCTGATTATTAAAATCTCCTTTTTGTTCGCTGTAAAGTCAGCCCTTTAACATAGTAAGGTCTTGGACAAGAGATCTGGGAGGATATAATATAACTTGGACTTAAGCACAGGCAGCAGTGATGCTTTGACTGGTTGCTCAGATTCTTAGGTATTCCACGAAAAAATCTGTATGGTATGGGTGGGGGTCCGACACCCAGCATCCTTGCTGATCCACCACTTGCTAGACACCAGCGTACACTAAGTCAGTTGATGTTGCTGTACAGTATGAAAGCATGTTTTTTGCAGGTTGGGCTGTGGTACTTTAATTTTTATTAGTACTATCTACTATCTATACATAATATATAGATTAATTTTTAGTTAAAAAGGGTCTGTAGTCAACCCAAAATATTGGTATGCTCTTCCATTCTCCAGATGTGTAGGTTTATAAATAGTCTGACATTACAATAAAAAGTCAAATGGGCATGAACTTCATTTTAATAATAAGAGTGGATATCAGGTGGTTATATAATCAGGGTGTGTGTATTAGGCATGTACCACCTTAACCCTAATGGTATATACTGACATGTCATACAAGGTCTGGTTGTTCAGGTCTCCACCATTTGTTAGAATCAACCGGGAGAAGCACTCAGCTGAGCACTTCTCTCCTCAGGTCGCTGCACTCCCCATCTCAGAAGATAGGCTCCATAGACTACAGGATCTACCTCCTGCAGTGAGACATGGAGCAGCAGCAGGGCCGGCGTCAGAACCTGGCTTACCAGGGCAAGTGCCGGGGCCCTGGCTGGAGGTAGGGAACATTCACCTCACTCCCCAGATGGCCAGAGTCTCCTCCATGCTACAGATCAGCCTGCTCTGCACTCCCTGCACCCTTCAGCTCTGGTCTAGACCTGATTAGAGGAGGCCAGAGCAGCTCCAGGGCCAGGAGACTGGTGAGTGTACCTGGGAGGGGGGGGGCAGCTTTTTTGAGAGTGTTTAGAGGCCATGTGACTCTCCAATTGTTGCAAAACTACAACTTAAATCATGTACTGCTAGCAACAGCATAAGAGTCACTTGTTGGGAAACTGTGATTTGTGGGACTGTATATTTAGTGCAGTGTTTTCTAACATATATTGTTCCAATTGCAGAACAACTACAACTCCAATCATGCACTGCTAGCAGGAGTTTGATAACAACTGAAAAGTCACTTGTTGGGAAACAGTGGTTTGGGGGACAGTTTATTAGTGCAGTGTTCTCTAACATGTGACTTTCCAGTTGCTGAAAAACTACAACTCCCACCATGCATTGCTGGCTGGGCATATTGGGAGTTGTAGTTTGGTAACAGCTGAAAAGCCACTGATTGGGAAACACTGATTCAGGAGAAGAGTTAATTTAATCCAGTGTTCTCCAACATGTAACTCTTCAGATGCTGCAAACCTACAACTTCCATCATACACTGCTGGCAGGACATGATGGGGATTGTATTTTGGGAACTGCTGAAGAGCCACTGGTTGCAGTAGTAGCAAAGTTTATCGGGGGGGGGGGTAGTGACAATTTATTAGGGGGTAGTGGTACAGTTTATTTGGAGGCAGTGGCACAGTTCATATGGGCAAAATGGCAAAGTTCTTTTTGCACAAAGTGATGGCCTTACTACAGATAGGGGCACAAACGAGGCGCACTAAGAGGGGACACAGCTACAGAGGGGGTAAAAAGAGGGGGGCCAACTACAGAATAAGGCAAAAAGAAAGGACATAACTTTAGGGGGGTCCTGTTACTGTTGGGAGCTTGTATAGAGGAAGAGAAAGTGCCTAAGATGTTTGTCTGGCACAGGGGACATCTATAAGGTAGGGTACACAGAGGGGGACCTACTGGTTTACCCTTGTCACATGATTTGCTCAAAAAAGGGGCCCGCTGAGGCTCTGTCACCCAAGGGCCCACAAAACCCTGGCACCGGCCCTGGAGAGCAGCATAGTGTCGCAGCGCAATTTTCTGGCTTTGTTCTAACAATTGATGGTGGAGGATTAACAGCAAGACCATGACTAATCAGAATGTCCTTGCCACACAGGAAATGAACCCATTTAGTGACTAACTGTGTGATGTATATACTTGTAAGGTCCGCCAGAGCAGGAACAAGTCTTACATAGAAGTACACTGTCCTTGCTCACAGAAAAGACCTTAGCATGGCCTTACAGGGCTGCGGTCATGTGATTCGCCCCTTTCAGACTAGTCAGGGTTTTTAGCATGGTGGAATAGTCCAAAGTTAAATGCCAACCAGATCCCAATCATTTGGCAAATCCATTTGTATCATTGAGGATTTATACAGTTTCTTCCCACCACTCCAAAACTATACATATAAAAAAGTAGTATGTGCTTGTTACTTTGATAAAACAACATCATAAGGTATCCCTGAAAAAAAGAATATACCCTGTAAAATAATAGCAGGATAAAATATATGTTTTTGAGTTCTTCTTTCTTGTATCTGCTCCAGGTAAGCTGGATGACAACTAATATGGCCAGCATTACAGTTTTCACAGATGTCATCAGTGATATTCTGAATACTTCCATGTAGAAATGAGCAAACTTACAGTATGTTTGGGTTCATGTGATCCCGATTGTTCTGGATTTGACTTCCAATAGCTGGAAAAGATAGATGTTGCCCTAGGGCTATATGGAAAACATGGATACAGCCATGGGTCATAGGCTGCATCCATCTTCTCCAGCCATTGGGATCAAATACAGAACAACCACGATCACAAGAACCATCCCTACTCCCATATAATTATATATCTGGGCCCATTTGCTTCTGCACCACTAAAGAACACCTGCTGACAACTGTAAATCAACACTTGTGGTCATCCAGAGGGGAATACATAGATATCATGGGGTCCCAATGTAACATTTATAATAGTCCCCACCTAGTATAATGTGCAATGGGTTCATACAGCTACTACAGAACCCAATAGGAGCTGTAAGAACCTCTGTGGCAGCTATAGAAATACCCTCAGGAAGGAGAAGAAGCTGTAGTATCTGGCCCCTTCTGCCATAGCAGCCATGTTTCTATGGTAAAACACTGTCTTCCAGCTTTCCTGGACGCAGGACCGAATAGAGTTCTTTTGGACGAGAGACTCAAAAACATATTTGTTCTTTGGCAGAATGACATTTTCTATAAAAACCATACAGTGTACAACTTCTTTTTTTATTTTTTTTTTACACATTTTTTTTCTGCAGTGACCGAAACAACATATTAAGGGAATATACAATGTTACCTTGATTTCTACAAGAATCGTTGTCATAGAATGATGCGTCCTGAAACCAGCGTTCGAAAACACAAGATATGCAAGCCCCTGTGTACACTGCTCTAATGGAGGGAAAGCCACAAGCGGTGATATTAACGCTGTAACGGCAAAAGTACAAGATGATTTCTAAAGGGCTTGGCCTACGCGTTACCTTCTCCAGTACAGTCCCAGAACAGCCAGTGGGGGGCAGTAACAATCACGTCAACATCATTATTACTACCCCTCTCATTTTCAAAGGGGGTCTAAACAAACATAGTATAGGGCAGAGCAGTGTACACAGAGAATGCGGTCTAGAAGGGCACAGGTGTCAGAGGTCAAAGGAGATGCTTACAATGGGAATTAGGTTAAAGGGGTACTCCAGTGATACCATTTTTTTTTTTAATTATAGATTTGGGGTAAGCATATTTTCCTATGAAGACCATCCCCCCCACCAGCTGTAGTCCCAATGGCGCTCCTCACTGTGATGTGTTGACCCTGCAGTAAAAGCCCGCACTGCCAGGGATTTACTGAGTGATTATTTCCTGCAGGGTCAACCCATGATAGGAGGCAAGAAGCCGGCAACATCAGAACAGCAGCCGTGGGGAAGGGAATCGGGGAGGTTAAAGGGGTTGTCCAGCAAAAATCTTTTTCGTTCAAATCAACTGGTGTCATGGTGCATTCGCACAGAGAGATTGATCTGACAGATCTTTGGAGCCAAAGCCAGGTATGGACTATAAACAGAGAACAGGTCATAAAGGAAAGACTGAGAGTTCCCTCTTTTCAAATCCATTACCGGCTTTGGCTTAGAAAATCTGATCAGGTCAGATCAGAAAGTTTTACCATACTTATTAGCTGCTGTATATCCTGCAGGAAGTGTTGTTTTATTTTCAGTCTGACACAGTGCTCCCTGCTGACATCTCTGGCCGAGACAGGAACTCTGTTTCGGTTTTATATGAATCCCCATAGAAAACCTCTTCTGCTATGGACAGTTCCTGTCTCGGCCACAGATGTCAGCAGAGAGCACTGTGTCAGACTGAAAATAAAACAACACTTCCTGCAGGACATACAGTAGCTAATAAGTAGGGGAGGGCTTGAGATTTTTTAATAGAAGTAAATTACAAATCTATATAACTTTCTGACACCTGTTGATTTGAAAGAAACAGATTTTCGCTGGACAACCTATTAAATAAGTATGCTTTATTTATTTTTAATTATTGTCTATTTGTCCATCTTACTCCGAGCTGCAGCCATGGGCAGATAGCGGTTAAGGCGATAAAACAAATTATGGTTGTCACTTAGATGATGGCAAAGATATAAAATTACATTTTCCTTCTAATCTCAAGTTTTAGAGGCTGGGTTGAGCTGCAGCATGCATGCCTCCCCCCTCGCCCAGCCCTCCCTGCTCTGCATGATTTCTGTATAAGTTCTGGCCTTATACATGAATCATACCGGGCAGGAAGGAGTGGAGTAGGGAAGAGGCATGAATGCTGGAGCTCAGCAAAACCTCGATAACACTTGAGCTATCCATCCATGTCTGCAGCTCTGAGCATGATTAAAAAAGCACATTATCGTCTATTATAAAAAATATTGTATGGCTGGAATACCTCTTTAAGAGGCTTCTCATTTGAGTTCCATGTTATACAAGCCTTCCCAATGTTCTTTGTTTAGAATACATATATTAGACTCTGTTCACACAATGTCTGAGGACTTCTATCAGGAATATGCTCCATTATAGGCAATGGAAGTTATATGTTGCCCACAGGCTCCCATTGGTACGCTTTTTCTTTTTTACAGGATGCCTCTGTATTCAATAACATAAGTGACTACAATGCTCCATACAGATAAAAGAAAAAGCTATGCCAGTGCATATGTCTGCAATATTTGCCAAAAGTACATTATGTCGGCATATGTTGGGACCATGGGACCCTTAAAGCTTTCCTGGCACATACACTAAAGGTGGAAAACATTATCTGAGCAGAGCCTAAAATACAGGTATAATACATTACTTCTCATGACCAAAAGTGCATTTTATTAGTAGAAATTAAAACTTAAATTGTAGCTCCATATTTGTCTATCAGTATAGAGTTTACAACTAGACTGAGCCCAAATTGATCAGGAAATACACTGTATCCTACATAGCCTGCTGTGATGCTGCGGTGTCTGTGCAGTGTGATGTGCGGTGTCTGTTGTACAGACGGATACCATGTCTCTGCTAGGACTATAATGCATCATGTTACAGGGGTGCAACTAGGCTGTTGGTGACTGTAATGAAAACTCACTGTAAAGTTATTAGAATGGGCAATAAGACAAGCTGCAACTAAGGATTAGGAAAAGCATATGTGCAATACGCAAAAGCATGGACATCTGTTATCAAGACTGCGCTGCTCTACATGTCCCCAAAGTCTGATGCCAGCCATACACAATAGATTAACGTTATCTGAAATGGCTGACCATCTAATGGATAGGGTGCCCACCTAACTATCCCCCGATGGCAGAGAAAAGAAGGGACAACCATGATGAATTTCTACAAGCCTCATCCCATAAAAATGATCCTACTCTGCACAGTTCCTGACATGAACGGAGGTGGCAGCAGAAAGCACCAAGTCAGCCTGAAAAGAATACACCACTTCCTGCAGGACATACAACAGCTAATAAGTACTGGAAAACTGAAGATTTTTAAAAAGAAGTAATTTACAAATCTATACAGCTTTCTTGTGCCAGTTGATTTTTAAAGGTGCCTTCACACCTACCGGATCCGCAGCGGATCTCACTTCTGCGGATTCGCAGCGAGATAAGCTGCGGATCCAGTATCATTCACCCCTATGATAGCAAATACTCGCAGCGAGATTGACATCCCGCTGTGAGTATGTGCTTTAACTCCCTGTTGCCCGCAGCTCCGTCCCATCAGCCCCGCTGCCGACATCCTCCATCCCTGTCCCTGGCATCCCCATCCCCGGCATCCTCCATCCCCATCCCATCATCCCCGCCGCCGGCATCCTCCATCCCCGGCATCCCCGTCCCCGGCATCCTCCATCCCCATCCCATCATCCCCGCCGCCGGCATCCTCCATCCCCGCGCCCGCCGCCGAGAGCATACATTACCTGCTCGGTGGTACAACTACAGTGAGGCTCCCGGCTCCGGTGCCGCTGCGGTGCACTGATCGGCTGAGCGGGACCGGAGCCACACTGCAGCCGTGCCACCGCACAGGTAATGTATCCCGCCGAGAGCATACATGGATCCGCAGCTGATCTCACGGATCCGATAGGTGTAAAGGCACCCTAAAGAAAAAGATTTTCACCGGACTATCCCTTTAAGTCTTAACAGCAGAATGTTAGAGGCCATGATTCTCAACTAGCATTGTCACATGCCTTGGTATCTGTATAAGTAATGCAGGTTAGTGAGCTGCACAGAGGCAGCCCCTCCTATGAAGATTCCCAGAGAGCCCATGATAACACTATTCTTTAAGGGGTTATCCAGTGCTACAAAAACATGGCCACTTTCTTTCAAAGACAACACGACTCTTGTCTCCAGTTCAGGTGCGGTTTGCAATTAAGCTCCATTCACTTCAATGGAACTGAGCAGAAAAACCCTGACAAGTTGGAGACAAGAGTGGGTCTGTCTCTGGAAGAAAGTGGCCATGTTTTTGTAGCGCTGGATAACCCCTTATATTTATGATTGGTGCAGACTTAAGCTGGGGCTTATAAGGGGATAATAGGGCTTTAGAAAGTCCCTAAATAGGTAGCTAAAACTATAATTATAATAAACCATTTAGGGATTTTCTAAAGCCCTAACAGCACTATAGAGTAAGTTGAGTAAAAAAATAAGGCCACTTTATCAAGTAGCAAACTATAAAGTGATCTACAAAGATGGAGCTACGTTTAAAAAAATTACAAATAAATAGGGATCCTATAATAAAAATAAAAATAAAGAAAAACATAATGACATGTGATACTGTCAAGAATAGTACTTACACGGGTATGGGACTTTAAACCAAGGGGCCACTGCCAAAACCCCTTGCCTGGCGTCAGTGCGGGCATAAAAGCCATACTTGTTACTATCGGGTGGAAAAACATCGGTCACAGTAAAGATGAAGCAGAGCAGCCAGGACACAAGGATGGCCATGATGATCTGTATCATAAGGAGGGAAACAAATATTGACAGACTCATCCATATTCATTCTTGGAGGTGATTGATTCACTTATACTTGTACATCCTAGTGAGTTCATCTTTTACTGACAAGCCCAGTCTTATAACAGAGATTATGTGCAGGATCGTGTGTATTATACTAAAGGCTTTATGCCACCCCTCATTGCAAGAAACTATCTAAAATAAGCAGAGATTACAAGTGCAACTCATTCTCTTACCACAGTACAATATACATAAGTTGAGCATGGTAAAGTACGACACTCCAATTTACTTGCCTGCTTTAGCATTAGACCTAATATCTGAGAGGTGCTGATAGTGTTGCTTTGTGGTCTGTAGAAACACTGCTTTTACTTAAAGGGGTTATCCAGCGCTACAAAAACATGGCCACTTTTTTCCAGAGACAACACGACTCTTGTCTCCAGCTTGGGCGGGGTTTTGCTGCTCAGTTCCATTGAAGTGAATGGAGCTTAATTGCAAACCGCACCTGAACTGGAGACAAGAGTCGTGTTGTATCTGAAAGAAAGTGGCCATGTTTTTGTAGCACTGGATAATCCCTTTAAGGATATCCAGCTGATATGGATTCTTATAGGAGAAGTCTCACAAAATAAAAAATGGGGCGCAGGAACCGACAGCGCTGCCATACCAATATCTCCCCGCCGCCAGATTCCAGCAGAAAACGCTGCTGCAATATCTCATACCCCGTCGATGGATTGCCTGCTCAACCAGTGGTTAAAAGGACAATATCCGGATGCTGTCTGAAAATGGCATCGGGCGGATGGTAAAGAGACCAGATAGCGTCACTGGCACAGGAACAGGTAAGTATACTTTCCCCCACCCCCCTGTCTGTGAGTTTTACATTTTGTGGGACTTCCTCTTTAAATTCATTTCTCCCTGGGACAAAAGTATGCAAATTAGCTGTCACTCTCTAGTGCCACCTATAGGTAGCTACCCTGTAAGTCAACACTCAATCATAAAAATATCTTCACACTTGAGTAGGGTATTAGCCAAACCAGACAGATAAGTATTTCTGGGTTTTTAAAACAACCTGGACTGAGACTGGTTATATTGCCAGTCATAGGGCATTAACTTACAGAATAGGTGGCACTAGAGGCAGTATTTTCCCTTAAAGTGTACCTGTCGTTTAAATTATTATTATTTTTTTTTTTTTTTTGCAGAAATCAATAATACAGGCGATTTTAAGAAACTTTGTAAAGGGTTTATTATCCGAAAAATGCATTTTTATCATGAGAAAGCAGTTTGAAGCTCTCCCCCATCTTCATGGTTCTCTTAAAAGAGGGGAGGGGTGGAGGGAGATGAGACACCAAAACAGGACAACAAAGAGTTAACTTACAGCTACATCACTAGGCTATCTCCTCTGATGTCAGCACTGACCTGACTTCTCTGACCTCTGAATAGCAGCTTTCACATAGCTCCCCCTGTGTAATCCTTTGCTCTCTGCTGACGACTAATCTCCCTCCTTCCCTCTCCATAGAACAGACGGGGCTTGACTGATGTAAAAGAGTCGAGATTTCCTGATAATAAACAGTGAATGAGAGAGGGGAGGAAGGGGAGGGAGGGGGGACCTGGGGAAAGACTTTTTGAATGCAGATAATGGCATATTTGCCTAATAAACCCAATTACAAAGTTTCTTAAAATCATCTGGACTACTGATTTCTGGAAAAAAAAATGTGACAGTGACACTTTAAGAAGAAAAAAAATAAAATAATTTGCAAACATATTCTCAGGGTAACCTCATGATATAATTGTCCAGAAACAATGAGACCTGTCAGTATATGATCAGTGCGCATGGCAGCCTATAGAGAACCTGCCAGAAAAGTAGTCCAGTCTATAGGTAGTGTAGAAATATGAGCTTCTTTTACTGACTGTCTGTAATATAACGGACATTGCTGCTACGACCTTGGAGAAGTGAGATATCGCTGCTTCATCACACAAAGAATAAACTTCCAGCTATTTTAAGGCCAGAAGCATCTGGCTTTGGACAGAGCTGTGCACATCATCCCATACTCTGCATAACACACAGAGTATACAGTAAGCTGCATCACAGATCATCCTGCAGCAGCTACACATCCATTACGCTCGTACTTACGGGAAACATTTTAAACAGCTGTAACTTGTAAGCCGTCCATCCCTTCTTGGACTTGTATATGGGAAGCGGCAGCTTGACATTCCTGGCGTACTGAGAGAAGAGGAGGACCAGGAAAATGGTGCTGAAGGAAGAAGAAGAACAACACATTGTGGTTATGGTAAAGCATGGTCAGATATAAGATGGCGGTTCTATTCACTGTGAATATTATATTTCTTTGTCTACCCTGTCCGGTAAGTCAATAAAGCTTGTTCATTAATCTGCAATCTTAATAGGTTTCCATATTCTTTGGCGAGCACATCACAGGATGTATATAAATAGAGAACTGCTGGTGAACTCCCAAAATGATGACATTTAGGTAGCGGATTATGATGTGTATAAATGCCAAGCTGTAGGCATTAGGATTAATGCAGTAATTCCTATTCTCCAGGGAGTGAATATTAATTTACCAATGTTTGTTGAACGTTTACGTCCAAGTGTCTTATATAACCACCGACTGGATTGCATCAGCTGAGACTTCGGCGACAAGGTGTTATATGCAAAGGGAACTTCATGGAAACAGCTATTTCCCTGGGATAAAGTGATCCATATGCATAAGTACGTGTCACTGAAATGTCCTGTCTAAGGGCCCTTTAACATGGTGCTGCCAATGCGGCCGCCTATTAACTTCATGAAATTGCCAGCACGTTCCTGTTCACGCGGGAACATGTGCAAACGACTAGTGAGGTTTCTTGCTAGACGGCTGATCGCTGGCCCTTTAACACAGGCAAGTTATCGGCAGTGAGTTTTCCTGTCTGCTGATAATTCATGTGTTGGAATTCAAATGATCCTTGTATGGGAAGGATTGGGGAAGACCACATACATGTACATGTAAAATAGTAAGAAGGTCCAGTCCAAACTAGTGGGTTTGCACACCTTTAATGCATATGGGGACATTAAAGGGGTTTCTGGTGAGGAGACTTCCAATATGTGGGAGGCTCTCATAGGTGTTGTGAACAGAGTTATAGTCAAGAAGATGTAGTAGGAGAGAAACAGTGTTAGCTGAAAGCCCAGCTAGAGTGTAGATCAGGAATTCCATCACAGGATGTACAACAGACAGGAGGCAATGATTTGATGCTTAACAAGCATGGCCTTACTGAATGTTGTGCATAATGCTGTATGAACTTATATGTCACAGATTCATTGGCTGCTTTATCTACTTACAGCATAGCAATGCCCCAGTGTTTGCCTGCTCTCTCGCCAGCAGCCTGAAACCCAGATAGGCCAATAAGAGACACAGTAGGAGTTATCGTCAGCGGTCCTATGTATCTCAGCAAGGCTCCAGGAAGGCCAAGGAAACCGATGACCACTTCTATTAGTGATGACATGATAATGGCACCTTGTATCTACAAAAGAATAGGACCAGAAAAGTAAGTCATGCTTAGCTTACAGACAGTGTATGGAAAAATGAGAGATGAGCAAACCTCGAGCATGCTTGGGTTCGTCCAAATCCTAACAGCATGTTTGTAGCTGCAACGAGGTTTGGTAGTGCCAAGGGCTGAACTTTTTGTATGTTGTTGCTCTGCATTCGATTACCGGTGGCTGAAGAAGTTGGATGCTGCCCTAAGGCTGCCTGGAAAACTACAGCTATAGGCCATAGGCTGTATCCATGTTTTCCAGGACTCCCTATGGCTGCATCTAACATCTTCAGCTTTGGACGATACAGAGCTTGCACAAGGTTTGCTCATCTCTACTGTCCATCTGTCATGTATCACAAATAACAGGGGCAAACCATGCACATTACCTCACGTATCCTTGGGTACCATATGTGTTCTGTATGAAGCAGCTCAGTTTCATTGGCAAAAGATAAATCTATAGAAAGCAAACAAATCCAATCACAATCTCATATGCATTCCATTAGCATATCTGCTCAAGCATGGAGATTTACAAATCACTTTCAAATCACCATCTCTAATTTTCAGTTGCCCCAAGCTAGTTGCCCCTTAGTTATAATGTCTCCCATACACAGAAAAGAGGATCCTGCTGCCCTTTATCTGTACAGCACAGCCTTAGAGGCAGCAGCAGCACAGAGGATATTCTAAATCAGTACTGAGCAGTGCAAGCTGTGGATGGGATTCCTATGTGCAGAAGAGAGGATCCCGCTCTCCTATGTCTCCACAACATAGCCTTAGGGGCAGTAGCAAAGAGTACATTATGAAGCAGTACTGAGCAGTGTAAGTTGTGGATGGGGTTTCTATGTGCAGCTGTACATTTAACCTGGGATGAACTACTTTCTATATGGATTTTTAGCGGTATTAAATGATGAGATAAACAGGGTGTGGAAGAAGGGAAGCCTGATAGCTGTAAAAAGAGACATTTTTCTCTGATGAGATACATTACAAAGTTTCTTTGCTAGCACTATTGATTTATAAGAGCTCTGTTCAAAGGTAAGTAATATAGTAAACCATAGTAACCAAAGTAACCATAGATCCATTAATATTGTTGAATAAGAGAGGAGGATGATCCTACAGAATGGGGGTCATCTTATAGATTTGAGATATTTTCAGAAGCTGCAATATTTGCCATTGGAACTCTTGTAGTTTGACAAGCATGGACATGACCCATTACAAATGGCCAATCAGAACTTTCAGAATTGCCAAGAATGCACTCTGAAGAAATGCATTTGACACAGAAACCACTTGCCAAGAACAAAGAAATACTGTTCGTGCAATGTGCCCTGTGCACCAACAGGAGGAGCTCTAAACTGAAAAATCATCTACAAAATTAACATAAAATCCTCAAAAGTAAAGACGGTGCAAAATCCAAAAACGGTCATGTATCCTGCCATGTCTCAGAAAGTCAAAAACCAGCTGAAGGCTACTATCAACCATCATAGCTGAAGCAACTGGACAGTGATAAGTAAGAGGAGCAGAACTATGGAACTAAGTCCACAAGAGGTAGAGCCATATGCAGCAGACGGAAAATCTGCACATGTAATATACCGATTCGGCTTCGGCTGTCCAGGCATGATGGGAATTGTAGTTCTGAAACAGCTGGAGTGTGACACCTGTCGAGGCTTAGAAAAAGATGGCCTCTTTCTTTCAGAAACAGCACTTGGGTGTAGGTTTTGCACCTCAGTTCCATTGCTGTGAATGGAGCTGAACTGTATTACCACACAATCTGGGGTCAGGAGTGGTGCTGTTTTTGCAAGAACGTAACTGTGCTTTTTCTAATCCAGGATAACCCCTTCTGGCTGCAAAATCTAAAAATAATATTCAGCCTGCTGGAAATTTCATGAGATTCCCGGGGATGGGTCATATCATCATCTGATCTTATTATACACCAAATACAATATGTCCCCTTCATAAAGGATCCAAAAAGGGACATTGTAGGCTACCAGAAATAACATTTTATTGCTGTTAACTCTGTCCTTTTATTACCCGTCACTGAAAAGTCCCTAAAGTCATTGTCTGGAACTGGGACACTCCTGCTGCAACATACTATGACATGGTCCCATTTATAACGATTCAAGGGGCTTTCCAGGACTATGCATAGGCCTTGCACCCTAACCGAATAGCTGACTGAAAGATTCATGGCCTAAGGTTGCATTCACACGTCCTGTAAAATCGTCCCTGTCCCGTACCTGCGACCACGGACAATTTTAGGAGCCATTCAAATGAATGCCGCTATTCACACGATTCGTGCCGTGACCCCCACCGCGAAAAAATAGGACATGTCCTAGTGCGGATCACAGCACGGATCCCCCAGTGTGCAGCCCCCCTTCCACCCGGCAGCAGAGATGACAGGAGCGCAGAAGACAACTACTCGCCTACTTCCCTGTGCTGGTGAGCATGTGAGTCGGCCAGCACGGTGTGAGTAGGCGACTAGTTGTCATCTGCACTCCTGGGGGGGGCTGCACTTCTATCCTCCTCCAGTCACTGTGGTGCGGATTGCGGCATGGATCGTGTGAATGAGGCCATAATCCTCATCAGTTAGCAGGCACAGTGCCATACATTTTTAGTGGCTATGCTTGGTACTGCAGCTTGAATAGGACCAGGCTCAGCCACTCAAAATTCTATGGCACTGTGCCTGAGAAACAATAAAAACACTGCAGCACTCCACAGAGCTATGGCCACTTAACTAACCAGTGAGAGTCCAACCCCCATCAGGTTGATAATGATTCCCTTCCCGACGCATAGGCCATCAATATAAGTCCCAGATAATACCAAATAAGTTCTGGTAGAAAAAGAACATTGAACACATGAGCAGTTCTGACTTTCTCATATGAGCTTTGCTCAAATCCAAATCCTGCATGTTGATCTTAACTCTAAGACGTCACCTACAAAAATAAAGATACTCAACAAGGTCTGAGTCACATAACCTGAACCCTAGGATGAATCACTAACTCCTATTGTCATAACGCTGCTAGGGTTAAAATTCGGTGGAAGTTCATTTCTCCATATAACTTTACAGTGATCAGAGACCTATTTTGTCCAATACACAGCTCCTGGTTCCCTGCATACTGTCTTACACTGAGTTCAATTTACTGAATGCTCAATCATGTGGGAGGTGCAGGCAGCCAACATGGCATCTTAAAGGAATGAAGGTTAGGTATTAAAAAATGTTTTTCTGTCAAATCAACCAGTGCTAGAAAATGCCAGAGATTTGTAATTGACTTTTACTAAAAAAATCTTCCAGTATCTTATAAGCTGCTGTATGTGCTGCAGGAAGTGGTGTATTCTTTCCAGTGTGGAGAGCAGGAGAAGTTTTCTATGAGGATTTGCTGCTGCTCTGGACAGTTCCTGTCACAGACAGAGGTGGCAGCAGAGAGCACTGATACAGCAGCTGATAAATACTGGAAGACTTGAGATTTTTTTGTTATAAAAGTTAATTACAAATACCTGGCACTTTCTGGCACCAGTTGATTTGAAAGAACTTTTTTTTGCTGAATTAACCTTTTAATTTTATATGGTCAAACCCCTGCCCCATACTAGAGCCAAATCAGTCAATTTATTGACAAGTTATAAGGCACAGAAGGAATCCAACTGGTTCCTGAAACATGTGCATTTTGGGATCTCAGAAAACACTTGCAAACTATGCTTTAAGGTCACAGTTCAGACAGAGGAATGAAGCTAAACATCTGCCTGGACCAAACATATCAGTCTTTACTGCCCCTTTTTTAGGCTCTGCTGCAAAAATGCAGTGATCGGCGGCCACTGTAAATACATCCGAGTTATCCCATGGCTAAGACCTACACCGCTCTGTTATATCAGGCTAAACATAATATTTCATATTATTTAGCAAAGCTCTCCGGTCTAGATATTGCTGTTTTACACTTGTTATGGTGCCCACTGCTGTTTTTTACATTAGCTTTTAGAATGTCCACCTAATGTATCCACCGCTGGTGAGAAGTAGTGGCTTTTACTGTGCCAATTCTTAAAGGAGAACATCCAGCTGTAACACATTTTTTCAGAATGCCCAGGGAAGGGGTGGGTGAAAAACACATCTACTTACCTTCCTGGCTCCTGCACTGCCGCCTACCGACACTCTGATCCCGTCCTGGTCTTCACATGGGACTTGAATGTGAATGGCTCAGCCATTTAGCGCCAGCCAATGCTACAGTTGTTCAATGGCTGTGCTGGCCTGCCACGTCACAACCCAAGTGCCATCTCAAGACCAGGGAGTGGCCGGACCAAGGAACTGGAGCAGCAGAATGAGGATGGAAGTGCTGGAGCCAGGGAGGTAAGTATATGTTATTTTTTTCACCCACCCCCACCCTAGGAATTGCAGAAAAAGGGGTCTCAGCTGGAGTTCCCCTTTAATTTGCTGCCTGTAAACTAGCAGGATTCACTCTACCACCCAAAGTGAAAGTGCAGCCGGGCATCTGAACGGAGCTACTGAGCATGTGTGACCATCAGCATGCAACTCATATAGGTGGACACTTTAGACAAAAGTTTAACTAACATCAGGGGGCATCCTAACAGGCAAGTACACATGTAGACACAGGAACATTTTTTAAATGATTCCAATTGAAAAAAAATTATATTATGGGGGAGATTTATCAAACATGGTGTAAAGTGAAACTGGCTCAGTTGCCCCTAGCAACCAATCAGATTCCACCTTTCATTCCTCACAGACTCTCTGAAAAATGAAAGGTGGAATCTGATTGGTTGCTAGGGGCAACTGAGCCAGTTTCACTTTACACCATGGTTGATAAATCTGCCCCATTATGTGTAATCTAGAATAAAAGAGAGAAAAGTAACGTAGAATCTAAAAGAAAAGTAACCTTAATGATGGGACAACCCCACTGCTTGATGCAACGTAGTAGGAAAGTCAACATGAAGCTCCTGCATCCCTGGGAGAAGCTAAGCTAATATTAGCCTAGTAGTAAATAAATGAGCAGTAGTAATGAAAATCTTACAATGGGACATGGAAAATCTATACTGCGGTTTCCTGAGCTTAATTCCTGAGAACTTGACCTCCAGTTCTTGTAGTTCTGTTTCCCTGACTCTGTGGTTTCCAGTATAATTTCAGCTAAATTCCTTTTCCCCATCTGCTTAAACCCAAAAGCTCCAATGTCAGAGATTATATACATTCTTCTCTTGACAAAGGTGCCCCCCGCTCCCTGGGGAGAAATGGATTAACACGCTGCCAGCAAGGAAAATAATCCCAGGAGAGTCTCACGCCAGTTCATTCCACAGCTCTACCCTGCTAGCTGGGTGCCCGTCCACAAACACAAAAGGCCGCAGTAGGGTGTGACAGGGAGATGCCATATCGGATGGCTTATATCAGATGGTTATTTACCTGTAGTATTACATTTCCACTTCTCAAGGGATAGGATGGCACGGGCCGGAGCAAGGAAAGCAAACGCACTTGCCTGGAACAAGGGTAACCTGCAGTAACATCGCAGCGGAAAAGGGAAAATACGGGTTATTGATGTAGTTTCTTTATAGGTTCCATCTGCAGAGGTGGTGACAATGGTATAGATGTCAGTCATCACCACTGCGGTATGACATATTTATTATGCAACTTACAATTGCAAAGTTAGGAATGCTACAGTGTATCTGTAAAGGTATAATGGTGTTAGGGCCCGTTCACACTACGGAAACAGACGGATATTCCGAGCGGAACCCCCGCACGCGAGGCATCCCATTGAAACAGATATCAGGCGGGATTCTGAGCGGAGTCCGCGGGGGTTCTGCTCAGAAATTGCACCTGTTTCCATAATGTGAATGGGCCCTTAGGTAGTATGGCACATAGAGAGCATTACGTAGGCTAGGACTCACTTTTCACAAAAGAGTGTGTCTATCCTAAAAGGGATGCAACGTGTGGACTATTGATAGTCACTAAGTACAGCTCTAGATGCAGAACACCGAGTAAGAGGAGAGAAGAACAACTTCTGCCACATCAATGCTTCCCCCTAAACTAGACTCACCTGCACCCAAAAGTTGTCTGAAGCAAAGTAGTGATCCCTACACAGAAGAAAATGGTCCCGATCAGCTGGCTGGTAGCCCATTGGTCGAAGCCAACGCACATGGCTTCTGCAAGCAGGAACGGCACAGCTACTGTCCCACTGAAGCATGTCAGGTAGTGCTATGGGAAACAAGAGGGTTACAGACACCAGCATGAGACACACGCAAATAGTATTAAGCATACATTGACTTTAATGTCATTTGTGGCAACATTTATGGAGACAGATGGAGGTGGGACAAATAACCGTGACGTGCAGGACATGGAATGAGCATGTTGCATATTAACACCACACCTTCCCCCTTCTGTGTCACTGCAAAATAATTGTCTATACCGGCAGCTTCCCCTGATAAAGCTTTTAAAACAGGTTCCAGAGAGAACACCTGTACAAGGTTGATGCAGCTCCACTATCCAGAGCTGTGGAGTCGGTAAGCCGCAGCTCCGACTCCAACTCCGACTCCTGAATTTTATCAAAACCGACTCCAACTCCGACCCCTGAATTTTATCAGGGCCGACTCCGAATGTTTCATAAATGGCCGGTCATGTACCAGGGGAGTTTTTTATCACACTGGCTCAGCAGCTTCTCCCTAATGTATTATATGATCCTGGAGCGACTTATGAAACATACAAAGGAAGCTTCTCCTGTGTGTGCAGTGGATGCAGCCAGTCTCCAGCCTCCATGTCCTGAACAACTCAGAACTAGACTAGATGGAGCAGGTGGTCTTTTCCTGCTGACAGTCTTCTAGGTTTCTAACTAAATATTCACCATACTTAAAGAAACACTGCTAACAATGCCAAATACCTGTAATATAGAGGTCAACCATAGTGATATACAGGGGGTCACACATAGTGATATAGAGAGGGGTAACACATAGTGATATAGAGGGGTCACACATAGTGATATAGAAGGTCACTGTGGGGGCACGCAATAGCACGCACACACACAGCCTACTGCAGCCATAGCATACACCCACACAGCCTGCTGCAGCTATAGCACACACACAGCCTGCTGCAACCATAGCACATACACAGCCTGCTGCAACCATAGCACACACAGCCTACTGCAGCCATAGCATACACCCACACCCACACAGCCTGCTGCAGCTATAGCACACACACACACAGCCTGCTTCAGCCATAGCACACACACAGCCTGCTGCAACCATAGCACATACACAGTCTGCTGCAACCATAGCACACACAGCTTGCTGCAGCCATAGCGCACACCACACACACACACAGCCTGCTGCGGCCATAGCACACATACACACAGCCTGTTGCAGCCATAGCATACACACACAGCCTACCGCAGCCATAGCGCGCGCACACACACACACACGCACACACACACACACACAGCTGCAGCCATAGAACACGGAGGAAAAACACACAATCTTCTCCCAGAGAGAAAACACCGCACTGAGGACAGATGTTACTGCTACACTACTTATGTCTTCTCCTCCTCCTCTATATTACACAGGATATCTTCATATTACACTGCTGCTCATATACAGTCATCCACCATTCAGGAAGAGAACAGCACAGATCTCCCCCCACACACAATGGTCTCTTCCAGCTCAGAAACAAACTGCCAAATAGTGACCGACAACTTTTCCATGACCCCCTTATCTAATAGGGCCAGTGTCCTATTACTGATATATTCTCCGACCACCCTTATCTAATAGGGCCAGTGTCCTATTACTGATATATTTCCCGACCACCCTTATCTAATAAGGCCAGTGTCCTATTACTGATAAATTCCCCGACCCCCCTTATCTAATAGGGCCAGTGTACTATTACTGATATATTCCCTGACCCCCCTTATCTAATAGAGCCAGTGTACTATTACTGATATATTCCCTGACCCCCCTTATCTAATAGAGCCAGTGTCCTATTAGAATGTTGCTCATAATATATATTCATGAGCAAAACTTGTAAAATTTATATCAAAATTCAATTTTACATTTTTTAAAGATTTTATTAAAGCTGGAGTCAAAGTCGGTACATTTTTTTCCGACTCCAACTCAGACTCCGACTCCAGCCAAAGCTAGCTCCGACTCCAACTCCACGACTCCAAATCTCCGACTCCACAGCCCTGCCACTATCCATTACAGAATGATCCTGAGTTACAAGTATATGGCTGCGGCAGGACACTGTTGCAGTCATCGATTCTGATGTTATATAAATGTTTTGGTCTTAGTCTGGGTGTTTGAACAAATACCAGAAGAACTTACCTGAGCGCTTCTCTCTCCGATCCTCTGTTCTCCCTGTCTTACTACAGGAGACGTATATCATAGTAAAGTCTAGGGAGGGAGAGCAACATACCAGGTAGAAAGGGGCTCAGCCGCCCCCCTGGCTTGTTCCAGTAATCGGTGACAATCTGAACACCCACACGTGAAAAGTTCTTTTCACTGACAAGACTGTTTTAAAGGGAACCAATCACCCTCCTGGTAAAGTGTGAATGGGATCCATTACCTTATAGCTGCTGGGCACAGGGGCGGCAATTTAAAAAAATATATATCTTTAATAGTGAAGAGCGAACCTGGAGCATGCTCGAGTCCATCTGAACCCGAACTTTCGGCATTTGATTAGCGGTGGCTGCTGAAGTTGGATAAAGCCCTAAGGCTATGTGGAAATCATGGATATAGTCATTGGCTGTATCCATGTTTTCCAGACAACCTTAGAGCTTTATCCAAGTTCAGCAGCCCCCGCTAATCAAATACCGAACGATCGGCTTCGGATGGACTCGAACCCGAACCCGGTTTGCTCATCTCTAGTCTTTAATCTTTCAGGTCCTATTACATGGAGCGATTTTTAACGATTAACGATAAACGATCGCAAACGATATTGTTTATTGTTAACCTGAAATCGTTCACCAAATTAGACAGAACGATAATTGCTAGTTATGATCGTTACTACGATTGTTATTACGATCGTTTATTCCTTCTGTTCCCAGCAAAACAATGAACAATGTGCAATTACACTGAACGATTAGTGAAAAAAGGCGGAAGTTGAGCGAACGCATGTGGAATTAAGGCGAACGATTAGCGAACAATTAACGATAATTTTAGGTCCAGATCTATGACTAGGCATGGGGGCGGAGTCATAGCAGCATTTAGTCTCCGCCCTCTTCCCAGTCACCTGATTGGCAACCAGAGCGCTGTGCTCGGCAGGTATAAGGTACTGAGGCTGGTTCACACTCCATTTACACATCATAATCTGGTCACTATTTTGGCAGAAAAAAAACACTAAAACACAGGCCGAAACACAAGTCAAAATGCTCTTCCATTTGCCTCCTGCTTTGTGCTAACACGCTTCGGGTAGGATAGCCGGAAACAGAGGACGGATAAAAAGGCATGTGACGGCAGGATCAGACTACAAAGTGTGTTTGATGTCTGTTACCATGGAGACACACAGTGTGCATAGGAGCTGTAGGCACAGCAAGAAATAGCTTGCATTGCATCACTATTTCTTTTATATGTTTGACATGGTGGAAATCATCATTAAGATATGGCTGCAGGTTACTGAACTGAACGGAGGAAAGCATTGGGATCTTAGTCATTGATAACTTGGCATGTCCTCACCCTGATCTGAGTATAAGGAGTACAGGAGTGGCCCCATAATAGTCAAGTTACATCACTCTGCATTCACTATACACAAAGCAAGGTAATCTGCTATCAGCTTACACATAACTGCAGTATGGGGATGACTGGGCACATACATACACACAGCTTGTGTAACACGTTTCACAATTCGTACACTTCCCTATCAGCGTTTCTGCCCTTAGCCCCAGTCCCTGAGGATCCCTTCCTCTAGATTGCCGCTCTTCTCATTGTATAACATATCAGAAGACAATAAAACTACGGCTGAAGGAGATATCACTGGGCCATTGAGGCTGTATACCCTGTAACCTGGCCGCTCGGTCTATACGCCCTGATCTAAACGGATTACAGGATATTCTGGTTTCAGCACACAAATATTATTTAATGGTCCTAAGGTCATTGAGGTTCTAGGATACAGAGTTATGAGCCTCTGCATGATGACTCTATGGTTTTCAGGTCTGGAGAAAGTACAGCCCCCTCCATGTGAGGTCCCCCAGTCTCTAGCAGCCGTTCTGAATGAGCTGGAGCATTGTCCTCCATGAAGATGACATTAGGCGGCTGTGTTGCTCATGCAGAGGCACAATGACTGGAATAATGATGTTAGTAGTATGGGCTTGTCACTGTACCATTTACAAAGTGTACAGCAGTTCTCTATAAACTAGACACACCTGCCCACACTGTAACATCACCACCACTAGACACACCTGCCCACACTGTAACATCACCACCACTAGACACACCTACCCACACTGTAACATCACCACCACTAGACACACCTACCCACACTGTAACATCACCACCACTAGACACACCTGCCCACACTGTAACACCACCAATAGACACACCTGCCCACACTAACACCACCACTAGACAAACCTGCCCACACTGTAACACCACCACCACTAGACACACCTGCCCACACTGTAACATCACCACTAGACACACCTGCCCACACTGTAACATCACCACCACTAGACACACCTGCCCACACTGTAGCACCACCACTAGACACACCTGCCCACACTAACACCACCACTAGACACACCTGCCCCCACTGCAACACCACCTCCACTAAACACACCTGGCCACACTGTAACACCGCCTCCACTAGACACACCTGCCCACACTGTAACATCACCACTAGACACACCTGCCCACACTGTAACACCACCTCCACTAGACACGCCTGCCCACACAGTAACACCAACTCCACTGGACACACCTGTTAACACTAACATCACCACCACTAGACACACCTGCCCACACTGTAACACCACCTTCACTAGACACACCTGCCAACACTGTACCACCACCACCACCACTAGACACACCTCCTCACGCTATAACATCACCACCACTAGACACACCTGCCCACACAGTAACACCAACTCCACTGGAAACACCTGCCAACACTGTAACACCACCCCTACTAGACACACCTGCCCACACTAACACCACCACTAGACACACCTGCCCACACTGTAACATCACCACTAGACACCCCTGCCCACACTGTAACACCACCTCCACTGGACACACCTGACCACACTAACAACACCACCACTAGACACACCTGCCCACATTGTAACATCACCTCCACTGGACACACCTGCCCACACTAAAACCACCCACACTAGACACACCTGCCCACACTGTAACACCAACTCCACTGGACACACCTGCCAACACTGTAACACCAACTCCACTGGACACACCTGCCAACACTGTAACACCACCCCTACTAGACACACCTGCCCACACTAACAACACCACCACTAGACACACCTGCCTACACTAACACCACCACTAAACACACCTGCCCACACTGTAACACCACCACCACTAGACACACCTGCCAACACTGTAACACCACCTCCACTAGACACACCTGCCCACACTGTAACACCACATCCACTAGACACGCCTGCCCACACAGTAACACCAACTCAACTGGACACACCTACCAACACTAACATCACCACCACTAGACACACCTGCCAACACTGTACCACCACCACCACTAGACACACCTGCCCACACTGTAACATCACCACTAGACACCCCTGCCCACACTGTAACACCACCTCCACTGGACACACCTGACCACACTAACAACACCACCACTAGACACACCTGCCCACATTGTAACATCACCTCCACTGGACACACCTGCCCACACTAAAACCACCCACACTAGACACACCTGCCCACACTGTAACATCACCACCACTAGACACACCTGCCCACACTGTAACACCACCACTAGACACACCTGCCCACACTGTAACACCAACTCCACTAGACACACCTGCCCACACTGTAACACCACCACTAGACACACCTGCCCACACTGTAACACCAACTCCACTAGACAAACCTGCCCACACTGTAACACCACAACCATCAGCAAAGGTAACAGTGGCTGATGCATAGTGGTCTGCTTCTACGCTGGATGAGGGACCAGTGGCCTCTGTAATGTTTACTGATTCACACAGAGCAGAAATGATGGCCGCGGCGCCAACAATGTTGGGGACGTCAACGAGATCGCTATGCATCAGCCACTATTGTCACGAGATGAGCCTTTGGCCTGTAACTCTGTACCCAAGAAACTCAATGACCTGAGGGCCGCCCTACAAGAAAAGTGGGATGCCATGCCCCCGCAGACAATAAGGAGACTTGTGAACAGCAGGAGACGTCATTGTCAGGCTGTAATAGATGCTTAAGGACACATGACAAGTTATTGAGACAGTGACATGTTTTGTTGTGGTATACCCACCAATGGTGTTGGCTCTTGTTTCGATAAATTATTTGAGAAGAGGAAACCACCATTGCTGCTCCTACTCAAATACCCCATGATATCATATGACTGGAGCGGGAACTTTTTACAAACTCCACAAATTTCACCTGCAAGCCAAATATCCCTATCTTTTTGTGAGCAGTGTATTTTTTTTATTTTTCACTGCCTTCAAGATAGTTAATAGGAACCTTCACAGTATATTTCCAGAGGATAATAACCTGTCCTGGTTATGTGCTGGGCTCATTACGGTTAGGATATATATAGAATACATAGTGTAGACACTGCAGGTTTTATGCTGCGTTTACTTACTTCTATTAATTTATTCTTCTTGCATGAAATCCATACTCTCAGTGTGAACGCACCCTGACAGTGATCAGAGCCGTGTCCCGTATCAGGCCACGTGTCCATCACAATACCGGGCCAGAGATATAAATTGTAGAACTTGATTATACAATGAACATTTATTTGCTATAGCCAGAACACCTGTCTGGGAATGGCTGCTTTTTATGCTGCTTATTCTGTACTTTACCCTTTTAATGATAAATCCAATGAGTGGAATAATAGGCATTTGTGTTACCTAAGCACCGCCACATCAAAAGGAATCATTCCAATATTTACATTCTTCATCTCTTACCCACTAGGAGAGTCTAACCAATGTGTGGACATTACAGCGAGTGTGATGCAAGTGTTACAGCAGCCACATGACTCTGGATTATACCCCCGTGTGAAAGGGCAGAAGACCAGAATGGCAGATGGAAGGAACCAAGTAGGCCCCATCCGCAGCCTAAGGCTATGTGTAAGATGGGCAGCGCCCAGTGATCAGCCGAAGAGCAAGCAAACGTCTGCTCGCCGGCTGATTTGATCTTTTGTGCGGCCGTTAAAATAGTTGTTTTTGGCCGCACATTTCTCTGTGTAAACAGATAACAATGTATTTATCGCTGCATTAACAGTACAGTGATTGTAAAAGGCAACGTAAAAGGACCCTAAAAGTACCAGCTTGAATGACTGATCACATCTTTTGTGTGACCAATAAAATCATAGTTTTAAGCCGAATATTGTTTTGTAAAAACTAAAGATGCTCAGCCGATGAAATTACGGGCTGTGCTGTCCTGCTCTGTGGGGACTCTGTCCATAAGATGACCGAGCATGGAGGAGCATGTGACCATGCCCTGCCCCCAGCGTTCTTAGTGGAGGACAGAGAGTAAGGGGCAGGGTCACATGCTCCTCCATGTCGGCCATATTATGGACAGACTCACCACAGGGCAGGACAGCCCAGCCTGGAGGAGGGGAATCTGATGTTACCTCTATGAGGTACACAAGGAGCTGCTGTCAGTAAGTGCAGTGAGTACACTTACGAGTACTGTACATTGAACTATTTTACTATAAAGTGGCCAACCCTTTTAAAAGAGCCATCCCCCAGGGTCGGCACTCTTTATGATTTCATCTATTGGTCCTTACAATGCCAAACATAGGCCAAAGAGTGGCAACCTGTTTTTTTATGATGGGAAGAAAGACAAAGGGGAGGCCTATAAGAAAAAATATAAACAGCACTCGAAATTTTCAGATGTTCTTAGGCCATAAAGACTTACTTAAGTGTTAACAATTCCAAAACAGAAATTCATGAGAGTTCCACAGGTGTATATTCATCCATTTTGTAAATATACCATTGTTCTGACATTTCGCTCCTAGGACCGTGATCAACAGGTATGTATGCAGGAGTGCAGGGAAAACAGAGGAAGAAGGTGGCGATCTATGTGCAGGACAAGCTTGCTGGTCGGAGGGGAGGCCTAGTGATAATACTAAAACTTATTATTTACTTATGAAAACTTCCTGTTATGTTAAAGTAGGTTCATCAAAGGGAAAATATATGGATGAGCTAAAGAAGCTGGAGGAAAAGACGTCAGATGGTGCGTCATACAGGCACCTAATAGCCTCCATGGTAAGTATTGACGTATTAGAATAATCAGGTAAAGATGATGCTATCAGTACGGACTGACCAATTTCTCCTTAAGGTGTATGAGCAGCCGGCCGCTCTGTCCTGATCTGTTCTATGAGTCAGCCATGTCAGTGATCGTTTTCCTGATAGATCGGCTTCGGGGATGATTAAATCTGAGTGCTGCCAGCAGAACAGTGCTCAGCAGTAATATATACTCCAATATCCATTATAACTGGCCTTAGACTAGAAGAGCGGCATCATGGGATAAGAATGAAATATAAAGTCATAACACTTCTCTATTTGAACTGGTATTCACTTCATCTTCCTCACTTTTATCCAGATAAATGAAGAAGACGCTTTAAGTGCAGATATAAAAAGAACCTACTGTGCGCTACCTATGAAAGGCTAAGGCTCTGTTCACACTGCTGTCATTGGATTGGCCTCAATGCTTCTATCTTTCCTCCCAGGACCTGGTGCTAGAAAACAATAGAAATAATCACCAAAAATCTCTTACCTGTAAGCCTAGGAAGATACAGAGGTACCAGGGGGGAACATCTTCCACTGTGTAGATCATGTCCATCCGCTGGCGGTCTAGGCTTCCAGTACTATCCAGGGTCTCGGCCAAAGAGCTCTGCAACAGACAAGTAGATGTGTTGAGGAGATGCACTAAGCCTATGTAAGCTACAATGCCCACATGGTGGGACCTGATATTCCCAACAGACCCATATAAACAAATGAAAAAACCTAAAGGAAGCAAAATGTCCAATACCACTGCTGGCCATGTCTGCATGTACTAGAGTCACACTCGGCCTGGCCCCTTTAAAAAGTTGGAGGAGACCCTAGTTATAGTGAATATGGGAGTGAATTTGCATCCATGCCATTGAGAAACACAGAAAACCTTGACTATCCGTATGTAAATGTCTGACAGAATTACTTTATATCCAACTTCTCTAATGGTTTGTTTTCCCCAGCAGATGCAGAATGCCTACCAGCCCGGCTAGTAAAGGACGCGGTGTTGCCTTGCTCCATCCGCGCGCTGATGCCCTCATGTTTGACATTGGCAGACCCCAAACAACCTTGTCTGACGAGATTAAGACATTCTGTTCTGATAACATGATTTACAGACGCCTCTGACACACGTCCTTTACAATCGATGCGTGATGAAAATAAGAGCGGAGAGAGGCAGCTAACATGGTGCAAACCTGACGCCAGCCGTTTACCTCACTAAAATCTTATTAAATACTTAGAAAGTGGACAACAATTCCAACGACCAAGTGAAACTAGGAGCAAAACAGATATAAAGGGGGATTCTGCATAAATTATTCCTCCGCTAAGTGCAGTTGTACATGGATGGTCGTAATGGGTGACGACATGACTTTACACTTTATGACGGGCAGCGTATGATGGTGACCACACACCCTGCATGCTACACCACCAGACAAAAACATATGCAAACATAAGCACATTTATTTCTATACATCGGCCACAGAAATATATAATAATAGGGAATACTGGCGGAGACTACAAGTAGATTCCGCCACGCAGCCTCCACTTGAAGTTCTGCCCGTGGAGACTCAATGATATTTGCCAGCGAATTCTGACAATTCAATTCTTTGGCAGAAGGCGGAATCTGTCTGCTAACATCATTGAGTCTATGTGACGGGTGGAACTTCAAGTGGAGGCTGCGCGGCAGAATCTGCTTGTAGTCTCCGCCACTATTCTGTCGTGTGCACATACCCTGATAGAGGAAGAAAAAACCCCAGAAAACATACATATTTCATAACAGCGCAAAAAAGAGTGGTAGTTGACTATTGGGGAGCTCACCACCCCAAAAGACAGCAAAAGCGCAAGCAAATGTATAGTAATGGCATACACCAGCTTCATTAAAACCTATGAATATATATGATGCTTCTCTATGTATTTATGATGGAAAAACTTATATACTAGATACCTTATACACTTCTTGAACCCACTTTCTTCCAAAACAGAGACTTGCTTCTACAAAGGTTAAGTGGGTACTATCACTTTAATAATAATAATAAAAAAAATTGTAACATTGAGCCAGAAGTTTGTATTTAATGCGTTCTCCCAGCTCTGTGCCATGTGACACAGATGGATTACCAATCCCAATGTATGTCTATGGCACCTACTCGGTCATGAGCACACAGGGTAGGGAGAGAAGTACTCAGCTGCATGCTTCTCTCTCCGCTCTTTCTAGCGATCAGTAAGGATCTGAACACTCAGACCCCAAATGATATATATATATGTTTTCCTACTTCCCAGCTACATTTACTAAGTGACCTATGCCCTCACCCTTCTGTTATACAGCTGCCCCCCTCCCTTCTTTGCACCAGACTAGACACCCCACAATCTTCCCAGGTCATGAAAGAGTTCTTGTGTAAAGTTCTCAGAACTATTTAATAGAGGATTAGCGGCAGATTTGCAGACTTGCATGCATGTCATGTATTAATACAGAACCGGGGCTTTGGCCATCTGCCTAACTAAGACAGTGACCTTAAACTTTGCAATCTGGTCAAAGACTACACAGATTAAAACAATACTTCTGTCTGCCAAATTGACTAAGCCATTTGCCAAAATGGAAATGTGCACTAAATCCGGTATTATGTGAATCAGGTGCTTTCAGACACGCCATGAAAATGTAATCTCCAAAGAATTCTAGAAGACAAAACCCACAGAGGCTCACCTCATAGATGAAGCCGTCAGTTCGGGTCAGTAGACCTGTGACTGTAATATGGTCGCTGAAATGCATCTGAATTACGCTCATCTGTGGGTGGTCATGGAAAGTGATGACTCCTGGGTCAATGCAGTCATCATGTTCTACATCACCAAGTGAACTAGATATTGATGCTGAAGGAGAGAGTGGCTCGGCTCTTTCCAAAGCGCCCATAGATGTCAATCTACAGAGGAGAGAATCTGGGCTGGGTATCCCCTATACATGGATAGAGGATAACAAGATAAATGCTGGGGGTCCGACTGCCCAGACCCCCAGAACAGGGATGCGATTGCCCCGCAGTGAAGAGAGCGCAACAAGCCTATGTGGCCACAGCGGCCTGTGCTACAGTCATAATCTATGGAGCCGCCAAATGCTTCCAAGTTGATAGCTGGGAAGTGTTTGGCGGCCTCATAGAGAATGAAAGATGCATTGGCCTTGGTGGCCACACAGGTGCTTTGATTGCTCCATTCACTGCAGGGCAATTGTGTCCCTGGTGGGGGTCCAGGGCTGACAGACCGAAGAAATTGACCTATCTCTTAGCTGATGTCTGTTTTTAAAGTTATAAAATCAAGTTTTTTCCCAATGTGAAATGTTTTTGAGGCTATGCTGAGTTCCAGCATGCATGCCTCCTTCCTCCCCCACCCCTCTCTGCTTGGCTTCCAACATTTAACTCTATATTACAATCAGTCAAGGAAGGGAGGGGTGGGGAAGGGGAGAGGTGTGCATGCTGCAGCTCAGCCCATCCTCAATGACACTTGTGCTTAAAAGAAAGGCATGATTTTATAACTTTATAAACAGCCAGCACCTAAGAGACAGTTCTGTTTTTTGTGTGTTTGCAATTTCAGCCATACCAATGTGCTCCTGCCTAGTGTGAATGGTGTTCTAGGAGAGCTGACCAAATTTGTCTTTTTTTCTGTGTAAGAGACAGATATCATTTGTTTCATCTCCCTATCAGCTATCTAAGCCAGATATAAAACTGACGGATTCCCTTTTAGGAGTCATTCACAAGTTTGTAGAATTCCATCCGTAAATGGACAGGGTTCTGCGGCCTGCACCTGGGAGCTCCCAGCATCATGATTAAGTATTATGTTGTGAGCTCACAGGTCCCAGTCCGCAAAACACCGTCCACATATGGATAGAATTCTACAGATGTGTGGATGGCCCCTAACTTCTCTAGAGAAAGTTGCCAGCACAAATCTGTAAATTTTGTAAAAAAAATAAGTGTATTATAAAACCTGATTTAATCTATAGGGCGTTTTCTGATGATACATTTTCTATCACTCTAAGATTGGGGGTAGAAATGAAACTGAGTGAAAAAATAAGTATTCTCCTCCAGGCAAAACAGGGAAGAAATGTCTGTGCTCAAAGAACTCATAAGATACTGGCTAAACAGCTAAATAATGGCGGTGAATTAGCTTTCTGTGAAGGGTACAGGGCAGCGGACTCTTCCAGCAAGTCTAATAGAAGAAGCACTTTCCAGGCCACAGCACATCCCTGCCTCAAGCATCTCATGCTGGAAGAACTGGGCAAACTCAGTAACCAGGGCTAAATGGGAATACCAGGGGTCAAATACACTGATGTAACATTGTATTGCACACATGTATGATTTACCATTTTATAAATAAATACATGAAAAAAAAGGAGCTAGGATCTAGTGAAAGATTATCATTAACCAAGGCCAGGAGGTCATGTGATCAAAATGAGCAAAAACTAATAACTAAAAAAAAAAAAAATTGCGAAAGCAGGAATCGGGTCATGTCTGAACCCCTTATTTCCCTCCAGAAAAAATTTAAAGGGAAACTTCAGTACCTGATAATAAGTAAAATATTCATGTCTAGGTCTAGGAAAGGAGTAAATGTTATTGAACTAAGACCATGGATGAATATATGTTATATTTGTAACCAGAGAAGGAAGAACCAGGATGGCTTGTTAACCTTATGTTGATAATGGGTGAAAGGATGGGTTGTAGGTGGGGCTGTGGGTCTGGACACAATCGGGAGAGAGGTAAAGGTAAACGACTGATTATAAGATTTGAGGGATCGGCTCGGTTGTTTTTAAGGCCGGCTCTGCTCTTCTTTAAGTCTCAATGGGCTTAATTTGTAAAAGTTCCCCGGGGGAAGCGTGCAAGGCCCCGTTCCCACTGAGCAAAGCTAGCGGAATTCCGCGACGGAATTGTCCGCCGCGGAATGCCGTTAGCCTCCCGCTCATAATGGGACTCTATGGAAGGCGCGCGCTCCTGCCCTGTCCGCGCTGAAGAATGAACATGTTCATTCTTCAGCGCGTATAGAGCAGCAGCGCGCGCCTCCCATAGAGTCCCATTATGAGCGGGAGGCTAACGGCATTCCGCGGCGGACAATTCCGTCGCGGAATTCCGCTAGCTTTGCTCAGTGGGAACGGGGCCCAATAGCGAAACGTACGTAGGAACGGCTTGTGTGGTGTCTGACACTATGGGTAGGTTCAATATGCTCTAAAATGTTATAATGGCCATTTAGTTATTACAGCCTATGTGTTTATTGGAACTGAGGCAGTACTAGAGCACTACGTGACTTAAAGCATCTTATATACTTATATAGTCTCATATAGAAACTGTTGTGGTTAATATATTTAATTGCAGACACCTGTTTTATATTGAATTTTACTGTGGTCATACTTTTTAACTTCATTTAGTATTGAAAAAGTTTTTTTATGTATTGGTACCTATTATATATAATAAAAATTATTTGTATTTTTACGAACTAAGCCCATTTTTTCTTTTTATTGTATCCAATTTTAGTGTGGGTAGTTTCAAATGGTAGAGTGATATCTGGTGGTGTAGGTTGCTACTAAAACCCATATTTTTAGATCATTTTTTCACATCTATCACAAACCAGTGTGTGTAATTCTTTAAGTCTCAGTAGCAAAATTATAAATATTTATTTAATTAATTTGTATTTATTATATTTTTTTTTTATCCATTTAGTTATTTATTTATTTTTTTTACTTATTATTCTTTACTATTATTATTTAAGTTTTAATTATTATTTTAGTTCACTTATTTATTTATTTTTATAACACCTGAGGTGTGGAGGGATGATTTGGAATGGAAGCTGACGGGGGGGACCATAATTTATCATGATAAATGGTGGATGAGGCCCTTCCGGGAGCTTAGTTGAGTGTATGGAGCATGGGTGATCTACCTGAGTGGGCTTTCCTGTGCTCCAGGAAGGAATGGTTGGTGGGAATGGCTCTGCTGGGCACAACGGCTCCAGAGATGGGGCGGTTCGGCCAAAGAGGGTACCCTGAATGGATGGAATTACCAGATGGATAAAGTACAGAAGTATATCTCTGTAATTTTGTAATTTTGTTTTTTTTTTTCCTCTCTCTTCTTTTTCTTTCCCCTTCTTCGGGGGGTGAAATGTATGCAAGGGGAGCGGAACTCTGCTAAGGGACAATCGAGTCTGCTGGCTAAGTGTTGACTTTATAATTTTTCAATTAAGTTAGTTTGTTGTGCTCTCCCGGCCGTGTCTGGATTCTGCGGTTAGTATAGTGGTAAGATATAGTGGTGGTGTTAGTAAACTGGGATATACTGATGGTAAGATTTTAGATTCTAGACAGCACCTGGTAAAGGGATGGATTGAGCCCCCTGGTGAAATCCCCTCCGGACCATAATGCTGTTTGGTTATGTTTTATTATGGATGGTAATGAACTAGACCGGGTATATTTAGCACATGGAGATTGTATGGGGTAGGATGTGGATAATTGAGGTTTTAACATGATTTTATACTATGGAACATTAATAAAGAGAAAAAAAAAAAGGGAAACTTCAGAACAGTAGCAAATCCCCATAGAAAACCTCTTCTGCTCTGGACAGTTCCCATCACAGACAGAGGTGGTAGCGGAGAGAACTGAGAGAATGGAGTGGAGAGAATACAACACTTCCTGCAGGACATGTGGTAGCTAATAAGTACTGGAAAACTTGAGATTTTTAAAAATCTATATAACTTTGGGACACCAATTTATTTGAAAACATTAAATAAATACATTTCTCCCTTTTAATCCTTCAGGGGACAGTGGGTAGGTAAAGCTTCAGGTCAGATATCCGGCTATGAAGTGAACCTGCTCCCTGATGAATTAATTAATTCTTAGAAACTTGCTAAGAGGCTGGATATCTCTTACTAGTTGCTATACATTAATTATTAGTCATGATTTAGAAGTACTGCACACAAAAAATTATCACATGTTTCTACATAAGGAAACATGTTTCTCTGGCACAAAATCCAAACTAGGCAGCCAAATTTATTTTCTAAAAATGACAAAAAAACACAGCTAGCTGCTAGAATTTACAACATTGCTGAGGCTACTTCTTCAAGGTTATCCATGAGCTTCTACAACAATCCCTCTGAGTGAAACATTGAAATGAATAGTCAGAGATAAAGTAACGCTGTCAAGTGCGGCCGATAAAACTCCTAAAAAAGAAGCTGGGAGCTGAGGAGGGAAGCCTTGTGGATACGGGAGACAAATATGCCTGCAAAAAATAAGGAATCAAACCAGAAGATAAAGATGATTTAGTGTGACAGCACTGTAGGGTAGAGGCTAAGCATGTGGGTGCAAAGAAAACATTGATTATTCAAGACCTGTGGCACCCTCAACATCTACACTGGCATATCTACTTATAAAGGCTTTCTAGCATTTGCTGTTTTAAGATGGTGTAGTGGAAAGCGGTGGACTCTGGGTTAAAGAATCCAGGGATCCTTGGTATGAGGACTCAGTTACACAGGTAGAAAAGATATGATGATACTTTTTCAACTTGTATACATGGTTTTGTTGAAACAACAGAAAATGTCTATAGATACACCCCTGTAGAACTGCCGCTGAGCAGTCTGTAGACCTGTCCCTGAGGAACCTGTAGACCTGCCCCTGAGCAGTCTGTAGACCCGCCCCTGAGCAGTCTGTAGACCCGCCCCTGAGCAATCTTGGTATGAGGACTTAGTTACACAGGTAGAAAAAAATATGATACTTTTTCAACGTGTATACATGGTTTTGTTAAAACAACAGAAAATGTGCAGTCTATAGCTACACCCCTGTAGACCTGCCGCTGAGCAGTCTGTAGACCTGTCCCTGAGGAATCTGTAGACCGTCCCTGAGCCGTCTGTAGACGTGCCCCATAGCAGTCTGTAGACATGCCCCTGAGCAGTCTGTAGACATGCCCCTGAGCAGTCTGTAGACCCGCCCCTGAGCAGTCTGTAGACCCACCCCTGAGCAGTCTGTAGACCCACCCCTGAGCAGTCTGTAGACCCACCCCTGAGCAATCTGTAGACCTGTCTCAAGTAGTCTGTACACCCGTCCCTCAGCAGTCTGTAGACCCGCCCCTGAGCAACCTGTAGACACTAAGCATGAAGATTTCACTCTCCAAACTCTTTGATACATGCTTGGGTAGGAGAATAATGATGCTAATTTGATTCTTTATAAACCCTTCTATCACCTGTAACGACATGTGTACACTGTATTGATCCCTCCTAGCCATCATTACTCTTCTAGAATATTTATGAACTAACAAAATGCCCTATTTCTGAGAAAAAGGGCACATCAGCCACATCAAAAGGACTTAGGCTGCCAGGCCAACTCCCTGACATATGAGAAATGCTTACATACAGAACAAAGAACACTACCTTCTCTGCGATCACGCTCTCGGTTGTATAAATCGCCATTAGTTCTGTATCTTCAGTATCTTGATCCACGCTGGGTGTGGCTCCTCCATTTATCACCACCTACAATTAAAGAAGGAAATAATCAAATAGTACACAAACAAGACCCGTCACCATGTATGATCTTATAGAAGACATATTCTTGTGAGTAGGAATGGATATAAAGCTGGCTGGACATGTAAAACACTCTGCAAACAATAGCTTCCATTATCTATGTCTTCTTACTCCTGTCCAGAATACATTGATACCAGTTTGTTGTAAATGGAGAACACTTTTCAGCATTCCCAAGTCATGGACTAGCTGACTTGGACTAGCTGCCAGTTCCTGGTAACAGTCAGGAATATAGATATATAGTGGTTCCTAGAGGAAGGCATAACCCAGAGCGACCCTTTAAATAAAGTTTTATCATGGGCAACAAGACACTGCCATGTTTCTGGAGTCAATTCTTAAACTGAACCTGTCACCCTGGGCGAGTGGGTTAAACCCACCCAACCTCTGGATGGAGCCCTCCATACTTACTACCTCCTGCCGATCCCTTTCCCAATGCTGCTACCGTTGGCCCGCTTTCCCAGGGTGACAGGTTCCCTTAAAGGGTTTTTGCTAAAATCTAAATATAACTGAGTAGTTAGTCAGTGACCCTCCAGATCACAACAAAGAAGGTGTAATGTCTCCTGAAATGAGATGAGAAGCCAGAACTCTACTGACGAACTGGATTTTAAGGGACAAAATAGTCAAAGGAGCCTTTGATATGTCACAGATACTTGCCACAGCCAGAGATATAAAACCTCTGAGGGGGTTAAAGTGGTTATCCAGGATTAGAAACACACAGCTACTCTCTTTCAAAAACAGAACCGCCTCAGGTTGTGTGTGGAATTACAATTCACCTTCAACCACTTCACTAGAACTGCAAACCCCACACCTACACTGAGGACAGGGGTGGCGCTGTTTTTGGCAGAAAGCAGCCATGTTTTTCAGAGATTGGAAAACTCCTTTCAACTATCTACAGACCCCAATCAGTCTGGAAATCAGACTGTATACTACCATATATCTAGGAAATGTCAGAAGATCAGTGTCCTGTATTAGCCCTTTGGGACGTAACTGGAGAGCAACGACTTCTATGTTTATTATGGTTCTTTGTTCACTACAGAACGACGTAACACAAGGAAACTGCATTGTTACATAGCCACATAGAATGAAATGACTAGCAGACATGGGGAGGACTATACGAAGGGCAATGTGGGGGTGCCAGCGGATCTCTCGTGAAACCTCTGACAAACAGTACAATGGTTAATAAATCATTTTCCTCCCTTTAAACTATTATTTTTGCTGAGTTGCCCTTTGGAAATGTAACATTTACACACAGAAGGTAATGTTTGTTCTGGAACAATATAAAAGCCTGGATTGCTTCATGTTACAAACCCGCTAGTTTTGTACTTTTATACATTCTTTAGCCTTTAAGGGAGAACACTGGGAGGGATGGAGTGTAATTCCTCATTGTGGTGTGTACTGCACCCTCCCAACTATTAGCGCCCTATTACACCAACAGAGTATCTGACAGATTTCTTTGAGCCAAAGCCAGGAATGGACTATAAACAGAGAACAGGTCATGGCTTAAAAAAACCAGGGTACCCTTAGGGTATGTGCACACTACAAAATACGTCATGTCAATTCTTTGGGCGGATGGTGGAATTCGCCAGTGAATATCAATGAGTCTATGGGATAGTCAGAAATTCAGGCAGAATCCGCTTGGAGTCTCTGCACGTATTCCATAGTGGGCACATCCCCTTATACTTTAAGAAAACCCTGTGTCTGTTCTCACACAGGATGTTGGGGCACATAAATAAGGGTATGTGCACATTATGGAATCCGGATGGACCACCTGCAGTGGGTTCTGAAGCTCGCCCCCGCTAACGCACATTTCCGCCCATTCCGTAGTGTGCACACACCCTAAAACGTCCGTTAGACATCTGGGGCCCCGATACACATTAGATGTTAGGTTGATCCCAATGACATTGGCAGGCCCAGAAGCCATTGATCTAGTAAGTATGGCTATGTACCCTTTTCAAATGCTCTAGTAGAGTGCACGGCTCTGGCACTAGTAGATCTGATACTTCCATATAATACACAATAAGTTATTCAGGGGTTGACACTACTGCAGCAATGCCAGGCCATCTTTAGCGGATTTAGTTTGAGCGGAGAGCCACGAAGTGCGGAGGTGCCCTATACTTATCATTCAGACACTGAGGCAGGTGGAATTTCTCGAGCAGAGTCTGCAGCGGGGATTCCGTTGCTTTTCCTAAGGCCATTTGGTCTTTTACAACAACAAAAAGAGACCAAATGCAGCAAGTTATGCCAGTTGCCTCTTGCTCCGCACAGACTGCCTTAGTAAAGATGAATGGTGATTGGCCAGCAGATGATGAATGGTGATTGGCCAGCAGATGATGTATGCTGCTTGGCCAGCAGATGATGTATGCTGATTGGCCAGCAGATGATGTATGCTGATTGGCCAGCAGCCTTACACGCCCCTGTACACTGCTGCAGCTGAGTAAACTAACAGATGTTAGGGCCGCCCACCAGCACAGAGTGAAACACAGAAGCATGATGAGTAATACTATGGGGGCATAAAACAAGTTGCCGAATAAAAAGCCACAGCATATATAAAGCAAGCATAACTATATATTTGCTGGGATTTTTTTTTATGTGTCATGACAAAAAAAACGATGCAAAGTCGATTAAGTGTGCATCAATCATCTGCAGCTTAAAGGGGATATCCAGGCTTAGAAAAACACGACTGAGTTTGCAACTTCATGTCACTGTAGTAAATGGAGCTGATTTGTAATACCGCACACAACCTGACGTCAGGGGTGGTGCTGTTTTTGAAAGGTAGCAACTGTGCTTTTTCTAATCCTGGATAACCCCTTTAAAGCGATTCTGTACCCACAATCTGACCCTCCCAAACCGCTTGCACCTTCAGATAGCTGCTTTTAATCCAAGATCTGTCCTGGGGTCCGTTCGGCAGGTGATGCAGTTATTGTCCTAAAAAAACAACTTTTAAACTTGCAGCCCTGTGTCAAATTGGCTTGGCCTAGAGTATGTATGCCCTGGGAATTGCACAGCCTCTCCATCCCTCCTACCTGCCCTCTTCATCATTAGGAATGCCCCTGGAACAATTTCTGCTATTCATCACTTGTATAAACACTGCACATGAGCTGGATCCTTAAGGCACCTGTGCACTGCAGAGGAACAGAAAAAAACCCTGCCGGGGCATTCCTAATAATGAGTAGAGCGGGGAAGAGGGATGGAGAGGCATTGCAATCCTAGGGCATACACACTCTAGGTCACGCCAATTTGACACAGGGCTGCAAGTTTAAAAGTTGTTTTTTAGCACAATAACTGCATCAGCAGAGTGTGGGTACAGAGGCGCTTTAAAGGAAGACGACGGACAAAACAAATGCACTGTGTGCAATGTCAGATAGGGGTGAGGCATGACACAAGGTCCTCTATTGGTGTTCTTCCCAGTTATATACCCACCCCTCCATAAACTGCACTAGTTCTAACACATACCAGTGTACAAGCTTTTGTCTGTATAAAAGAAACAATCATTACAATTGGCGGCATTACTTGTTGTCATTGGCTACTCCACCAGTTCACAAGATCCGACACGTGGTGCCTCCCTAGTGATGTGGTTTTCACTAGCATGTGTTTTTGGCTCGACTGCACCAAGTCAAATATTCAGTTCATAAGGTAATAACAAAAAAGTGTAGATACTGGAGATAAACCCTTGCTATTTATCCGTCACTGTCGCCTTACGTCAAGCATTGTGCTCGCTGTAATGGCCTTAGGTAACAGTGCTTGCCTTAGCGCGGCAGATAAAGTGTCACGAGATTTACGTAACCAGCCTTTGTCACACTGCTTCTTGTACCATATGATGACTTCTTATGACTCAGCAGCTTCCCGGTGACTATGTCATTCATGATTTCGTCAAGGAGGAGGGGGGGGAAGGGACTGGACATTTACATACAGTAAAATAAAGAAAAAGTAGGGACTGAGTGTAAGAGGAGACTTCTCTGCAGCCGCATTACACTGTATTATATGTTACAGTGATCAGCTATATTTGGTAGAACAAAAATAGTGTTCATGGCACAAAATACTGCGAATCAGGTCAACCCTCCTCCTCAGCAGAAGAAGCTGACGTCACAGCAATCTTATCATGTGCAACCAGAACTACACAAATCTGCTAAGAAATAAGGAGTTAACAGCAATGTCCTACAAGAGTGTGTCCACTTTCATAACTTTTTTTATTTTTATTTTACTGACAAATTGAATCTAAAGTTAAAAAACAAACATGAATTAACTGATCAGATCTAGAGCTGCAATGCACAAAATGTCTCCATGGTAACAGACTACAAGTAAAACCAGTGTAGTCTGATTCTGAAGTCCTACTCCCTTTTAGCTTCTTGCTAACATAGATCAGCTAGGTTTGCAAGGCATAACAGGAGTATGGGCCCTATTACACAGAGCAATAATTGGCTGAATCCCTTGTTATTTATCCGTCACTGTCCCCTTATGTCAAGCATTGTGCTAGGTGTAATGGCCTTAGGCAACAGTGTAGCCGCCACGACGCTGCAGCCGCCGCAAACGGGAAGCTGCGGAGCACAGGAGAGAAGACTGAGAGCAGGGAGAGGTAAGGTGTCAGGTTTTTGGGCAGGGCTGCACAATGTCCATGCAGCCCTTACTAACCGATTATCAGGCCGTTTAATAGGTCCAGTAAACGACCGCCAATCTGGCAGATCAGCGCTCGTCTACTAAAATGATCGGTCTGTAGTCAGCCAGTGTAAAAAGACACTAAGACTGCACATAAAACTACACAGGTGACATATCAAGAACCTGCAGGGGGATTTATCATTCCCTGTACTAGTGCACAGTGACACAACTGCACAATTTTTGTGCAAATTCCTACTTTGCACATTTTTGCAAAGAAGAAGTAAAAATGGAGCTTGAGTAATTCTGTTGCTCTTCTCCACCTTGTGCCAGTTTTCTGGGGCACTTGCACTATTTTATTTGTTTTTTTTAGACACTTATGAAGCATCGTCACCATTATTTGCCACTTTTAGCATTAGGCATAAAAACTGCAGTGGTTTAAGTGTTATGGGTTGAAAACCCACTTATAAGCAATAATTTCAAAAGTTTGTACATTTTGTGAGCAATTCCACAGGGGGAAAAAAACACACAAAAGTGCCTTGAAAAACAAATTGCATAAATTTGTCATACGTTGTGCAACAATATGATCGATTGTGTGGTCATAAAACTAGCTTTAAGAATGGCTTTAGGATGGCTCTAAAGAAAAAAAAAGGGGGGGGGGGAATCAGCAAAGAAGAAATGATATTCCAGTGGCAGAGATCACTAGCACATCCTACTTCTTTATGATTAATGGTGGTCTGGGATCCTCACCAGTCTTGAGAATGAACGGACCTCTGTGCCTCTGCACATTGGTCCAAAAAAAAAAAAAAAAAAAAAAAATCGACACTATTTGCAAAATAAATTCCGACACTAGCAAAATAAAATTCACTTTTCTCCAGAAAATTGGAATGCCAGCCTAGATCATATAAAGCTCCATCTCTGTAAATGATGACACTTTAAAGGTGCAGGAGGGGCGGCGGGGAGCTGTGGGGGGGGGGGGCTGCCCGGGTGATCGCTGATCGTCCGGGCAGCCCATAGGATACAGCAACGGAGCGACGGCAGCAGATCATTGCTGTATCAGTCGCTTGTTTTTCAACATGTTGAAAAACAAGCGACTGCAATGATCAGCCGCCATGAACGATGTCGGCTGATTGTTGCACTCTATTCAACGGGACGATTATCGTCCGTAGCGGCCGATATCGGCCGAATATGGATGATAATCGTTCCTTGGAATAGGGCTTTAAGTCGTTCTCTGTATGCATCAACATGCCCAATTTGTAGGCTTACAGGAGGGAAATACAAAGGAGTAGAAAGCTGCAAATTACAGATTTGGAATCAGCATATTTTATCAGATTTACAGATAAATTAAGTTTAGTGGTAGGTTGGAGGTGACAGAGTCCCTTTAAAAAGGGTCCACTGAGAATAAATTTATCACAAAGTGCGCCCCCTGCTGTGACCCCCAGCAATCTGCTGGAATCTGTGGAGAAACATAGAAAGTGTTTAATTTCCCTACAGCACCACCACAGGAAGAATAAAGTATTACACATAAACCATTCACAGTACAGTATAAATGGCTTGTCTGTGTTATATAGGACAGGCCGTCCAAAGCAGGAGAAGCTCTTTAGGGCTATCCAGTGCTACAAAAACATGGCCACTTTCTTCCAGAGACAGCACCGCTCTTATCTCCAGTTCAGGTGTGGTTTGCAATTATGCTCCATTCACTTCAATGGAACTGAGTAACAAAACCTACAACCAAACTGGAGACAAGAGTGGGGCTGTCTCTGGAAGAAAGTGGCCATGTTTTTGTAGCGCTGGATAACCCCTTTAAACATTAGACTGAGAAATGTAGAGTTGAGCACCATAAACCTTATTGGAGACTATTCCGCAGAGACCTTCTAATGTAACCAGTTGTATATATAGAGATGCAGACTGCCAGACTTCTGTCATATCACTTACTTTATTCTTATCTCTCTGTTTTTCAACCAACTCTGAACTATTACCCAACAAGCTACAGTAAACAGCGCTGTGAGATCACCAGTGACCCTGACATAGCCAAAGCTCAACATTTTACAGAGGACCGTCATCTCTTTTGACATGTCTGCTTTAGTAAATACTTGCATCGTCCATGAGATAACCCCGGAGCTAATTTTTTTGTTGTACTCTATTTTGTGCTATTTCTATGTTATTTCTCCTGGAAATATATGAAATTGACAAATGGGTGTTACTATTGTTCTTGTCAAAGGGGCTTGTTCCTCCCACTAGCCAGAATCCTGCTCCACACTGATATGGGGCAAATACCTCGGTTGTTCCTTATCGGTAGGTCTAGATAGCTCACTGACATGTGATGGTGTCTCCGCAGTATTTTTGCATATTCCTACATACTCTAAGGGCCCTATTACACGGGACGATTATTGTGCGAAAAATCGTTATATCGTTCGATTTTAAGCAATAATAGTTCTGTGTAATTGCAGGCAACGATCGAAAAATCGTTCGTATGTCGTTGATATAGATCTGAACCTAAAATTATCGTTAATCATTCGCTAATCGTTCGCTGTAATTCCACATTCGTTCGCTCAAGTTCCGCATTTTTTCACTAATCGTTCAGTGTAATTGCACATTGTTCATTGTTTTGCTGGGATCAGAAGGAATAAACGATCGTAGTAACGATCGCAGTAACGATTGTAGTAACGATCGTAACTAACGACCATCCTTCTGTGTAATATGGGGGAACGATTTCAGGTTAACGATAAACAATCTCGTTTGCGATTGTTTATCGTTAGTCGTTAAAAATCGCTCCATGTAATAGGACCCTAACTCTTTGGGTACTGATTGGATTGTTTCAGAGTAGGCTGGGCACCCCCCAACTAGTAACACCCACTTGTCAAGTTATTTACAAATTTCTTTTTGGCATAACCAATGAATAGCACAACATACAGTTCCAAGAAAAGGTGTTCGTGAATTGTGAATTTATGAGCGCTAACAGCTGAAATGTATGTGAAAGAATATTCACGTACAGGACACTAAACATATCTAAAGACCTGATATAGAGGAAAGTTCAATACCTTGTGTCACGTTCAATGCTGCTATATAAGCTTGTCATAAAATTCTCAGTTTAATGACACACCAAGCTAAGGAGACCTGCCGACAACGGAGGACAAGAAACTGTTCTCTTATAAGGACTGACACAAAGGGACAGCCATACCATGATCTTTTAGTAAGAAGGTGTATAGGCAGCAGAGGACTTTTTCCCAGTGGGAACCCTGTAAGCCTGATGGGCCGGCATAGGCTGGCATGGGCCTCTTCCTGTACCCTATTTACCATTATTTGCATCTGCAAGCAGGTGTAAATATACGATGACCCAGACTCGAGGCTCGAGTGTGGGTCACAGGGGTGGAGATATAGTTGAGACCAATGTAAACATACACCAGTCTTAATACATCTCCATCACAGTACACAGTCAACGAAACCGCAGCTGAATACAACACTAGAGGTCCATGTCCAAACACCCAACTCATCGTACTCTGCATGGGTTATACCAGCAGATGACCAGCTCCAGTGCCATTGCTGTCTATGGGAAAAGGAATGATGAGACTTTAATACACAAGAGTGGGAAACAAATAATAAGTGACCACTTTGCCCAATGAGATGAATGCAGACTTTGGTTGCACCATGCTGCTGGTATGGTCAGAATATGGCACAAACAGTATAAAGCCTTACTATCAGGTTAGGCTGGTGGAAGTGGCGTAATGTTTGCTCTGTAAACCTCTGATACTTGTGGATGGATATCTGGACAGTAGGGCTTATTGAGGAATTGCAACCAGCAAAGTGTATCCCTTCATAGTTGCTCTTTACCCTGTGGCAGAAGGACATTTAAATAAGGACAATGCCCTACTGGTTGGTGCATAGGGTCGTATAGTTATGGATGGGTTCCAGGAACATGAGTTTTCCTCAGTCCTTTGCCTTCACAGTCCTCAGGTCTTAAAGGGGTTATCCAGGATTAGAAAATCATAATTGCTTTTCGCTATAAACAGCGCCACACCTGTTCTTAGGGTATGTGTGGTATTACAACATCAATGGAATTAATCTGATATACCACACAGAAACGGAGTACAAGAGTGCCACTGTTTCTAAAAGGGGGCAGCAATGTTTATTTAATCCTGGATAACCCCATCAATGTTATAGATTAGGGATTGGGAACCTCCGGCCCTCCCGCTGTTGCAAAACTACAATTCCCATCATGCCTGGACAGCCGAAGGCTGCCCAGGCATGATGGGAGTTGTAGTTTTACAACAGCTGGAGGGACGTAGGTTCCTCATCCCTGGTATAGATCATCTTCAGCATGAGTCAGGACCTTAGTAAAAGCAAAAAGCCAAAATTCCTGCCGGGGAATAGCAATATCTATGGAATCTGTGCTTCACGTATTGTTGTGGTTCTGATAGCCAATGGGGGTCCGACATGGTCTCTAATAAAGTGTCCGCTCAGTGCGTGTATTGATGCACGTTATGAATGGAGGGATATGCTGTGAGCGTTCCCTGCCCGTAATGACACATTCTCCGCAGCGTTTGGCACATTTTGGGATACAAGTAGGTGGGCTCCAGGATGAGAGGGGGGGCAGAGGAGTGTGTGCGATATTCTCCCCAAACCATAAAGAACGCTACTTTAATGAGCGGCAAGGAGCAGGTTACCATGGCAACCAGACAGCAGGATGAAAGCGGCAGATCTAGGGCAGGCAGCCGATAATTAAGAGTTCTATTAAAAAATAGGGGGGAAAAAAATAAGATTCCAAATATCATGGCAGCGTGTTGTGTGCAGACTCAGATAACCTTACATCGGGGCCAGACAACTCAGCTGCTTAATGAAAGAGACATTGCCTTCATGAAGACGGAGCGTCGGCATCATTCAGAGAATTACCACAACGAGACTCAGGAGGCTCCGCAGCCAGTCATGTCAAGATGTCCTGAATGTACCCGTGTCTGCAGCTTCACCCAATGGACAAAACATCCACCTCCTTCATATCATTGTTATCCAGCCTGCCTATATCTATATCTATATATATATAATTATAGAAAACAGAAAAATCCAAAGCAGCACAGCTCACAATATAGGTTGGGTGCCAGCGGTCCTGGATCTTGACCAAGGATCGTGTATAAATAGCAAACAGATAGTCCACGGCACTCACAAGGTTAATGGTGAAAACGTTGGTGATTTATTAAATCTTCATGGCACAGCACATCGACAAAACACGACGTTCCGGTAACCTCTCGTTACCATTATCAAGTGATAATGATAATGGTAACGAGAGAGGTTACCGAAACGTCGTGTTTTGTAGATGTGCTGTGCCATGAAGATTTAATAAATCACCAACGTTTTCACCGTTAACCTTGTGAGTGCCGTGGACTATCTGTTTGATATATATATATATATATATATATATATATATATATATATATATATAAATATATTAAAAAGAATGTCATATCAGAATAGGATGAATACATTTTCTCTTCTTTGCGTACCAAGACACTATTTCTTTGGTGTCAAACCTGCAGTCCTCCATCTGTTGCAAAACTACATTTCCTATCATGGTTGGAGAGCTTAATCTTGGCTTTTGTTGTCCAAGTATGATGGGAATTGTAGTTTAGGAACGGCTGGAGGGCTAAGGGTTTGAGACCAGTGCTCTGGCTAAATTTAAAGGGGTTATCCGATAGATAAAAGTTATCCCCTATCCACAGGATAATAAATAACTAGCTGAGCACTGGTGGTCTGACTGCTGGGACCAGGGCTTGGAAATTTTAGGAAGCCCCATAAAAATAAAGAATAGAGCGCCGGTTGTTCCATTCATTCCAGGGACATTTCACTACGTTCTCTTCATTGATGGGCGTCCCTGTTGTCTGCCATCCTATGGTTAGGTAGGATAACTTTTTACTGTAGAATACCCCCCACCCTTTAAGGAGGGGGTGTTTCCACACCTTTGCTGACACACGTAAGGCCCTATTACACAGGCCGATCTGGAGGAGCAAGTGAGCGCCGACCTGTCAGCTATTACACGCACCAACAGTGAGTGGGTAAGTGCGCGTGGGGGGTCTGCCCGGACGATCATAGGAGATAGCATCGGTCTGCTATCACACAGAGCGACAGCCAGCAGACCGTCGCTATCATTCTATTTTTTTTTAACATGTTGAAAGACATGGATCAGCCGACATCGCGCATCACACCAAGAGCTATCACACCAATCGATTATCCGCCATAACAACTACAGGGCCTTTAGTTATTAGAGTTCCAGAGTGGACTAACCACAGAGAATGTCCCTGACATTGTCTGACAGGAGGCCACCACAGATTTTCGGCTGAGCATAGTACATTCAGATCATTTTTTTCTTTTTTGCCCAGGTAAAAAAGTAAAACAAACTTTGTTGGTGTTGTGGGTGCTGAGACCCCACAGACTGCTAAAATGAATGGCTGGCACTGCCCAGATGAGCGCTATGCCCTTTACCACTCCGCACCACTGGACCATCAGCAGGTTAGATTCGTCTAGTTCCCCTTTAAGTCTTTGGCTGCCTATTAGAGATGAGCAAACTTTGGGCATGCTTAGATTTGTCTGAACCCAAATTCTCTGCATTCGATTATCGTTAGCTAAAAAGGTTGGATGCAGCTGCTTGAAAAACATGGATACAGCCATAGGCCATACCCATGTTTTCCAGGACTCCCTAAGACTGCATCCAACTTCCAATGCAGAGAGTTTGGGATTGGAAGAACCTGAGCGTGCATGAAGTTTACTTATCTCTACTGCCTATATCTAACACCCAGGCAATAATGATAATGCTGCAGGTTCCTATAATAACTTGCTGTATATTTATAACCCAGATATTATTGCTGTCATATTCAGTTATAGTAAGTGCCTTGCTTATAACGTTCTCTTCCTGGCTTCCTCTAAGGTCATTGAAGACTTCAAAAGGAAAAATCCATAAAATAACCACACCATAAACTACATCTTATCAGATCCAAGATATTTCTACTGAGAAAGCCAATTTCCGTTGGACACCTGGTAAAGGGAGATGGTTGAGGTTATATAGTATCAATAAATTGTAGATAAAGAATTATTTCCAGTAAGGGTTGAAATGTCTTAGAGAGCGCTGATATTATTAGATTGCTACCTGCAGTGCACGGAGGAGGCAGGTGAGCGATCCTAGAGTTCATGTGTAATCCTGCTGCTGTAATCTGGCACAAGACTGGGCACTGTGATTATCTGCGTGGCCCACAGCTAAGACACAAATCGTATTATACAGACATTGCAACTGCAGCTCACGAACCTCACGTGCCTCGAAGAACTTACCTACGGGATGTAGAGGAGTGGGCAAAACCATGTGCAACCTAGCTTGTTGGATGGAAATAGCATGCACTTCTGCAGTGCTGTAATTTTCCTATGGGCAGGGTTACCGTAAGGAATCGCTAAGCCATTTTATGGAATTGAATTGTATTTTGGATGAAAGGAGCAAAAAATACTGCTTTATGAGAGATGCCTGTAAGATTACAGCCATTTATAGCTACACATTTCTGACTAAACAAATAGAAGGTATAAAGGTTGGGTGCACCACTCCGTCACCCATCACCCGCACATTGATTATAGAGGGAAATGTGCAGACAATAAGCAATGGTTTTATAAAAGGTGAAAACAATGTGACTAACTCACAAAAGAGAAAACTTATGGCCCTGTGTAGTAGGTCCCTGAGTTAGTCCATGATCACGAGCTTAAAGTGGTAAAGTAAAAAAAAAAATTAACTTATCAGCTGCTGTATATCTTGCAGGAATGAGTGTATTATTTACAGTCTGACACACTGCTCTCTGCTGCCACCTCTGTCCGTGACAGGAACGCTCCAGGGCAAGAGAGGTTTTCTTTGGGAATTTGTTCTGGACAGTTCCTGTCACATATAGAGGGGACAGCAGAGAGCACTGTGTCAGACTGGAAAGAAAACACCACTTTCTGCAGGACATACAGCAGCTGATAAGTACTAGAAGACTGGAGAGTTTGTAAAATAGAAGTAATGTACAAATCTACAAACATTATGTTTTCACTGGAGTACCTCTTTAACCATACACAACGATAGTAATAAAGGATAGAAGAGATAGTGGCCCTTACCGGAAGAGTGAAGAAGGTTGTGTGTTTTGCCTCCTCCTCATACTTCCCATCGGTTGAGTTTGTGGATTCCATTGCCTTAGATGAGGGATTCCGACCAATGCCCATTGCTGGAGCAGTGCCCACTTCAGTATCGCCTTGGCTAAGCCTGGCTTACGAGGTTCTGACAAGACAGTCTTCTTATGTGAAGGAGAAGTGGCCTCAGGGGTCAGAGAGATGGCTTTGCCAACCTGAGCATCCGGACTCCAATAAATTGAAAGAACGGTCTTCAACGAAATCTGGGTGATAAAAGAAATGAGAAATGTTAGTAAATCAGTAAGTGATGGTTTTATATTTTTTAAAGAGAAGTTACTACATAGGTATGAAAGGCAGATAAACTCTCTATGCGACACAAGACATGCCTGTAGCATGGCAGAGATGCCGATGGTTCACAGGGGAAAGCCACCATACACAGTATATACCAAGCTTCTGTGTAGATGCCCAAGAGGCCATTCAGAATGTAGTGACCAGGGGACTTTCTGATGAATCATCTCTATATAGAGTTTATGAACAAATTCTGTCTGCAGCTTAGCAATAGCCTCCACATACTGAATCCAGTGCCTACACTGCACGGTCAGGTCCCCGATACTGTGGTCAGTCTCAGAAACCTGGCAGTATCGGTGGACAACATGTCATCAGCCCGCCTGTCCTGAAAGTTGTGTGAAAACGCATCCAATCTGCAGACACCATCTTATAGATCAGGAGGAGCTGAGAAGATTGATATATAGTTTTGTGGGAAAAGTTCCAAGACAACTTGTTATTTGCTGATGTAACCATCTGCTCATTCTGAGCTAAGCAGTCAAGGAGGCGGTCCTACTGAGTGATTGAAGGCTCGCTCCCTCTGATAAGACCGCCTCTATGACTAGAGCAGAGATTTCAATGAATAAATGACAAGATATCCTAGAACTTTTCCTACAACACTTTATATCAATCTGCTCAGGTCTTCCTGCTCTATATTATTATACAGGCTGGACTGCATTTTTAATGTAAAAGGCTCCCTTTAAGCTTTGTGCCACGTGTTAGTACAGGTGTGAAGTGTATGGCTTTACTCCCTCCCTCCCACATTCAGACCACATGAACACTAACAGTAATAAGGGGGGGGGGTCAGTCTCACAATTCTATTGTTTTTTGAACCCCTTGCTGCACCAGGATGTTATTGTACGTCCTGGCGGGAAGTTAGTTCCCACACCCACACATACAAAAACGTCCAGGCTCGTCATCAAACGGACAGACGGTGACCGGGAGCCGTGGCTGAACTGTCAGCTGATAGTTTAGTGTCGCCAGTGCTGGACCCACAGTAGGGATCATCCAGGAGCATCAGATGATCAGTAAAAATTCAGTAATACTGGTGATAGTGGGGTCATAAACGCCAAACCTGTCTGTGTTTCCTAAGGGTTAAAGGGGTTATCCGGCACTACAAAAATATGGCCAATTTTCCCCCTCGCTTGTCTCCAGATTGGGTAGGGTTTCAAACTTAGTTCCGTTGAAGTAAATGGAGCTTAATTGCAAACCACACCTGAACTGGAGACAAGAGAGGGGGAAAAGTGGCCATGTTTTTGTAGCGCTGGATAACCCCTTTAAGGAGAAAAGCCACTGGCAGCACCTTTCTACCAGTCCTTAATAAGAACACATGCACAGCTGAGTTGAGAGCACATGTGTATAGGATAATCTAGACAGATAGCGGCTGGCTAATGGTGCGTTTACACAGACAGATTTATCTGACAGATCTTTGAAGCCAAAGCCAGGAACAGACCATAAACAGGGAACAGGTCATAAAAGAAAGACTGAGCTTTCTCCTTTTTTCAAATCCATTCCTGGCTTTGGCTTCCAAAATCTGTCAGATAAATCTGCCTGTGAAAACGCACCATAAGCCTTCAATTGACATCTATCATATAATCCAAAGGCAGCAGCTTATCTCTAGTGAAAACAAAAGGATCGGACATATTGAAACCCAACTGCCTGATCCTTCTTTTCCCCAAAATCTGTTAATTTGGTCAACATTAATCTAAATTGTTTGCAAGGAATACAATCTCTAATGTGGTTATATCCAGCCCCTCCATAAATCAATGCGCTGTTAAGAAGGTTCTGGGTGTTAATGTGTTAAGATCCCTTTAAAGTTGACTTTACCTACTTGATGAAGAACAGTATTGATTCAGGCTATTGATTCCTCAGAAATGATTCTCCGCCGCTGCCATCATGGCATCATTACTACCTAATAGATGACTGTCATACTGTCTCCGGTGAACGCAGAAAAGATCCCCATCATAAATACGTCTCCTTCTTCAGGCCCAGGGTAATGAAAAGAATAGAAGGAGGAGGAAGGATCCTTATATAAGAGGATCAGAGATGTACTAGACGCAGGGTGTTGCCTGAACTTCATACCGTCATTATCACTGTATAAAAGAATTATGCTAATCCCACTTTACTCCCGATTGAGAATTAAGGTGTTCCTACATGTTATGAGGTTTTATAGTGAGTCTCAATTTATATCCTAAATGTGTACCAGTTATTAACCCTGTAAGCTCAGGAAGAGACTAAGGAGAAGTAAGAAAAGTAGCCAGAACTTGTAGCGAGTCTAGGGAGCCAGAGCCAAGATTCTTCATGAACCAGCCCGAAGCTAAGCTTAGTGTAATGGAGTCAGAGCTGGCAAGCCTAGAGTGGTGCCAACACTAACACATACACACTGTCCTTGCAGCTCAGCTAAAGCAGGAGGATGTGAACATGTCCACTGCCTTCTACTGAGGTAAGGATTCCCTGCGGGCCTGGGTGGCGTTACATAACACCCCGTCTGCTCTCTAGGGATGGATTGGGTAAGGCTATCTTCCAAGACTGGAATCATAAGCAAAAACAATAAAACTCATTATATGTTGTTGAAATAGGCCAGGGCTCCTCAACGTTCGGACCGCGGAGGCAAGATGTCCGGACCCCTGCTGCGCTCTGCACAGTAACACTCGTTATGAGCACTCATAGTTACCGTGCAGCAGCACTGACAGAGAGGGAGCCATTGGCGGTCACAAGAGGCCGCTCTCTGTCTCTGTTGCCGGCGCTTGAGTGACAAAAAACAAAAGGTGCAACAGCAACCCACAGGTGCAAGGGCTCACCGTATATACTCCTCCCAGCGCACACACGGTAAACACCCGCTCCGTAGATATTAACCCCTTCAGGACCAGGCTAATTTTCATTTTTGCGTTTTTTCCTCCTTGTGCTTAAAAGGCCATAGCACTTGCATTTTTCCACCTAGAGACCCACATAAGCCCTTATTTTATGCGTCACTAATTGTACTTTGCAATGACAGGCTGAATTTTTGCATAAAGTACACTGCAAAACCAGAAAAAAATTCAAAGTGTGGTGAAATTGAAAAAAAAAAAACACATTTCTTTTATTTGGGGGGACTGTGTTTTTACGCCATTCGCCCTGGGGTAAAACTGACTTATTATGCATGTTCCTCAAGTCGTTACGATTAAAACGATATATAACATGTATAACTTAGAATGTATCTGATGGCCTGTAAAAAATTCAAACCATTGTTTACAAATATATGTGCCTTAAAACCGCTCCATTCCCAGGCTTATAACACTTTTATCCTTTGGTCTATGGGGCTGTGTGAGGTTAGGTTTTTTGCGCCATGATGTTTACTTTCTATCGATACCTTGATTGCGCATATACGACTTTTTGATCGCTTTTTGTTACATTTTTTCTGGATTTGATGCGACCAAAAATGCACAATTTTGCACTTTGGGATTTTTTGCGCTGACGCCGTTTACCGTGCGAGATCAGGAATGTGATTAATGAATAGTTCGGGCGATTAAGCACGCGGCGATAGCAAACATGTTTATTTATTTATTTACTTTTATTTATAACCTGGGAAAAGGGGGGTGATTCTGACTTTTATTAGGGGAGGGGGCTTTTTACTATTAACAATACTTTTTTTTTACTTTTACACTCATACTAGAAGCCCCCCTGGGGGACTTCTAGCATAAGTGCTCTGATCTCTCATAGAGATCTATGCAGCATAGATATGCTGCAGAGATCCATGAGATAGGCACTCGTTTACTTCCGGCTGCTGCAGCCGGGGACGGCGCCATCTTGGAGCCACTGGACACCAGGGATAAGCTGAATCCGGTAATCGGATGCAGCTGTCATGTTTGACAGCTGCATCTGATTACTGTATTAGCGGGCACGGCGATCGGACCGTGCCCGCTAATACCGGCGGTCCCGGGCTACAAGCGGCACCCGGGACCACCGCGGTTCAGAGCGGGGTCGCCGCGCGGCCCCGCTCTGAACGCCCGCACCCGCGCGAGGACGTACAGTTACGTCCTCGTGCGGGAAAGGGTTAAAAATTAAAACGCAGCCCCGCTCTGAACACCCGCACCCGCGCGAGGACGTACAGTTACGTCCTTGTGCGGGAAAGGGTTAAAAGTTAAAACATAAAAAAGATATATATATTTTTTTTTTAGAAAAGTGAGGATCTTAGCAAACTATTTGATCAAACAGAGTGTACCATGTTGCCACGTTAAAGTGTCACTGTCGTGATTTTTTTTTTTTGCAGAAATCAATAGTCCAGGCGATTTTAAGAAACTTTGTAATTGGGTTTATTATCCGAAAAATGCATTTTTATCATGAAAAAGCAGTTTGAAGCTCTCCCCCCTGTCTTCATTGTTCTCCTATGGAGAGAGCTAAAGAAAAGACCAAAACAGGACAACAAAGAGTTAATCTACAAATCCCTCACAGGATATCTCCTGTGACAGTCACCAGTGACCTGTCTGAGCTCAGATTACAGCTGTCACCCAGCTCCGTGCCTGTAATCCTCTGTTATCTGCTTTCTGCTGCAGGCTAACTCCCTCCTTCCTCCTCCCCCCTCCCCTCTCCCTAGAACAGACAGGGGACGTCTCCTGCAACAAGTCACAATTTTCAGATTTTTCAGAGTGGATGAAAAAGAGGAAGGAGGGGGGGACCTGGGAAAAGGCTTTTTACATGCAGCTAATGGCAGATTTGGCTAATAAACCCAATTACAAAGTTTCTTAAAATCGCCTGGACTATTGATTTCTGCAAAAAAAAACAAAAAAAACGACAGTGACTCTTTAAGGCGTCCTCAGAGACACGGTCATTACTCTAGCATTTTCACACTAGCAATGGCCTCTCCTGGGATGAATACGCCTACAACTGGGCAGATAGGAGCCACACCCCCCACATTCAACAGAAAAAAGGGAAATTTTGGCAGCACATCTATGACTCTGTTCACAATGCGCTTGAGTGACATCACTGCGCCGGCGCCAGGAAAAGGGGAGAGCAGCCACAAGAAGTGAAGAGCAGAGGAGACGCCCGGACCCAGGTGAGTATAAGTGTTTGTGTTTTTTACGTTATATGCTATATAGGAGGGGGAGCACAGGGAATCTATATAAGGGCTGGTGAGAGAGAAAAAATGCCAGCTTTCCCACTAATAAGCATCAATTCTCTATGTAAATAGTTCAACAATGTTTGTGAAAAGTTAACAAAACACGTTTTCTACTGATGTTCAGCTCAGGCCTTCACCTGACAAAAGACCCCGGTAAGTGGACCTTCACTAAAAGTGGTTGAGTACCCCTGCAATAGGCCATTACTTCTGGTTTTCCAGTAGTACCTGACTGAATAGCAAAACTACAATTCCCATCATCCGTGGACAGCCAAAGCTTAGGTAAAAGGATTAGGTAAAAAAACACTGTTATCAAAGTGATGTACTCTGCCTTAAAGGGAACCTTTCATAATGACAGTGCTATCTAATCTATTGGCATCATGTTATAGACCAGGAAGAGCCGAGCAGATTCATATATATCTTTGTGGGGAAAGGAATGAATATACCTTATAACTGACTATAATCCTTGGATAATGTCACTCAGGCCCACCCACTGGACTCCTAAGCATAGAACGATCATAAGATTTTACTCGTTATACTGAATCTTTTAACACAACAATATATATCAATCTGTTTAGCTCATCCAGTTCCATGATATGGTGTTGGTAGATCAGACCACATGTTCAACGTCACAGGTTCCCTTTAAGTTGCATAACGTCTGCCTGTAACAATGTCTTCTGTTGCTCCTAGATTTCACAGACTAAACATGTTAAGGATTCAGTCTTTTCCTGTGTACAATGAAAGCAACGAAGAAAAGGAGGGAATCACGGACCTCGAGAATTTAGAGCCAAACAAGTTGCACAAAATGTTTTATAAGGTTATATGGGGAGGGCGGTCTTCACCGGTCATATGCCTCAGGGTGACATCAAGAAAAGTACATATAAAAGGACACCATTATGTATTCTAATCCCACATCATCTTAATTGTTTTAGGTTATGAAAGTCATATGATCGCAGCATAGGGGTATTCAGTTATGTGAAAATTACAGGACAGGCCAGGGGGGCTTAGGAAACCCAACGTGACCTGCCATCCACTATTGCTTACACAATAAGACTTGGAGGATTTCCATCATAAGTTTTGTTGACTCTCATCCATATATCCTGGGCATTACAAGAGATGTGACCCTTTTGTTAAATTAAACATATTTCTAAAGTAAAAGCTATATATATATATATATATATATATATATATATATATATATATATATATATATATATATATATATATATATATATATATTCACTTCCAAATCCTGTGTGCCTTAATTGTTTTGCCTATTGTCCTTGGTTATGGTTACAACCATCTTAAGGTATTCATTCAGATAGTCAAGCATGCTCAGTTCAACCATGTATTGAGCATTAGTCTCCACTGTGTATGCAAGCAAGTTTGCTACCAAATTTGCTCAGTCGGACAACCGACTCCGGGCAGGACGATTTTTTTTTGTAAAAGTGCCTGAGAGTGGAGGCTAAAAGAGAAATAACATGCTCTCACTACCTAGCTCTAGCGCTGATACCACGTGCTGCCGTTCCAGCCCCCCGGCCGCTTCCTGGTTAGAAAGGGACTCGGGTCGTGATGTGTCAGGACTCCTCAGCCAGTCAGCGGCCGTTGCAGAGTCCCGCCTTGGGCCTTTACTGGCTGAGAGGCCCTGATGAGTCGCAACCCAGGTCCCATCTCTAACCAGGAAGCGGCCAGGGACACAGGGGACCGGAGCGGTGGTGCGTAGTATCAGCACTGGAGCTGGGTAGTGAGAGCATGTCCAACTTTTTGGAAGTGATGAATTTTTTCCAGTCTGACACAGTGCTCTCTGCTGCCATCTCTGTCCATGACAGGAACTGCTCAGAGCAGGAGAGGTTTTCTAAGGGGATTTGCTACTGTTCTGGACAGTTCCTGTCACAGACAGAGGTGGCAAGAGACCTGGAAATAATACACCACTTCCTGCAGGACATACAGCAGCTGATAAGTACTGGAAGTCCTGAGATTTTTAAATATAACTTACAAATCTGTCTAAACTTTCTGATACCAGGATTTTTTTTTTCTCAGGAGTGCCCCTTTAACAACTAGATATAATTTAAATTGTACCTTTTCATCAACAATTGGCTGTGGGTGACATTGATATTTTCCATGGAAAGTGATTACCATCACTGGAATGCTAATCTGATTGGAGAAGGGCAGGGACTTGGCTCTATAGTCTGCAACCAGCTTAAGAATTTTGGGAGCCAAGGCTCATAATAATCCCGTGGGAAGGTAGGGATGGGAGAAATGATCCCACTGAAGCATCATGTGTATATAAACTACAAGCTAATGAATAACATTCGGTCTTCGGACTCCGTAATCTCTCCCAGATCACGTAAAGCCAACTGCATTCCACCCCCGATATCAGCGGGACGGCATCTCCTATAGTGTATGAATAGTGGGAACTAAAAATAAGCTCACTCCATAAACACAGCTACTGCGAGTTACCGACAAGTACTAACTAGAAGCATCATTTTCCATCATCTCTCTGTGGGTTTATCCTGGGTTCTTCACTTTCCTCCCACACTCTAAAGTCAAGAGGCTGGAGGGAGCGATGGAGGAGCTGGCGGGGGCTGCGGCGGCGTTCTAGGAACTTCTCATTAAGAAAATAAAATGAAAAGAAAAAAAAAAAATTAAAAAAGTTTTTCCTCCCATCGCTAAGCCCCCTAATCATTGGAGAGACAGAACAGAGATGAAATGTACAGTGTCTCACTACACGTGGCTTTAGTTGGTGCCAGAACCGCACTGACATGGTAAACATTTCCTCTTCCCTGACCACGTTACACGTTATTGCAGAGGATGAAGCATCGCAAAGAAATGTGAGCAAAGTAAACTTGACAAAGGGGGTGGGGTTTATGAGTAAGCCCCACCCCTTTGTCTTAATCTTAGATAAAGAAGAATGAGCCAGGATAAAGAAACTTAAGTGTCTTCCGGCTATCTTTAGTGTCCCTTTAAGGTGGGGAACAAGGAGCGATGTGAGTATACGGGATTGTAAGAGTTACATTTACAAGGCTTGGTCTCAGAAGCGGCAGCGTTCTCTGTCTACATAGTAGTTTAGTGTGCGGAATGAACAATGTGCTACTCTGTTTAATAACACTGATCTCAGACTTTTTACCCGAAATGACGTAACCAGAATGAGACTGCAAAACAAGTGTCAGCAGCAGCATATGGGATGACGTGTGCTTATCACATAGCTAGAAAGACATTACACCCAGTACTGTACAAGTATGCAAGTAAAGCACCCTCTGGCTTCCTATGGTATGAAGAAAATGAAGACTGAAGACTGGCACTTAAAGGGAAAGTTCTTCCCATCTACAAAAGTACGTAAAACAAGTTCAATAAAAAGCTAAGGGCACTCACCGGATCGTAGCAATACTTCTTTATTTCAACATATGTTGAAACCTTCTTTGACACACGTCACAATTCAGCAGACGCCAAATCACTTCACATGTACGACACAAACATGACAGCCATTTCACGCGCATGCGCCCTTCATCAGAAGAAGCGCGCCTGCGCGCGAAATGCCCATCATGTCTGTGCTGTCAACAAATGTTGAAATAAAGAAGTATTGCTACGATCCAGTGAGTGCCCTCAGCTTTTTATTGAACTTGTTTTACGTACAACATGTCTATCTGAGAGGTGCAATTCATTGCAGTCCCAAGTGTGTCCCAGGTCCTAAAGCGCATAATATATGTAATGGACAAACAGGAGTAGTGCCGATGATATTCTAAGACTTTGTGGTGTCATCTACAAAAGTAATTACCTATAAAAAGGGTGGCTGATAAAATGCAAATCAGTGGGGGTCTGACAACAGGGAGCCCCACCTAACGCAAAAACGGAGGGAAAGAGTCCCCCTGAATGAGTGGAGAGCACCATGCGTATGTGGGACTTCTAAACATCACTGGCCTCCATTCTAGTAATCAGTGGGGGTCCTAGGGGTCAGACCCCCCCCCCCATCAATCAGCTTGATATCCCCTATCTGGGATCACTTTTGGAGAGGTATCTATAGATAAAGGGGTATCCTTCCTGATTCAAATCATCTTATCCCTCATCTCCCAGTCTCCAGAACGGCTCCCTGACTTCTTTTGTTGTGAATGGAGTGACGGATCGGCAATCTCTATGTATTCATTCTCTATGGAGCCGCCAAAGAGAGCCAAGTACAATATTCTGCTCTCCTCACAAGGTCTATAGAGAATGAATGGAGTGACGATGTGCATGCTGATTCAGGGCTCCCGTTCTGGAGCTGGATGGGGGATTCAGAGCAGTCGAATAATAGGTACACTTAAAATTACCTGGATTTCTAGGAGGAGGAAGAAGAAGAAGATGTTATAAAACCGCTGTGTACTGCTTACCAGTAGTCTACAGACCAATAGACTTGTTACAGTGTCCTCACGTGCCCATCTGGAAAACTGGCACTGACTTCACAAGCTAAATGGGGCATCATTAGAGTGGGCATGCTCAGAGCGGGAGGGCACTGTAACTAGTCACCACTGCAGAACCACCCAGATGACTCGCAGTGATTTTATAACTTTCAACATGAGTATGTCTAGAAGGACACTGACAAGCTTTATAGCGGCGTGCTGGAGGTAAAAGAGGAATGTACAAAAAACAGGTTTGCTTTCTTTATAAAACAGTGCCACACCTGCATCTGCAGGTTACGTGTGGTACTGCAGCTCAACTCTATTAAAGTGAATAGGGCTAAAATGCTGGCTTTTTTTTAGACAAACTCATTGCTATGGCTGCTATCCAGCTACACTACAGAAAGGGAAGTAGTTAGGCAGCGTGACCTTAGCAACTGCTCTATTTTCAGGATTGGTAAAAGAGCCGTACAATAGTAGTGATAATCCCATCAAGAACAGAAGCAGAAGGAGGCACTAGACTCCTCTAGACACTTCTTTTTCTTGCAGATTTTCCTGCTTGCTGGGACTTGTTGTTCCCGAATGGTTAGAGCAGCACAGTAGGGAAGCAGAGGGTTAAACAGAGAAATCTCATCAGAGAGGTAGGAGGTGCAGGTTGCTAGTGAGAGAATGTCTGAACCTTGACTGATCCACAGATTAACACCAAGATCATATTAAGCTCCTTGCGGAGTATAACAGACTTAAGTCTTGTGTGTGAAGGTGCGTGGCATGCACGAGATAGCCCCTCCACCCAGGAGAAACGCTCTCCGCTCATCCAGCTCCCTCCATCCACCTCTCCACTTATCCAGCCCCCTCTCCACTTCTCCCTCATCCACCTCTCGGCTCATCCAGCTCCCTCCATCCACTTCTCCCTCATCCACCTCTCCACTCATCCAGCTCCCTCCATCCACCTCTCCGCTCATCCAACTCCCTCCATCCACCTCTCCACTCATCCAGCTCCCTCCATCCACCTCTCCCACTCATCCAGCTCCCTCCATCCACCTCTCCACTCATCCAGCCCCCTCTCCACTTCTCCCTCATCCACCTCTCCACTCATCCAGCTCCCTCCATCCACCTCTCCACTCATCCAGCCCCCTCTCCACTTCTCCCTCATCCACCTCTCCGCTCATCCAGCTCCCCTCTAATAAAGCCCTTCTCGGCTCCAGGAGATGGCAATATCCTGTCTTTTGTGGAATGATTCAGGAGAAGACATATGGTGACTCATCACTAGGATGAATCAGTGTCCTAAAAATGGCCATTTCCTATTTCACGAGTGCGGTGACAGCTCGAGTTAACCCTGTCACCGCCAGCATAAGCATTCAGAAAATCTGTGAAGCACCACCTACCTCTCAGAGCACAGTATCTGTAACAGCCAACTTCTCTCCATACATAATCTAGGCAATCACTGGGCAGAAATTAGTAATAAGGCTATATATATATATATATATATATATATATATATATATGCTAATGGATTACACTTCTATATGTTATGCAGCCAGCTGATAGGTCTATATGGGGATTTCAATGATCTTGGATTTAGCATGGATTTATTCAATTCTCTTGGATCTATCATTGATATGCAGTTTCCAGAAGAAGTGTCGGTGTCAGTATTCATTACATTACATTTAGGAATCAGGCAGATCTAGACGAGTAAGGAGTTACTGCCCAAGAGATTGCGAAAGGACATGAAAAAATTAAAATGAAAGTAGTTAAAGAAAAATGCCGCCACATATAGGGAAGGCTCTCTAACAATGGAAGATATTATCTATATCATAAAAATCAAAGTCTGTCTGTCTGTCCTTCTGTCTGTCTGTCTGTCCTCTATAGACTTCCAAACGCCTGAACCGTTTGACCCCAAATTTGGCACACAGATACATTGGGTGCCCGGGAAGGTTATTGCGAAGGTCCCGTCCCCGCCAGATGTACAGGAGGGGAGGGGGAGGGGAAAGAGAGGCGCCCCATAGAGATGAATGGGAAAATCTCCTCACTGCAAACACAGGTGATATAATTAGCTGCAGCAGACACGGCAGTTGGAGCCTTAGCAACCAATAGGATTACTGCTCTCATTTTCACAGGGAGCAATGGTTGCTAGGGAAGCTGCCTCACAACATCCACAGTAATAACTGGTAGGCCCCCTACTCCATCTATACAGTACATGTATATACAGGGCCCCCTACTCCATCTATACAGTACATGTATATACAGGACCCCCTACTCCAACTATACAGTACATGTATATAAAGGACCCCCTACTCCATCTATACAGTACATGTATACAGAACCCCCTACTCCATCTATACAGTACATGTATACAGGGCCCCCTACTCCATCTATACAGTACATGTATATACAGGACCCCCTACTCCATCTATACAGTACATATATATACAGGGCCCCCTACTCCATCTATACAGTACATGTATATACAGGACCCCCTACTCCATCTATACAGTACATGTATACAGGGCCCCCTACTCCATCTATACAGTACATGTATATACAGGACCCCCTACTCCAACTATACAGTACATGTATACAGGGCCCCCTACTCCATCTATACAGTACATGTATATACAGGGCCCCCTACTCCATCTATACAGTACATGTATATACAGGACCCCTACTCCATCTATACAATACATGTATATACAGGACCCCCTACTCCATCTATACAGTACATGTATATACAGGACCCCCTACTCCATCCATACAGTACATGTATATACAGGACCCCCTACTCCATCTATACAGTATATGTATATACAGGGCCCCCTACTCCATCTATACAGTACATGTATATACAGGGCACTACAGGTATACCAAACTGTGACTGGGTAACACTGCTACACCAGACCTGACCAATACCGCCATACTGTGACTGGATAACACCGCTATACCAGACCTGACCAATACCGCCATACTGTGACTGGATATCACTGTCATACCAGACCTGACCAATACCGCCATACTGTGACTGGATAACACCTCCATACCAGACCTGACCAATACGGCCATACTGTGACTGGGTAACACCGCCACACCAGACCTGACCAATACCGCCATACTGTGACTGGATAACACTGCCACACCAGACCTGACCAATACCGCTATACTGTGCTGGATAACACTGTCATACCAGACCTGACCAATACCGCCATACTGTGACTGGATAACACTGCCATACCAGACCTGACCAATACCGGCAAACTGTGACTGGGTAACACCGCCACGCCAGTCTTGACCAATACCACCATACTGTGACTGGATAACACCATCATATCAGACCTGACCAATACTGCCATACTGTGACTGGATAACACCACTATACCAGACCTGACCAATACCACCATACCGTGACTGGATAACACCGCCACACCAGATCTGACCAATACCGCCATACTGTGACTGGATAACACCCCCATACCAGACATGACCAATACCGACACACTGTGACTGAGTAGCACTGCCATACAGGTAAATACAACCCTGCAGGTATACAGGACACTACAGGTATACAGGACCCCAAAACTATACACTACAAGTGCACGGGACCTCCACAAAACTATATACTACAGGTATACAGGACCCCAAACTTTACACTACAGGTATACAGGACCCCAAAACTATATACTACAGGTATACAGGACCTCCACCAACTATATACTTCAGGTATACAGGACCTCCACCAACTCTATATTACAGGTATATAGGACCCCAAACTATACACTACAGGTATACAGGACCTCAAAACCATACACTACAGGTATACAGGACCTACATCAACTCTATAATACAGGTATACAGCACCTTCACCAACTCTATACTACAAGTATACAGGACCCCAAATATACTACAGGTATACAGGAACTCCACCAGCTATATACTACAGGTATATTGGACCCCAAACTATACACTACAGGTATACAGGACCTCCACCAACTCTATACTATAGTTATATAGGACCCTCAAACTATTTACTACAGGTATATAGGACCCCCGAACTATATACTACAGGTATACAAGACCTCCACCAATTATACACTACAGGTATCCAGGACCCTCAAACTATAAACTACAGGTATACAAGACCTCCACCAACTATACATTACAGGTATACAGCATCAACTATATACTACAGGTATACAGAACCCCCAAACTATACAGTACAGGTATACAGGACCTTCACCAACTGTACACTGCAGGTATACAGGACCTCCCTCAACTATACACTATAGGTATACAGCCCCCCCAACTATGCACTACAGATATGCGAGACCCCTAAAAACTATACATTGTGGGTATACAGAACCCCTCCAACTATGCACTACAGGTATACACTAATTCCACTGATTAACTCAGATGAAACAATACCTTTAGCTTGGCCTCCTGGGCACCTTAGAACAAATCTAATTAACATACTGACACTTTATACCCGGGCAGCGCCGGGTACATTTTCTAGTCTAGTCTGTTTGTCACTGGCTCCTGAACGGCCTGCATTGTATGGAGTCTGATAGGCTCGCAGATTCAGGGTCTGTAACATAGGATGGAACATCAGCCGAAACATCCTGGTCATCTTCTGCCAGATTACACATTCCCCTGCCAGAGAAAGCTGGAGAAGGCAATCTACACATGGCACGAAGTGTTAATGCTGGTTACATATGGCCGTGTATATAAATATAACATGCACAGCATGCCGTCTGCTGTTCAGCTGCCGTGTAAGGACATGGATTATATTAAGTACAAATTTATAGGAATCAGGATAAATACATTTTAGAAGATGTGTGATCCAAACAGGATAGGGCATCAGTATCTAATCTGAGCGGTCTGATGTTACCCAGAGCCATATACAAAGAATAGCAGGTAGCTGTCAGTACTGTTCGTTGTATAGTGGCCATCCCAGGTTACCGCAGCTCAACTCCTATTTAAAAGGACGATGTAGAGAACTAAATGGCGGGGTCTCCAGTGACCTAGGGTGGTGATGGGTAGAGATGATCGAACAGCGCTGATGTTCAGGTTCGTACGAACTCGAACCATTGGTATTTGACTGGCTATATCCATTTGGTGAAGATAGCCCGAGCCCGTCTGGAAAACAGGAATACAACCTATGGCCCAGGCTGTATTCATGTTTCACAGGCGGGACTCAGGCTGTCTCCACCTGCCCCACAAAACGGGAAGACTGCAGGAGTCAAATACTGATGGTTCGAGTTTGTATGAACCTGAAAATCAGCGCTGTTCTATCATCTCTAGTGATAGGGAATCTGCCCCTCCCCCAGCTACTGAAAAACTGCAATGCAATTTCCTATCAAACTTTAGCTTTGGCTGTTTAGGCATAATGGAAACTGTACTTTTGCAACAACTAGGGGCCTGTAGGTTTTCCCACCACTAACCTAGGCCAATAATAAAAAAAAAAAGAAAAAAGATTGCATTAGTAAAGGTCTGGGTGGCAAACACTGCAATGGAAATACAGCCACATTTATAGGCAATGCCAATGGCTTCCATTGTAACAATGGCTGGGGTTCAGCGCTGTCATCCGGCCCACAGTAGAATCTTTTGGCAGGTTTACCTCTATATGACTTAAGCTGGAGGTGTACGATCATTTAGGAATAATCTGTCACCATGGAAACCCACTCCCAAACTACCAATAGCTGGATAGGTGAAAAGACGCTGAGTCCTAATCTCTTTGTGCTCACTGGCATTTCCCCCGCAATAAGCCTGCAAACAGTCCGCACACAAAGTGAGTGCAGAGAGAAGAAAATAGTACAGATTTGGAAGCGGTGTCTTTTGGGGTTTCCATGGTGACAGAGTGTCTTTAAAGTTGCATGAGGGTTGCATAAAAGCGTCAGTTATTCTATTATTCCAAAAGAGGAAATGAAATGCATGGTGGAATTTCTGTAAAGTTGCATGAAACATCCCCCCCCCCCATACGGCATGACTGATGTTGCATTGTGGTTTCCACTTTCTTATATTTTTATAGCACACACTCAGAAGCAGCACTATCATCATGAAGAACATTAAAGAGCAGTACTAAGCAGTGTAAACTGTCACTAGAAAAGATATAACTTAGGACAGCTTTTGGCAGGTTCTCAGTGTATAGTCCACTGCCTCCCTCTTCACAGACATCTGCTACTTCAATAAGCTGATAGTTCATCTGGTCTTTAGAGAAGCCTATTAGGAGTTTTCAGAGTGGGCGAGTTGAACAGGGGTTGGATGGAGGAAAAAGTACTATTGATTTGTACAGTCTGTTAAAAGATTTACAAAATTGTGCAAATGTACAATTCTCAAACAAAATCTAACGTCCAAAGCCTCTGCTTGAAATTCTGTCATATATTCCATAGTGTCCACATAGCCTAATCAAGGCAGGACTTTTAAACCCACTGAATGGCATAAAATGGCACTTATAACAGCCAAAGTCTTTATTAATGTCTTCTTAATAGAGGCCGGGTGAAAGGTCCTCCTAAGATGTTATACGTTCCCCACTAGAATGGCACAACTCTTAAAGGGGTACTCGGGGGGGGGGGGGGTGTTATAAAATCAAGTAGTAACAGGTGGCAGCAGAGAGCATCAGACTAGAAAAAATAAAGCCCTTCCTGCAGGACATTCAGCAGCTGTTAAGTACTGGAAGGCTTGAGATTTTCAAATAGAAGTAATTAATTGTAGAAGTAATTAATAAATCTGTATAATGCTGCGTTTACATGGAACGATTATCGTTCGAATTTTCGCTATAACGATCGCATTTGAGCGATAATCGTTCCGTGTAAACACAGAAAGCGATGATCGATAAATCGTTCATTTTGATCTTTGAACATGTTTTCAAATCGTCGTTTGCTAAAAATTTGCAGATCGCTTCGTGTAAACAGTCTTTCAAAGATTCACCCTATGTGAAAGATGGGCTTAAACGATCTTAAAGGGAACCTGTCACCCCCCGTGCCGGGGTGACAGGCTCCCGACCCCCCGTTAGAGCCCCCTATACTTACCTAATCCTGCCGGGTCCCGCTTCTGGAGGTGGTCGGGTGATGAAGATCTCAGCCGCTGCAGCCCGGCGCGCGCGCTGAGAGATGAGTCCAACGCTCATAGAGAATGACGGAGCGCTGGACTCTCCTGTCATTCTCTATGGGTGTTGGACTCATCTCTCAGCGCGCGCGCCGGGCTGCAGCGGCTGAGATCTTCATCACCCGACCACCTCCAGAAGCGGACCCGGTGGGATTAGGTAAGTATATGGGGCTCTAACGGGGGGTCGGGAGCCTGTCACCCCGGCACGTGGGGTGACAGGTTCCCTTTAAAAACGATCGCAATAACGATTTTTCTTATGAATCTTCTAACGATTTTTCTCCGTCTAAAACGTTGATCGTTATAAAAACCAAATTGTTGCTTCAAAATAGTTAATCGTTCGATTGGGCGAATTATCGTTCCGTGTAAACGCAGTAAACTGTCTGGCATCAGATGATTGAAGAAATGTTTTTTTTCTCCGGAGAATCCATTTAAGGGGGGAAGAACACTCAAACAGGCGCTCTCCCAGAGGCCCCCATGGGATCCAGAAAATTTTGAATTAAATATATGCAATTTTTTTTCTGGCAGCCAAATTGGCAATAGCCCGCAGCTGGAGAACCTCCAATATTCCAATGGAACTAGTCAGAAGCAAACTCACCTGGATTATGGATTCCCATTGACTTCAACCCCTCAGCTGTTTTGAAAACGGATTTGTATTAGACCACTGATCTGTTCTGCAAAAAAGTAGGACCTGCACTTATACGGTTGTTTTTTGCCAAAATGGAAGCTTCAACAGAAGTCAATGGGTCAGTTTTTTAACAGACGACACACACATGCACCATCTGTGCCTTTTCCTCTGCTATAGGACGCACTATATTTGTCTATCTACACTATCCCGTCTTGTTACCCCCTACCCTTGGGGTGCTTTGTCGGTCCAATCGCCATGTCCCCCCCCCCCTTATTATCAGGGATATTGTTCTGAATGGCTATGTCTCATTTTTCCCTCATACTTTTTTGTCCTTATGACTATAGATATCTATATATACTATACTATAGATATGTTTTCACTATAACCACGTAATGATATTTGAACTATGATGTATGTTTCTTCATTTGCCCTATATGTCCTGTTCGATATCTTTGTACCATTTGAAAAACAATTAAAAAAAAAAAAAACTTTGGAAAGTAAAAAGGTTAGATACCACGTAAATGGTTACGGTCAAACGTTACGTCAATAATCAATAGTAAAAGCAAAGAAGCAAATACTTTTTTCTCCCCTTATCAGACTACTTTACACCCTTGACCTTTCCATTCACTATGCACAAAAAGCTGAATTCCTTCTTGTATTTACCGGATAGACTACCAGCTCACTTTTAGATTAGATTACATGCTGCCCATACAAGTCTATGGAAATGGTAGGGCGACAAGTGACCTATTACTGACGAGAATTACTGAAGAGAGACACATGAAATCAAGGAGAGACTGTAAAGAGACTACACAAGAGCTTACTGTATGAGATCTTACCCTAGAACTTGACTACTTAGACTACTCAGTACTGCTGTAAAATGTGCTGTATGCTGTTGCTGCATTTTGGGATGGATATAAAGGAAAACAAAAGAGCTAGATCTCTTATTCTGTGTGTGCGCAGCTTTAGAAAAGAAAGCTAGAAAAAAGATGGCTGGGGACAGCGCTTCGTGTCATATTGTAGATAACAACATGTCCTATAGGTATATTGTGACTCATCTTGCAGCTCTTGTGCTTTGGGCGGGTTCAGACTACGGAATTCGCGAGGATAAAATCCGGCGGATTCCGTTGCTCGTGCTCTGCCCGTGCAGAGAATGGTGTCTATGGCACTGGTGGAGAGGACGAGGCCGTGAGCGTGTACAGGCAACGGAATCCGGCGGTATTTATCCACGAGAATTCCTCAGTGTGAACCCGCCCTATCTTCCCAAATAATTAAGTAGATTGGTCAAGGAAAGGCTGCTAGCCGTCAGGGTCGATGTCTGGGATACTCCCAAAGTATGATGGGGCCCGTCTATTAGAATACCAGGAAATAAAAAGCAGATCTGCATCTCAGGAAGGGACTTGTGGCCTGAAACACGTTATCCATTTTACTTAAGCAGCTTTTAACCACCTTTTAAGCAATTTGCTGCTGAAATCTGGAGTTTTATTCTTGCCAGTGCCTTGGGATTGTAAGCTTTCTATTTTTCCTGGTATCAAAAAAAGCTCTGAATATTAGACGTGAAATCTGATGCCATTTAAGAGTTATAGAAAGGGACAGAAATAATGCTGCTCTTCGGGTTTATATAAATGGCAGCTCACCCTGAAGAAGTTACCCTTAGGCACTATAGTGACAGGGCAGTGACAGGGAACCTTCGGCTGTTGCAAAACTACTATTCCCATCATACTTTGGCTGTCCAGGCATGATGGGAGTTGTTTTGCAACAGCTTGAGAGCTGAGAGGGTTCCCTATCACTGACCTAGGTGTATTATGGGGGATTTTACCAAGCAGTCTTTCAGTAGGGATGTCCTCTGTTGCCCATAGCAACCAATCACAGCTTAGTCTGTGACTGGTTGCTATGGGCAACAGAGAATCTTCTTACTGTACGACCACGCCTCCACCTCTTCTCACACTTTTCTGGGCAGAATCCAGCTGTGTGAACAAGGCCTAAGACTGGAGAGACTCAGACGTGTTGATATGAATGAAGCAAATCCTTACAGACGACTGACTAATGTTAAAATGAGCCCCCAGGGTATACACTGAATAACGCAACCAGCCACTGTAATCCTGCCAGGCTGTGAATGGGACGGAGAAGAAAGGTGCCAGCCTGTCAGCCATGTGAGTCATTTACCAGGGCATCGGTCGCATGTGGTGTTGCCAGGAGACAAGAGGAGGAAACGGAAAGTGTCCTCAGACTGTAGAACTGGCTGTACACAGAGGCACATGGTGCGGGAGAGCACACGGACATCAAAGACATCAGAGAGAGCAGATCACTGCCAGTCCGGACCCAGCAAGCGCCACGGTCCGGACCCAGCAGGCGCCACGGTCCGGACCCAGCAGGCGCCACGGTCCGGACCCAGCAGGCGCCACGGTCCGGACCCAGCAGGCGCCACTGTCCGGACCCAGCAGGCGCCACGGTCCGGACCCAGCAGGCGCCACGGGCCAGACCCAGCAGGCGCCACGGTTCGGACCCAGCAGGCGCCATGGTCCGGACCCAGCAAGCGCCACTGTCCAGACCCAGCAGGCGCCACCGTCTGGACCCAGCAGGCGCCACGGTCCAGACCCAGCAAGCGCCACGGTCCGGACCCAGCAGGCGCCACCGTCTGGACCCAGCAGGCGCCACGGTCCAGACCCAGCAAGCGCCACGGTCCGGACCCAGCAGGCGCCACGGTCCGGACCCAGCAAGCCCTACGGTCCAGTGTAATTTTATAAAGCCCCAATCAGTTCTTAGAGAAACATAGACCCAAGACTGGACCCCAACTCCAACGACAGGTCATGCTGACATTTGGCACAACCCCTTCATAGATACTGAGAAACGATTCACCCCCTGGGTATGTAACCATTAGTTCCATCCTCATCACATCTAACACATGGAAAATGCGACATTTCACACCCGAGCGGAGCGGCCCTTTAATACAAGCATTGCTCACATTCTTACTTTAAAGGCAATATAAAGTCTTATGTCCACAAGCTGTGCAGCTGAATACGATCCATTGTTGCCTGGTGTCAGCCACTTCAGGGGAAGTGCGGGGCTCATCAATAAGGAGACTGACAGGAAATCTATAAAAGTCTTTACCCCTATGAAGTTGGATTTAACTATTTTCTTCTCTGCATTGTGCTGTCCCTCCGTTATTCCTCCTGAAATACAGTCTGACAATGAAAGTTTTCTCTGGTGTGTACAGAAAAGCCCCGGTGAAAGGGTTATTGGTAGCACCCTGCTGTTAAAATATTTATACATTTCCAGGAGGGATAACCGAGGAATGGCACATCATAGAGTCCTAATAAAATAATTGTTATCTGTATAGTATATTCTGTGTTTCCTTGAAAAAAAAAAGACAGTACATTCTATTAATTTTTGCTCCCAAAGATTCACTAGGTCTTATTTTCAGGGGATGTCTTATTTTTCCATGAAAAAGAATTCACATGTGACATGTACAGCAGGGACAGAGTGTGTGTTATGGCATCTTCGGGCCACCAGGGGGAGCTCACCACAGCACACTTGTACAGCACAGCAGGGACAGCGTACGGTATGGCGTCAGGCAGACTGTGTGCAGCTTTACATCTGGCGGTAGGAGACAACGGGGATGGTGGCAGGCGATAGGCCTTTTGATGCCTTGCCTGCACATTTACAAGTAGTGGTTGCGAAACTGAATATAGGGGTTGGCATCAGGCGACAGTCTTTATGTCCTGCCTGCAACTACTCTGCAATGGACAGGTAGGGGACAAAGGCAAAAAAGTATCACAGCTGCATGCCTTGGTGTTCTGTTTGGCGGCAATGCTTCCAAGAAGAACTTTGCTAAGTCTTACTTTCGGGGATGGCCTTATATCTAGCAATTCAGCAAAACCTCTACTAGGTCTTATTTTTGGGCAAACAGAGTAGTAGACACTAAAAAAGACATATTAGGAGATATGATAGCACCTCTTAAATGGGGTTTCCTAGAAATGCCACTTCCCTTTTACATTACACTGTCATGTTGGGCAATGATCATTTTACATTTTGCTCCATTTTAAAAGGTAAATGCTCTTTGGCGACTCTAGTTGTACAACATGGAGATGGTAGTGCAGCTCTACAATGTTGCATCTACAGATGTGGTCACATTGCCGAATGCAACCATGACACAAAAAAAATAAAAAAATTACCAGCCACCCAAACATGATGGATTTTTGGTTACCTTGTGATGTCAGCTCTCTAGGCAGATAACATTACTACTTGGTTTATACTATTTCTAGATCACAATGCTCCCTGCGTACGTATATACTGAAACCTAGCATCATTGGCTAGTAATATACAGATGTGTCATCAGCAAATGGCTAAATCTGGTATAGCTGTCAGTCATCCGCCATCTCTCCCAATCCCCCCATACACATGCACATCTGACTGAGCGTGCATGTGCTCTCAATGGGTACAGAGAAGAAAGCTGCTGCCAGAACTCTCCCATGGTGACATGAACAAAAGGATGGGGTGTGTAGTATTCCAAATACACAATCCTTCTTTCCACCATGAGGGGAGTTTCAGGCTATCATGGTCGGTCCCGCTGACATGTGCAGGTTCAGCCAACACATCAAACATCAACACATTAAACATCTAACTGCATAAAAATAGTTACTAAATATCAATAAAAAAATTATAAATACAAAATATTAGGGTTTTACCTAAAAAAAACAATAGGAAAAGAAATGTACAAATGTAATCTTACATATAATATATGTATACTATAGTATAAGGAACTGTATATAGACTGTAATCTTGACTAATAGGGGAAGATTCCTACTTACATAACACTAGGCAACATGTGCAAGTCATGTTAAAAAAACTAAACTAAATGTAAAAATAAAAACTGAAATGATATAATATACATATGTACAATGCTGCACGTGACAACCCTGCCACAAGGATATGTCACATGCACAACGCATAGATGCAACATATAATGGTAGCGGAGGAAGAACCCCAGGCTCAGCTCCAGGTCTTCACATATACAGACACAGATCGGAGACCATGACAACTCCTCCGGGGTGACTGCTCTTAAAGGAAAGACAATAGTTCCTGTGGAGTTGTTCGCGGCGTGACACAGCAGGCGGCAGCAAGTCATTCAGCAGGCAGGGAAGTGTGTTAAAAGTAGCCTATACCGTAACCTCCATGTATAGGTGTATGTATATATATATATATATATATATATATATATATATATATATATATATATATATACACACACCACACACAGATATGGAGAACTTCAGTATAAGGGAACATTAAAGAGAACATGCCCTCTAGCAGACAGTACCCGATCGCTTCTAAAACCCACTAGTGAGAACAAAGAGAGTGCCCAGACATACTGCTCCCAGCTCTGCCCACCCCGTATACAGGAGGTGCCAGCCATATATACAGGAAACACGCTAAAACAGACAAAAACAATATGCCAGAGGATAAAGGGAAAAACAAATCTATTCTAAGCCGACCATAATAGCCTAGTAGGAAACAGAGGAGCGTGTGGCCGGTGAAGTGTAAGGGGCCACGCCAGGATCTCTCACCTTGAAGGCAGGTCACTGCTCAGGAAGAACATGTGTCTTCTGTGCCGATCGCTCCCTGTCTGCGATCCCATCCAGCATGTCTGTCATTATACAATAGCACATGCCGGAAGACTCTGCAGCATTGCATAAGAGCTGGACAGTCCTGGCTCAACAAGCACAATGCAGTCATCCAAGAGTGACACCTAGTGGTCATTGACTGGAACAGCAGCGATGTCAAGAGAAAGGCATCTGCCCAGAAAAAGCAGCACTGTTCTGCATCTTACCAATAGATTCTGATTTCACATCTTCCCCAATTTCAAGATCTCAGTCTGTTGTCAGTGAATAGGGAGATCCCTGACCACATCTTGCCTGAAACTTCTCACAACTGAGAGTTTGGTGCAGTTGTTTCCAGTCAAGACACTACATCATCATAAGGCTCTCACCTGCCATGACTTATGCAACAATGTATTAGTGTATATAGATCAGTCTGGAGCCCATGCTATTCAGCTTATTGCATAGGTATTCTATGTCTTTTTACGCTATAGTGTCACCCTGGGCAATTCGAGTGTACAATTTATTCTCCAGAATACCCCTTTATGGTGCATTCACACCTACAGGATCTGCAGCTGATTTTCTGCAGCAGATTTCATTTAAATAACTGAACACAGCATCAAATCTGCTGCAGATCCTGTAGGTGTGAACGCACCCTTAAAGGGATTTCATAATAGTTGCTTTTTTAAAAAAAAAAAAAAAGCTCCACTCTTGTCCTGAGATCATATGTGGTATTACAACTCTGCGATACCAGACAAAAACTGAGCACAGGAGTGGCACTGTTTTTTGGAAGAAAGGGGCAAAGTTTTTCTAATCCATGATAACCCCTTTAAATATAAACAGTGCAGGTGAAGGTTTCTTAAAGTGTGTGAATCCTTACGATAAGAGGACAGTAGGCGGTAGACTTCAAGGAGACAAAAATTCCTACAAATAGACAATGTATTATATATCAGCCAACTGAAGCAGCCAGAGCAAATTACATCTGGACAAACACCAACGTATCTGAACTAGGAGTGAGAAGACTATAATAATATAGTATAGAGGTCACAGCATATACCTGGCAGGGATCCAGGGCCTATAAAGAGCTTGTATGCCTACAGCAGTAGATCTCTGGATGTTTCATAACTACAACTCCCAGCATGCCCGGACACCATTCACATTTTAGGGGTTGGGTGTTGCCATAGAACACAGTACAAAGGGAGCGTCACAAAACAAAATCATGAAAAGACATTGGGCGTGCCTACTGAGATAACTAGATACCATGATTCATAGACACATGCCCTGCAGCCAGTGTTATTAGCATCCATGTTATTGTGGCCGTGTAGAAAAATCTCATATTTTGGCAACGCTTGCTTAAATGGCAGTCCTGTTTTCTTTAAAGGGGTACTCCAGAGGGGAAACATCAACTGATGTCAGCAAGTTATATAGATTTGTAATTTACTTCTATTCTAAAAATCTCCAGTCTTCCAGTACTTATCAGCTGCTGTATGTCCTGCAGCAAGTGGTGTATTCTTTCCAATCTGACACAGTGCTCTCTGCTGCCACCTCTGTCCATGACGGGAACTTTCCAGAGCAGTAGCAAATCCCCATAGAAAACCTTTCCTGCTCTGTACAGTTCCTGTCATGGACAGAGGTGGCAGCAGAGAGCACTGTGTCAGTCTGGAAAGAATACACCACTTCCTGCAGGACATACAGCAGCTGATAAGTACTGGAAGACTTGAGATCTTTAAATAGAAGTGACAAATCTATATAAAACTTTCTGAAACCAGTTAATCTATATACTTTCTGACACCAGTTAATTTAAAAAGATTTTTTTCCCCTCTGGTGTACCCCTTTAAAAGGGTTTTTCCACTGCGTCAGTAGCTACAACTATAGCTGTGACTACATGTTTAATACCCACTACTTCTTCCGGTTTACATGGCTGCAACTATGTTGTGCCCGTATATCCACATCCCTGCTGCAACGGTATACAGCAAAAGATCAACCTAATTCACACACAGATATGTGGCAGAAGTTTCTGGGGGTTTACAAAAATCCAGGAACAGAAACAACCCCATCTAGAGGAATAACCTGGTACTGCAACTCACTATTAAAAGGGTTATCCAGCGCAACAAAAACATGGCCACTTTTCCCCCTCTCTTGTCTCCAGTTCAGGTGTGGTTTGCACTTGAGCTCCATTTACTTCAATGGAACTGAGTTTGAAACAACGACCAATCTGGAGACAAGAGAGGGGGGGAAAGTGGCCATGTTTTTGTAGCGCTGGATAACCCCTTTAAGTTAGTTGAATGGGGGTGAGCTGCAGTACCTGGCACCACCACTATAAAATATACTATGGGTACTACTGATAAGTGTGGGTGTTGGGATCTGATATTGATGGTCTATACCAGGGGTATAAAACTTGCGGCCCTCCAGCTGATGCAAAACTACAATTCCCATCATCCCTGGACAGCCAAAGCTTTAGCATGATGGGAATTGTAGTTCCACAACAGCTGGAGAGCTGCAACTTTGACACCCCTGGTCTATACGGATAAGCCATCAATAATGACGTCCTGCAGCCAGCAAAGCAGCGGCTCTTTTCATCCTGATCTACCTGGTGCATGTATTTAAATTCCAGAACAACTCTGAAGCCAGACGCAGGGAGAGAAAAGCTAGTGTGGGCTGTAACTTTGCATAATAATGGTGATTTATATGGCATTAAGAGTCTGTCGAAAGCCGAGTGACAACCCCTGTGGTTACTGTAATTTGGCTGCCATTAGTGTCTGTCATCCAGCAGTAACAGCAGAGAATGGCGGATTTACATACCGGATTTTGTTTCATATTTTACAGACTGAAACACTACATTGCATTGATAATATAATATCTCTGCCACCCGACACGGAGAATGGAACGAATGCTGCAAAAAGAAAAAAAAAAAAAGACCGAGGCCAGGATGTGAAGAGCAGAGCCTGTACCTGGAGCAGTCAGCCCACCCAGAAGTCTGGCACCCGAGGGGTTAATCTCCAGCTACACCCTGACAATTACTCATCACTTTATTACAGCGACCACATCTCATAACTACATTACGCACTATGTAATCCCGGCCCCCGCCGGCCTGCGCTTCTTGTTTAACCCATTTAGCGCTGCACAAGATGGCACAACATCCAAGATCTTCGTAAGTTCCTTTAAGAGTCACTGGTTGACTACATGATGCAAGCAAAACCCTGGCCCGCTTGGGGTCACCGACTCAACAGGTGTCATGCTGCGGCACCTTCCCTCCATCAGATGACTTCTGCTAAGGGGTTTTCCATAAGAGACAACAGTAGGATATGCCATAACCTTATAAATGGTGGGGATCTGACCTCTGACCCCCCAGCTATCCAGAGAATGGAGAGGCTAGAGCATGGGGCCACAGTGCTAATGTATGAGCAGAAATTCCCACAGGCACCTCCAAAGTCTTGTAAAAAGTCCTCCCACAATAGTAGTAGTATAGATGTCCCATTACTTTGTGCCATATAATATGCCCCCAAAAAATGATCCCCATACGATACTGGTGACAAAAAAATGTTCAAAGATGGAGATTCGCTTTATCCATTGTCTTCTACTGTCTATTGTGCTAATAGGGGAAGAGACCCAGTATGAGTGATGTGAAGGGTTAACAGGCACCAGCACTGTCTATATTCCTATAGTCAAGGCCTCCGGATGAGGAAGCGTCTCCGCTGGTATCAGAAGAATAGATGTGTGTGTGCGGGGGTCAGGACCTCCAAAGAGAATGTATCCTTCCCATAAAATAAGTATAATAAGTCTTCAAAGGAGAATAATAAAGTGATGAAACTCCGATGTCTACAGACCTAAACATTGTCACGTCCAGTAGGGGCCTCTATGGAAATATAGTATAACAGGGGAATCATTTTGAATACCATTCTCCAAGATTTGCCATGGGTCTTTATTAAAACTGTTGCTATGTTGCTCCCCAGCAAACCGCCTTGTATCTGCTCTCCTCTCTTTCTCCAGCCTGTGTGAGCTCTCCTCCAGAGCTTCTCTTATCTACTATCAACTGTAATACTATCCCATTCTCTTATGTCTGATACAGAGAGTCCATCTGATATTTTTTTATCTTTCTCTGAGTAGCAGCTAAATGGTAGGAAAGGTCTTGTAAAAAAAAAAAAAAAAAAGGAGCCCATTGTAGGTTCTCTTATTGCTGGGAGGTCCAGCAATCAGATGGGATCACACTCGACTTGGACTTTCTATTCAGGGTCTATGTGACAAGTTCCATCCAAAACCCCCAATGAGGTCCGATGGGCACCGTTGTTGTCCAGTGAGCAGTGGATCTGCGGTCTAATGATGGAGCAAGTGAACATTAAAACAAAAACAGTAGTCAGCCTAGCCTTGGGGAACCCTAGCGGGAAATGCTGCAGGTATATGCATCACGCAGGTAATACCAGCAGCGACAGAGCCTTTTGCCTTCAGACATAGTATATTTCCTGGAAGCACGTGTCACAGAGGACACAACGTCACAAGCCACCTGCGTAGACACCTGATGCCGGCGGCTAGCTGAGTACATCAGGGCGATAGCAGAGCTCACACGTTGAGCTCACTGCTAAGATGAAAGACATTCCATCACTGGGCGGTGTGTCTTAGCCCTACTATAGGATTGGATGAGGATTAGAGTATGACAAGACCGTTAAGTTCCTTTAGACATTCCTTCATACAGTTTTTTACCCCACTTTAGTGCCAATGCTCTTTTTGATGCAATACACATGGCGGCAAGATATCCTGTACACATCACTGAGCTGTTAGTGTCCCCTGTATCACTACTAGGGGTGATTGTCATATGTGATAGATCCCCAGATTATCACACCAGCAGGGGGCAGTGTTGTTGTCCCCCTCCCCCCACAGCAAAGGCAGGATGAAGACCAACTCCTCCATACTGTAATCTGACCATCACTGGATCCCATGCAGAATGACCATAGCAGGGATAGGGAACCTTGGCTCTCCAGCTGTTGCAAAACTACAACTCACATCATGCCTTTTGCGCCCTCTTATGCGCCCATCTAGTCCTATAGTTGGGCTAGGAAACCCAGTGTCTGATGAGACGCCACCTGTAATCATTTAGCTAATATTTCTCTAATGGTCCTTTCACACGGGACGATTATCGTTCGTTTTTGCACGATAACGGTCGTATTCGAACGATAATCGTACGTGTAAACGCTGCAAGCGATCAAACGACGCGTGAGAAATCTTTCATTTTGATCTTTCAACATGTTCTTAAATCATCGTTGATCGTTCGCAAAAAATTTGCAGATCGTTCCGTGTAAACATTCTTTCAGCGATTTCACCTATGTGTGAGATAGGCTTAAACGATCGCATAGCAAATTTTCCGTACGATGTATCGTTCCGTCTAAACGCTGATCGTTATAAAAAAAAACATTGTTCATTTAAAATCGTTAATCGTGCGATCGGGCGAATTATCGCACCGTATAAAAGTACCATTAGTCCATGACTATTTCTCGTCCCTCTTGAATCCACTTCAGACAGTTGCTGTTTTCCGTGACTCCGGCCTTACACCAGTTTGTCCAGCGTCCTGACAAGTGGCTATGTGTGTTTTCTCTCTCACTTACGTTCCGGTTTCATGCACCTCACCCCTGTGCGTCACACAATACAGGAACCCACTTCATCCTCTGAGGACCCTTCACCTACAATGGTGGTGGAATAACATTACGGCTATGGGTTCTGCATAGGGTGCACCATACTGCCCAGGTACACAGCAGGGTAATAACACAGGAGAATCAATGGGCTCTGATGGATGTCGGTATAGCGCAGGGGGAGGGAACCTTGGCTCTCCAGCTGCTAAAAAACTACAACTCCCATCATGGCATAAAAGACTATATAAAAAAAAAAGATTGATAAGATTAGGCTCATTTTGCTTGCAAATACAAGCGCACACCTAAGCCTAAAAATACAATGTGTGAACAAAGCCTGAAGGTGAACGCAGTATTATCAATGAGTACCTGGAGGTTCTATAACAAGGGGTTGGACTGCACCTACCGGCATCAATTATTTCAGCTTTTTCTATGGTTTGGTTTATCGTTTTCCACTGTCCGCATTATTTTCATTACATGTAACTCATCATTTACCGTCCGCCCCATTGACGATGGGAATAACCGTTAGTTATAGAGGACCCCACATAAGATCCCATGTAAGTCAACTACAGTGATCTGCAACCTGCGGCTCTGCAGCTGTTCCCAAACTACAACTCCCAGCATTACTGGACAACCATCAGCTGGCCTGCGGCATGCTGGGAGTTGAAGCTTGCCAACAGCTAAAGTGAGATGGGATACCTTCTGCTCTCCAGCTGGTGAAAAACTACAATTCCCATCATGCCTGGACAGCAGTCAAGTCACAGGCTCTGGATGACTACCAAAGTTTAACTGTACACATCGTAGAGACATGTTCACACAGTTATTGGAGTGTATTTTGAGGTGAGAAACTTCAGTTTTATATCCGTTTTTTTTTTCCACTGAATTACAAGATGTAGGAAAATGCAGGACACCACTGTCATATTTTTCAGGCATTTTTGCACGTTTCTCAAAACACAAAAAGACCCGATAGGCAGTAAGTAATAAACCCCTCTGTAGACATCAAATAGTAAGAGCAATAATTATAAATAGATAATAAATAATACACAGAGTGAGTCATGTGCGTCATCATTTGACTGCAACCTCATAAGACCCTCACTAAAAAGGGCAAACATTAGAGACAGCCATGGGACGGTCACATTAGAGACAGCCATGGGTCGGTCACATTAGAGACGGCCATGAGACGGTCACATTAGAGACAGCCATGGGACGGTCACATTAGAGACAGCCATGGGACGGTCACATTAGAGACAGCCATGGGACGGTCACATTAGAGACAGCCATGGGACGGTCACATTAGAGACAGCCATGGGACGGTCACATTAGAGACAGCCATGGGACGGTCACATTAGAGACAGCCATGGGACGGTCACATTAGAGACAGCCATGGGACAGTAACATTAGGACAGCCATGGGTCGGTCACATTAGGGAGAGCCATGGGACGGTCACATTAGAGACGGCCATGAGACGGTCACATTAGGACAGCCATGGGACGGTCACATTAGGGACAGCCATGGGACAGTAACATTAGGACAGCCATGGGTCGGTCACATTAGGGAGAGCCATGGGACGGTCACATTAGAGACGGCCATGGGACGGTCACATTAGAGACAGCCATGGGACGGTCACATTAGAGACGGCCATGAGACGGTCACATTAGGACAGCCATGGGACAGTAACATTAGGACAGCCATGGGTCGGTCACATTAGGGAGAGCCATGGGACGGTAACATTAGGGACAGCCATGGGACCGTCACATTAGGACAGCCATGGGACGGTCACATTAGGGACAGCCATGGGACGGTCACATTAGAGACGGCCATGAGACGGTAACATTAGGGAGAGCCATGGGACAGTAACATTAGGACAGCCATGGGACGGTCACATTAGAGACAGCCATGGGACGGTCACATTAGAGACAGCCATGAGACGGTCACATTAGAGACGGCCATGAGACGGTCACATTAGAGACGGCCATGAGACAGTAACATTAGGACAGCCATGGGTCGGTCACATTAGGGACAGCCATGGGACGGTCACATTAGAGACGGCCATGGGACGGTCACATTAGAGACGGCCATGGGACGGTCACATTAGAGACAGCCATGGGACGGTCACATTAGAGACGGCCATGAGACGGTCACATTAGAGACGGCCATGGGACGGTCACATTAGAGACAGCCATGGGACGGTCACATTAGAGACAGCCATGGGACGGTCACATTAGAGACGGCCATGGGACGGTCACATTAGAGACGGCCATGGGACGGTCACATTAGAGACAGCCATGGGACGGTCACATTAGAGACGGCCATGAGACGGTCACATTAGGGACAGCCATGGGACGGTCACATTAGAGACAGCCATGAGACGGTAACATTAGGACAGCCATGGGTCGGTCACATTAGGCACGCCCATATGACGGTCACATTAGGGACAGCCATGGGACGGTCACATTAGGGAGAGCCATGGGACGGTCACATTAGGCACGCCCATATGACGGTCACATTAGGGACAGCCATGGGACGGTCACATTAGGGACAGCCATGGGACAGTAACATTAGGACAGCCATGGGACAGTCACATTAGGACAGCCATGGGACGGTCACATTAGGTACGGCCATGGGACGGTCACATTAGGGACGACCATGGGACGGTCACATTAGGGACAGGCATGGGACGGTCACATTAGGGACAGCCATGGGACGGTCACATTAGGCACGCCCATATGACGGTCACATTAGGGACAGCCATGGGACGGTCACATTAGGGACGGCCATGGGACGGTCACATTAGGGACAGCCATGGGACAGTCACATTAGGGACAGCCATGGGACGGTCACATTAGGGACAGCCATGGGACGGTCACATTAGGGACAGCCATGGGACGGTCACATTAGGGACAGCCATGGGACGGTCACATTAGGGACAGCCATGGGACGGTCACATTAGGGACAGCCATGGGACAGTCACATTAGGGACAGCCATGGGACAGTCATATTAGGGACAGCCATGGGACGGTCACATTAGGGACAGCCATGGGACGGTCACATTAGGGACAGCCATGGGACGGTCACATTAGGGACAGCCATGGGATGGTCACATTAGGGACAGCAATGGGACGGTCACATTAGGGACAGCCATGGGACTATCACAGGTTACAGCGCTGCTATAACTTCTGGCACTGCATATTCCAGGACATCTGGGCATGCTGGGAGCTGTAGTTCTGAAGAATCTGCAGAAACCCGAGTTGTGATGTGTGGGGGACATTACAATATGGGGGGGGGGCACTGTATAGATCATGTGACCTGTCATGTCACACAGCGGATTGGCACAGTATGGCGCCACTCATGGCCAATGTCTCCATGCATCTCTATGGCCATAGCACCACAGCATGCAGAGTATGGAGGAAGCCACAGGGGGCAGCAGCTGGCATCACATGGCACAGGTATGGCACCATCCCCCCAGGCCTGTTCCAGGTACACTACATCACCTCCCACCATCTCTATTCCAGCTCTGTATCCCGTATACACCGCGCCCCCGGTATTACCTGCCATCACCGGCTCCCAATGGCGACTCGGTGCAGCGGCCCGTAACCCTGGGCTTTGTCTGCCAGCCCCTGTGAGGAGGAGCGGTGGCGGCACTGCCAGGGGACGAAGGCGGACCCCGCACACTCACTACAGCGCCACTGACAGTTCAGAGTTAGCCACGCCTACGCAGGACGTCATCACGTAAGACGCCAAGTTCTGGTATGAAGCCCCTCTGCGTCACGCAGCGCCCTCACCTGATCACTTCCTGTTCAGTGGAAGCTTGCCCACCACGTGCTCAGTCCCATGTACATCTATTTATTATTTACATATACCAGCTTAGTATACAGAGCCCAAAGTGTCCCCATAGTCACTACACATCCCTCTAAATCTACAGATACTCCTCCCCAGTCTTATACTGCCACTTCTTACCAGCATCTCTACTCCTAACCTCTCAGCTTTATTACTCAACCTCCCTCTATTGCAAAACTATCATCAGTGCATGATGGGAATTGTGGTTTTGCAGCAGCTGGAAAGCGACATATTGGACAACAGTAACGTTGGAATCCTCCATTATTGGTTACATCACATACACTCAGGTAATATCAGGTATATTGCCAGACACCATGGTAGAAACTCTATAGACTCTATTAAATTTAAAGGGGATTATCAGGCACGATTTGAAATCAGCGTCCAACAGTTTCTCTCTCTTTTTTTTTTTATTCTGCTCCAATCCAAGAGCAGAACATTGGAACCTCTGACGCAGGTGTGAACACACGTTAACCGGACATTATCCCTTGGAATCCGTCACCCCATACTTTGCAGGAAGCGACATTATATAGGACCCCAATTGAAGAAGGTTTCAGCAAGCCCCCTAACCTAATTGTCTCACAATTCCTTTTCATATAGTTACTATCCATGTTCAGGCTCATATCGTTATAAACATCACCGGTGTGATATATATCGGCTATTGTGGAGGGGAAGTTAGGAAAGTCATATTACCAAAATTATTTTGAAACTATAATATAAATGCATAACTATTCCAGGAAGGTGCAAAAAGGAAAAAAAAAAAAAAGGAAATTTTTCTGCATAATTTACCAATTTAAGATATGAGGAGAAAAAAAATCTGAAAATAAAGATACAGTATCTAATGGTGCGTTAACACATATAGATTTATCTGACAGATTTTTAAAGGCAAAGCCAGGAATGGATTTGAAAAGTCTTTCCTTTATGATCTGTTCCCTGTTTATTGTCTGTTCTTGGCTTTGGCTTCAAAAATATGTCAGATACAGCTCTCTGTGTAAGCGCACCATAAAGAAACTCTAACACCACACCTACAATTCTTATTAACCGATGGGGAATAGAGAGGGACAGCATAGAATAACTCACCTCCTTGCTCCTGAGTCCTCCTTTTAGTGTCTTTGCACTAAGTCCTAAGGCTGGTCAGGGTCAGGACCTGGTTTGGCAACGCCCAGAGTTGAAAGGACCCAAGAGCAGGAGGCCATAAGGTTATCTTTTAGATTTTAAAAAGTCTTCAGGGGAGGTGTGTGCTCCACTATGGAGGCATGTGACAGCCTTCCTAGGACAGAATCCGAAATCCAGGAGAGTACCTCTGGATTTGTGACAGAAGATACATGGTACCAACTGAGTATTATGATTTTATTCATAAGCTGGTGTTGCTCTAGAAAAATGTAGCTCTCTAGCTTTCGCACAACTACAACCCCTATCATTAGTTGCATTGAAGTTGTAGTTTTGTACCAGCTGGAGAGCCATAAGTTGAGAAATACTACTCCAAAATATAATCATACGAGGAGTATAATGATCACTAGTAGAGATGAGTGAATCTCAAGCATGCTCAGGTTTGTCCTTTGTTTCCTTTCTTCTTTTATCTAGAAGAGATGTTCCATTGTTTTCATCAACACATTCCTGGCATCAGTCTTATCTGTCTGCTAGACGGAAATCTGGTGACTATACTGACCACATGACCCCAGTGTTCATTGGAAATTTACCATCTAGAGCACAGGTGTCAAACTTGTGGCCCTCCAGCTATAGCAAAACTACAATTCCCATCATACCTGGACAGCCAAAGCTAAAGCTTCGGCAGCCAAGGCATGATGGGAATTGTCCAGCCATGATGGAAATTGTTGCCTGCTTTTTCTTAAGGCCCTATTACACGGAACGATTATTGGCCGTATTCCGCCGATAATCGTCCTGTGTATTAGAAGGCAACGATCAGCCAACATAAACGATGTCGGCTGATACTTGCTGTTTGTCTTTCAACATGTTGAAAGACAGATTGCTGTGATTGCAGCGATCTGCTGCCGTTGCACCGTGGAATAAGAGCGTCGGCAGCAGACCGCCGCTATCCTCTATGGGCTGCCCGGACGATTTAGCGATCACCCGGCCAGCCCCCCCAGCTCCCCGCGCCCCCTCCCTGTACTCACCCAGTTGCTGCAGCCGCGTGCAATAGCAGCAGCAGCGAGCGAGGAACGAGGAGAAAACGAGCGCTGTCGGCGCTCGTTTGCTCCTTCAGTTGCCCTGTGTAATAGGGCCTTTACCCAGACCACCATAGAAACTTTTGTCAGCCATGACTGCACACAAACTGCTTCTACTCCTAGCACCCTCTCAGTGCTCCAATATAGTAACAGTTGCCTCATTAGTGCCCAAAATGTAATTGTGCCCCCATCCCCATTTGTGCTACAATAGTGCTAACTCCTTTGGTGCCTGTAAAGTACGTTTGTGCAACCTATACAGTAGTGGACTATAATAGGGGCGTTTTGGGCGGCAGCCCGGGGCCCTGAGCTCCTGGGGGGCCCATGACCACCCAAAAAGACTTATACTTTCAATGGTGTACTGTCTTCTGGCTACACTTCTGCCATGATTTGCAAAAAATCACAGTTTTTTATGGCAATTTTGCACAAATCAGGACATCATGACATTATCTATCCTGTACTATGAACGCCAGGCTAGTGCTTCCATAGTTACAGTGGGGTGGGGGGGGGCCCAGGCTTGGTGAACAGCCCGGGGCCTATGGTAAAGTTAATCCGCCCCTGAACCTATAGTATTCACCTACCCCAAATATATTTACACTTGAGTTAATTTTATACAGACCTCCTGTATATAACATTAAGGTGGCAAACCCCCTTTAAGAAAAAAATGCTGTAAAAAAAACATACACATACAAAGTCCTTGGTGGCTTTTCTCTGCTGCAAGAATTAAATCTGTATTCCGTATAACATGTCCGAGCTTGAAGATCTAATCCTTAAAAAAAATGGCAACAGTGAGTAGTGGCCAAAGAAAGTTTCCTGCATGCAAATCCTAATCCTGTGTCCCAAGAAAGCGCAATGTTATCCACTAACAAGCAATGTAGGAATGGCCGCATAGTAGAACAACAGAGGTTCTTGCTTAACTTGACTTGCAGAGGTATTTCGTTCTCCTGTTCCCGATACCTGTCTATAATCCTATCCTGCAGGCATGTAGACTCTAATCTTAGGGAAAATGCAGGGAATGTAATGCTCCCAACAGTCCTACATGTAACTAGAAAGCTTATATAGATATCATCTACACTCCTTAACATCAAAGTTGTAGAATTATGGAAATCACTGGATGGACAGACATGTTTATTATATGCAAATAATAAACAATAAAAAAAACTGAAATAAAATATTCAAAACATCTTGATTTACTCCATATCGGCACTCCTACTCCTTGTATTATGGTGTGGGGTGGCATTCTGTACAGCAGACGGACCCCTCTAGTCTTCATTCTAGGTTCACTAACAGCTCACATTGATGTGGTCTTGGAACCAGTGGTATGGCAATTTCTCCAAACTTTCCCAGGAGCTATTTTTTAACACAACGATGCCATGCCGCATATTGCGCGTGTAACTTAGAGCAGCCTGAGTGGACTAAACATGATACCATGGCCTGACGTATCTCCAGACTTGTCTAAGTCTGCCCTTTTAGTATTTCCTTTCTTATAATCTTAGGATAGAAATATGTTTATCCCAGGCAGGTTTACATTCAGTTATTGTAGATTTACCAACCACATCTGCTGGAAGCTTGCTCCAAGTATCTACTACTCTTTCAGTAAAGATAATATTTTTCTATATTGCTTCCAGGCCTGGACTGGCAATCTGGCTGACTGGGCCAATGCTCGGTGGGCCGCCAAGATTGCCAGTCAATGGGCCGCCTGGCCTACTGAACATTTGCACTGGCCCTCAGCAGTAGTTGAGAGAACAGCATGGCCAGCCAATGCGCGATTTGCTCATCCTCTAAAGGGGCTGGTGCCTTATGCTGCAAGCGGGCCTTTAACTGTGAGCCCTTGTGATAAACACTCCCAATTAAATGCTGCAGCATGCTGACTGACAGAGCAAGAAGCTATTTTCTTCCATGTCATCAGACATGTCAAAAGTTATTAATCACAGTGGGTCTCAGCAGGTTCAGGACATCAGTGTTCAGGAGATATAGCCGGGGAGAGAGTGAATGCTTGTGTTTGTGTCTGGCACCATCACACCATGGGAGGGAGTAAGAGGAACATCTTAATTGGCGTGTGTTGGTACCTAAAGAGAGCTAGCTACCACTCCAAGACCTGCGACAAGTGCGGCAACTATACCGCAACAACTAGCTCTGCATTCATAACCTTGCACCCCTGGGTTACCACATCAGCATTGAGACCCACTGTGATCAATAACTTTTGACATGCCTGATGAAATGTCAAACGTTATCCTTCATGACAGGTACTCTAGGTTTTGATCAAGTCTCCACTTTCTCTTCTTTCCCTCAGATTATACAGATTTAAATCCTTAAGTCCTTCCTGATATGGTTTATGCCTCACACCCTCCGCCATTTTTGTAGGCCGTCTTTGGACCCATTCTATTTTATCAATATTCTTTTTGTAGGTGAGGTCTCCAGAACTGGACACAGTATTCCAGATGTGATGTCACTAGAGCTCTATACAGCGGGATCACAATCTCCCTCTTCCTACTGGTTATACCTCTAGCTATACACCCCAGCATACGATTATATATACAGCCCAGTATACAATTTTCTTTCCCATGAATTTTTTTATGGCCCTAAAAGTGAAGTTAGCAGCCAATTGTAATACTCTATTATAACATAATTATTACTAGGTAAGATTAAAATTCTGGTAATCACATTAAGTACAGATTGTTAGTAAGATCAACTTTATTATTGTCATCTCAGTGCTCCCCTTTAGGCTTGGGCTACTTGGTGACTGTGCCACCCAAGGGTTGTCACCCCACTGCTGCCTATCCCCGAAGCAGTGCCAAGCACCCACCCTGCCAGACATCTCTCTGGTACAATGTGTGACTAGTTTCCATGCTGAAACAGAGATTCCGCTGGTGGGGATAAAGGTGGATCACCCGGTAACCCCTTATCTTAGTGTGCATTGTGTTTACAGCTCAGAAGAGAATGCTACAAATATTCTGAGTTAGCATTCTATGTGGTCAGCAAATTCGCTGACTCCCACAGAAATGCTTTAGTCGGCAGATATTTTGGAGGAATTCAGTGCATTCGCTTACCACATAAGAGGCAGACAGCCATAAGATAAACCATAGTGACCCTTTGCAGTTCCTCAATTATCTGTAACCTATCATTATCTGTAACCCGGCCATTACCATTATAAAAAGCTGATAGATAATAATCACGCTGGTGTCTACTGAATACAGGAGAAGTCACATTCTACTGCGGATTGATATCAGACATCAGGTTAAGGCCCTATTCCACGGGTCGTTTAGAGGAGCAATATCGTTCGTATTCGGCCGATAACGGCCGCTACGAACGATATTCGTCCCGTGGAATAGAGTGCAACGATCAGCCGACATCGTTCATGTCGGCTGATCGTTGCAGTCGCTTGTCTTTCAACATGTTGAAAAACAAGCGACTGATATAGCAGCGATCTGCTGCCGTCGCTCCGTTGAATAGGACCGTCGGCAGCAGATGCTGCTATATCCTATGGGCTGCCCGGACGATCAGCGATCCCCCGGGCAGCCCCCCAGCAGCTCCCCGCCGCCCCTCCCGCACTCACCCGCTCGCTGACGCCGCGTTGAATAGCGGCGGCAGCGAGCGGGGAACGAGGAGCAAACAAGCGCTAACAGCGCTCGTTTGCTCCTACAAACGACTCGTGGAATAGGGGCTTTACCCTGAAAAGGATACGAGGAAGGTGACGAGGGCAGAAGATGATGCCATGATGTCTATTGTATGTTAACCGAAATGTAGGGAAGGGTTTATCTATGGGCTAAGGACAACTGCTATGCAGTGTGCAATCCCCCCATACATATGCACACTCGAGAAAAGTGAGTGTGGGAGGTGAGCTGTTGCCAACTAGTGGCAACTAGTCTCACTGAGAACAAGAGGTTTGGGCTAACACATGTAATGTGTATGGCTAAGGCCCTATTATACCAACGATTATGGGCCGTATTCAGGTGATTATCGGCTGTTATGGCCGATAATCACTTGGTGTAATGCACAATGTCAGCTGATCCCTGTCGTTGCCCAACGCAATAGGAGCGGCAGCCGCACACCGTCGCTACCTCCTATAGGCTCCCCTCCCGCAGCTCCCTGCAGCCCCTCTGCTTTTACCTGCTCATTGTCGGTGCGTGTGCGAACGAAGAATAAGGAGCAAGCGAGCGCTGATCTGACAGGTCGGCACTCGCTTGCTCCTCCAGATCGTCTCGTGTAATAGGGCTCCGTAATCCACAGGAGCTATGGAGTGTGAAACTGTGCGGTGGACTTGCTGAGCTCCCGGCATCATGTATCATTATGATGCCAAGAGTGCCAATAGTGTTTAAATCTTCGCCAGACTATACTGATGCCAACATCATAATGACACATGGTGCCGAGAGTTCAGTAGCTCCACCAAACAGCTTCACACTCTGTAGCTTCTGTAGATTACAGAGCATAGGAATAAGGCCTAAGTGTGAACAGGTTTACTGGAAACAGATACAATGTATCAAAGGTTTAGGCTAAGTTCACATGTGGCAGATTTCCACAAATTAAAGGGGTTATCCAGGATTAGAAAAAAACACAGCTACTTTCTTTCAAAAACAGCGCCACCCCTGTCTTCAGGTCGTGTGTGGTATTACAATTTAGCTTCATTCACTTCAATGAAACTTAGCTGCAAAACCTACACCCAAACTGAGGTTAAGAGACGTGCTGTTTCTGGAAGAAAGCATCTATGTATTTCTAAGCCTCGACAGCCCCTTTAAATCCACAGCATGTTACCTATGTCACAGATGTCCACAGAGTATCATCCATTCAGTATATAGGGCCGAAATCTGCAGGGATTCCATAGCACAGATACTGAAGCATAACACAGATTTAGTTGCAGATTTGCAGTGAGATCTGTGATGGGATTATTCTGCCACGTGAGGACATACTGTATATCGAAGCTTCAGGGTAAAGCCATTGTATAATTATATTAGTGAATTGTATAACTGGTCATTTCAGTCCGTACGAAACAGACAAAATATATAGAGAAAAACAGGCATCTTTTTTTCCTCTCTGATATGGTTTCCTAAAGCAGACACACACAAAAAAATAGAAGACAGCCAGCTCACCACACCATGACGCTCCTGGCCACTCCAACACATGTATTATATCAATGAACTCCTGGTCTGGTAGAGATGACAGGCATTGAACATAACTCCTTAAAGGGGTTATCCAGCGCTACAAAAAGATGGCCACTTTCTTCCAGAGACAGCACCACTCTTGTCCCTAGCTTGGGCGGGGTTTTGCTCCTTAGTTCCATTGAAGTGAATGGAGCTTAAAGGGGAACTCCAGATAAGGAAAACTTGTTTTCTATTAAAAGTACATTAAAAGTTAAATATATGTGTCTATACAATGTATTACCGTATCTGTGCGGTTCTGCCACACTGGTAGCTGACAGAAATCCAGGAAGTGAAAAAAATGGCCCCTGTGCCAATCCACATTGTCTCCTGCTCCTTCTGCTATCCCCCCTTAGGAGACAAATCTTCCATGCCTCTGTCTCACATTGTGTGTGTTTGCTGAGATCAGGCTGATGATGCAGACAGGGGGCAGGGCGTGATGTCACAGGAGGCGGAGCTGGATCAGGTAGAGAATACAGTGTGCTGTGTGGTGTTACAGGTAGAGAATACAGCATGCTGTGTGGTGTTACAGGTAGAGAATACAGTGTGCTGTGTGGTGTTACAGGTAGAGAATACAGCGCTGTGTGGTGTTATAGGTAGAGAATACAGTGCTGTGTGGTGTTACAGGTAGAGAATACAGCATGCTGTGTGGTGTTACAGGTAGAGAATACAGCGTGCTGTGTGGGGTTACAGGTAGAGAATACAGCGTGCTGTGTGGTGTTACAGGTAGAGAATACAGAGTGCTGTGTGATATTACAGGTAGAGAATACAGTGTGCTGTGTGGTGTTATAGGTAGAGAATACAGTGCTGTGTGGTGTTACAGGTAGACAATACAGCGTGCTGTGTGGTGTTACAGGTAGAGAATACAGTGTGCTGTGTGGTGTTACAGGTAGAGAATACAGCGCTGTGTGGTGTTATAGGTAGAGAATACAGTGCTGTGTGGTGTTACAGGTAGAGAATACAGCGTGCTGTGTGGTGTTACAGGTAGAGAATACAGTGCTGTGTGGTGTTACAGGTAGAGAATACAGGGTGCTGTGTGGTGTTACAGGTAGAGAATACAGCGTGCTGTGTGGTGTTACAGGTAGAGAATACAGTGCTGTGTGGTGTTACAGGTAGAGAATACAGGGTGCTGTGTGGTCTTACAGGTAGAGAATACAGCATGCTGTGTGGTGTTACAGGTAGAGAATTCAAGGTGCTGTGTGGTGTTACAGGTAGAGAATACAGCATGCTGTGTGGTGTTACAGGTAGAGAATACAGCATGCTGTGTGGTGTTACAGGTAGAGAATACAGCGTGCTGTGTGGGGTTACAGGTAGAGAATACAGTGTGCTGTGTGGTGTTACAGGTAGAGAATACAGAGTGCTGTGTGATGTTACAGGTAGAGAATACAGTGTGCTGTGTGGTGTTATAGGTAGAGAATACAGTGCTGTGTGATGTTACAGGTAGAGAATACAGTGTGCTGTGTGGTGTTATAGGTAGAGAATACAGTGCTGTGTGGTGTTACAGGTAGACAATACAGCGTGCTGTGTGGTGTTACAGGTAGAGAATACAGTGTGCTGTGTGGTGTTACAGGTAGAGAATACAGCGCTGTGTGGTGTTATAGGTAGAGAATACAGTGCTGTGTGGTGTTACAGGTAGAGAATACAGCGTGCTGTGTGGTGTTACAGGTAGAGAATACAGTGCTGTGTGGTGTTACAGGTAGAGAATTCAAGGTGCTGTGTGGTGTTACAGGTAGAGAATACAGCGTGCTGTGTGGTGTTACAGGTAGAGAATACAGCGTGCTGTGCGGTGTTACAGGTAGAGAATACAGCGTGCTGTGTGGTGTTACAGGTAGAGAATACAGCGTGCTGTGCGGTGTTACAGGTAGAGAATACAGCGTGCTGTGTGGTGTTACAGGTAGAGAATACAGCGTGCTGTGTGGTGTTACAGGTAGAAAATACAGTGTGCTGTGTGGTGTTACAGGTAGAGAATACAGCGTGCTGCGTGGGTGGGATCACAATGAAATCATAAACTACTGCAAATAATTTAGTAACACAATGAAACTGCAATGTGTGAACACAGCCTACATGTTCTGCAACAGCTTTTGGCAGGGAATAGGCAGGGTGGAGGACTGTGATGAACAGCTGAGGGAAAGCATTGCATTCTGGAACCTGTAGTACTGTGTACAACTGATTAACCAGGAAGTGCAGAAACACAAAACAGAACTAACCCCCCCCCCCCCCCCCAAAAAAAAAAATAAATAAAATAAAAGGATTTTTGGTAGTTTCAAAAATGTAATAGATAGGTAAGTAATGCCTTATGCTTCTGCAGAAGTTTCATTTTTTAACCTCTACCTGGTGTTCCCCTTTAATTGCAAACCGCACCTGAACTGGAGACAAGAGGCGTGTTGTCTCTGAAAGAAAGTGGCCATGTTGTTATACTGGATAACCCCTTTGACTCTGCATTATAAGACACACAGAGGATCAAAGGGTGCAGTTAGTTCAGGAGGGTCCTGAGCTGCTTGAAGGGATCTGGTAGATGACAATGTAATTCCATAATTCACAAGAATGTCAGTAACACTCATAGGCAGATTATAATGAGGTCAATCTGGGCAACCACCCGGGCCCCTGAGCTCTGGGGGGCCCAAGTGACATTGCCCCCATGATATTGCTGCAACCAGTTAATACTCCTGCTGCATAGTTACATTAAGCAGCGGGAGAAGTAACAGCGCCGCCTGCCGCAGCGCTGTCTTCTGGCCCTTTACCTGTGCATGTTACCGATGAACGCCCACAGTTAAACTATGCGACCGTGGCGCCCTGACTGACAGAAAGAAGAGACTTTGGCTCTGCACTCTGCCAGTCACGTGGGGATTGCCTACAGGAGCGGGTCATTGTCCACAGATGAATTGGGAGAATGCAGGGGGGCTTTTACCTACAGGAAAGGGGGCATGCTACAAAGAGACTGCGGGGGGGTTGCTACTACAGGTAGATTATCTACACAGGGGATACAATTTACTGAGGGTGCTGACTACAAGAGGGAATAGCTCCTACTGGGGATACTGCCTACTGGGGGGGGTGTTACGTTGGGGGTACTACCTATCTGAATGCGCAGAAGGACTGACTAGTATATAGGTGCTCTATTTGGAGATCCAACAAGGTCTAACTACTATATGGATGTAAAGAGGGGGCTATACTGTCCAGGTGCATAAAGGGACCTATACTATACAGACACACAAAGAAGGCTTATACTATACAGAGACACATAGTACAACTATAATATATGGGGTGGCCTGACTGCTATTTTTGAGACACATATTGGGCATAACTGCTTATATGGGGGGCACAGAGGGAGCATTGTTACTATGTGAAGCAATACACATAGGGAGTTTGTATAGAGATGAGAATGATGCTGCAGCAAGGAACCTAAAATGTTTGTCTGACAGATACTGTGGAGATGAGACATGGCTGGAGAAGTCTTCATGATGGCCGGGCCAGATGGAGAGGAAAAGGAAAAGTGAACAATGTCACTTGCAATTCATGCAGAGAAGACGCCTCCTGTGAGTCAATTGATGTAACTGCTGTATAATAACTTATAGAAAAGCCCATTGGCTTCCTTCCTTGTCAGTGGCGTGACTAGCGTGGGGAGAGGGGGGCTTGGGGTGTGGTTAGTGGGTTGGGGGCAGGGCTAGAGGGGCCATGGTTGGGGGGGCACAATTTCTGAACTGCCCGGGGCCCATGGTACCCTTAATCAGCCCCTGGTAACACTGAATATCACAGACCTCCTGTTCACACATTGGAGCTGGTTGTCTAACTGACCCAGCCGCAGTAATGAAATGTATGGATGCAGTTAGCTGGGATGAAACAGATGACACTGCAGAAATACTAGTACTAAATAATCATTATATCTGCAAAAAGAGGGTGCGCTTCTTTTATATTCAGTATATTTTTTTTACATGAAACAATAAACGATATACTGTATGCTTACCAGGTAAAGGGTTTGGCTTCCATGACCTGACGTTACCCTTCTGTCTAGCACTGTAGGGTGAATGATGTAACCTGTGTGTACGGATGACTAATATTGTGGTTCAGCATCAGCAGGAACAGACTAGTGCTTCCCCCTATAAAAGCAATTCCCCTATTAAAGCAATTGTCTGACAATGGAGTTATAGAATTACTTTCTTCATTATCTGCTATGTCAAAATATAGTACAGTGCTATGTAAATAGTACAGTGGTCCCTCAATGGCCTCAGGTTACAATAGTTTCTTTCTGGACTTGAGACCACACTCAACATACAATGCTACAGACAGTCAGGATCTGCAGCACATGTGACTAGTTACATGATCAACCAATAAAAGTACCCATTTTACTGGTGAAACCCCAGTATTACTGTGCTGGGCCACTCCGCTGAGAGTAGTAGTAGGTGGTAGTACTGGGTAGGGACCCGGTTAGCCACTTGCCTGATGGTATGTCACGGTATGGGCACGAGGGATAGCAGCTGTAGACCGGGAACCTGACCAAGCGGAGGCCGAGCAATTCTTCATTGTCCTTAGTCAGGGCACCAATAATTACACCAATGCCAAGGTTCAGAAACAACGGTAGTTGTGTATTTATTATAACGGTGGTAACTCGTAGCAACAGTCTCTCCGGGTGCAACCGGGAATAAGGCAGACTTGGATAAGGCAGATGCTGCAATAATGGGTGATGCTGCAATAGGCTTTGAAAGTAACGTGCTGGATGATGGGAGTAGTAGTGATACTGAAGTTGAGATGCTGGGGGGAATGAAACTGAGACAAATACTTGCTGTTGATGATTAGAGAAGATGATGAGAGGAATGACTGAATACAGTACCCAGATCTTTAGTATAGATGAGGATCTTGAGACTTGAGAATAAAGACACAGCCAGGTCCCGACTGGACCGGAACACTTCTTGTAACACTGGAGCAGCAGAGCACACGTATCTCTCTCCTGGCAGTGGAGAGAGGACACACACACAACCTGTCCCCTTGAAGGTAGGAGACAGGAATCAGGAACAACAGAGCAACACACCCTTCTCCCCTAAAGGTGGAGAGAGGACTGAGGTAGGACAGGAAGTCACATGGTATTCCCAGCCAAAGCTCGATGGCCATTGGGGTTACCATTGAAACAGGGGACAGTCACGTGACACCAAGCCATCATCACACCATTAGGACATATTGGACTGAATATACATGAAAAGTACCATACTTGAACACTGGTGGGGGGGGGGGGGGGGCACAAAATACCATTAGGCACTGATAACTGAATATGCATATGAAATAAAGGAAATAACAGACCTGAATACTGAGAGGGGTGACACAATACACACAGTTTGCAGTGGACCATAGTTTTCCAGAACAGAGGCAATAACATATTGACTGACTCAGATATAAAGATACACTTTGAAGGAACAACAAGAGAAGGAACTCTGTTCTGGGACACTGCATTACTAAGGTGCATGAAGTGATTGGTTGTCTAGTATCCCGGCTCTACAGTACAGGACCCTCAAACCGGTCCAGTCCTCTACATAGAAAGTAATGTACGGTCTCCAGTTACTCTTTCTGACTGCTGTAAGTAATGGTGCGTTTACACGTAACGATAATTGGCCCGATCGTACGATTAACGATGTCGGAGTAACGATTTTTTTTTCATAACGAGCAGCGTTGAGACGGTACGATATATCGTACGGAAAATTCATTTTGCGATCGTTTTGCGAACGCTTAAGCCTATCTCAAACATTGGTTAAATCGGCGAACGACTGTTCACACGGAACGATTTGCGAATTTTTTGCGAACGACGAACGACGATTTGATAACATGCTGAAAGATCAAAATGAGCGATGTATCGTTCGTCGTTTGATCGTTCGCCGCGTTTACACGTACGGTTATTGTTCGAATTCGATCATTATCGCGCAAATTCGTACCATAATCGTTACGTGTAAACGCACCATAAGGACTTTCTTTAGGGTCCTATTACACAGAGCGATTTTTAACAATTAACGACCAGGGTCCATTTACACAGAAACATTATCTGACAGATTATCTCTTAAAGATTTGAAGCCAAAGCCAGAAACAGACTATAAACAGGAAACAGGTCATAGAGGAAAGCCTGAGATTTCTCCTCTTTTCAAATCCATTCCTGGCTTTGGCTTTAAATCTGTGTCAGATAATCTTTCTGTGTAAATGGCCCCTGACGATAAACAATCGCAAAGAGATTGTTTATTGTTAACCTAAAATCGTTCACTATATTACACAGAACAATGGTCGTTAGTTCGTTAGTTAGATCGTTACTATGATTGTTTGCTCCATCTGATCCCAGCAAAACAATGAACAATGTGCAATTACACTGAACGATAAGCGAACAAATGCGGAACCTGAGCGAATGAATGTGGAACGATTAGCAAATGATTAACGATAATTTTAGGTTCACACCTAAATCAACGATTTTTCGATCGTTGCCTGCAATTACACAGAATGATTATCGTTTAAATTTGAGCGATATAATGATTTTTCGTACGATAATTGTCCCGTGTATAGGGCCCTTATTCATATTGGTTATCTGCTTATTTTTCTTTAAATCTTCATTTCTTTCTCATTTTGGAGTTTACAACAAATTACCAGTTTCCCATAGAGTTTTGGTCTCAAGATACAATATTATAATACAATGGTCGCCCTGGAACCAATTAATACTGTAACTTCAGGGATCATTGTATACATCTTATTTACCACCAAAACGTTTCAATTGCTTTTGATTAAAAGGAGTAGTATAGCCATGATTTATAACTTAAACATGTTTAGGCACAGACTCATGGAATTCACATTGCCAGCTCCCTGTGTCCTGGTGTAATATAAAAAAGGGATAATAAGATTAATGAGAATTCCAATCTGCATTTAATTGGCAAGAAACAGCCGTGAGTTGTCCCTGTTTTACATAGAACTTATAGATTCACCATTTGTGAGGATTTATCAAACATGGTGTAAAGTGAAACTGGCTCAGTTGCCCATAACAACCGATCAAATTCCACCATTCATTTTTAAAAAAAGTCTGTGAGGAATGAAAGGTGTAATCTGATTGGTTGCTAAGGGCAACTGAGCCAGTTTCACTTTGCACCATGTTTGATAAATTTCCCCTAATAATTGTATGTACAAAAGGAAAAACTCTCAGCTGGTTCCTAGCAAAAGTGCAGTGCATGATGGGAATTGTAGTTTTGCAACAGCTGGAGGGCCTGAGTTTGACATCCCTGATCTAAGACATAAGCATTGGGTAAGCTGCCCTCTGAAAGTTCAGCTGCCTGTTAACTATCCATTAAAGCAACTCTGTACCCACAATGTGACCCCCACAAACCACTTGTACCTTCGGATAGCTGCTTTTAAGCCAAGATCTGTCCTGTGGTCTGTTCGGCAGGTGATGCAGTTATTGTCCAAAAAACAACTTTTAAACTTGCAGCCCTGTGCCCAACGGCCGTGACCTAGATTGTGTATGCATAAGGCTGGCACAACCTCTCTGTCCCTCCTCCCCACCCTCCTCATCATTAGGAATGCTCCAGGCAGATTTTCTACTATTCATCACCTTTGAGAACACGGCACATGGGCTGGATGGTTAAGGCACCTGTGCAGTTTTCACTGCAGAGGAATAGGAAAAATGGTGAAGAGGGTGGAGAGGAGGGAAGGAGGGGTAGTGCAAAAGAAGGGCACAGATACTCCAAGCCACGGCCGTTGGGCACAGGGCTGCAAGTTTAAAAGTTGTTTTTATGACAATAACTGCATCCCCTGCCGAACAGACGCCAGGACAGATCTTGGATTAAAAGTAGCTATCCGAAGGTACAAGTGGTTTGGGGTGGGCAGATTGTGGGTACAGAGTCGCTTTAACATACACATATTAGGTTACATAAGGCCCTTTTGAGTAGGAACAGTTAGTACACAAGGGTAGAACTACTGTATAGAAAGCTAGAAATTTTACCCAGGCCCTGGTATGTGAGCTCTTCTATGCCCCATCAGAAGATACCAGTATTAAAAAGAACACATGGTAGTTAGGATAACATACTAGATCCCTGAACTTTCTATCTAGTTTGGAGTCCTCCAAGGCAAGGGCTGCTCATTGTGGGTGCAACCACTCCCAAAATTTCCTAACAGCTTGGGACACATGGCGGCACTAGGTTAAAATGACTATCCTGCATCTCTCATCACAAATGACATGCCATCTCGCAAAGTCTGTCAGCAGGGCAAAATGGCTTTCTATGGAGATGTGTGGTGTGGTCCCATAAGGAGGCCATAGTTGTGGCGACGCAGAGTCTGGAGGTGGTGTGGCCCAGAGCCTAGAAGGGCTATGTCCAGAAGCATTGGGGCTGCTGGACGACTAGGTCGCTTCTCCCTCTAGCGCAGTCATTATTGCGATGGTGATTGCCATGTGAGGCTGCGCCATTTTTTAGTTAGGGACCCACACAAATCGGGAATCTTGAAGCTGTGTTTGAGCTTATGCACTTTGATCAAATGTAACTAACTCCTGATTTTAGTAGTATATAGTGCTGAGAAACAAAAGGATCAGTGAAGTATATAAATATGCTACCATATCTGCTTTTTCTCCCTTGAGTATCAGGGCAAAATGTCTGCCAGTGTGTCGTAGAGACATGTGTAGCTGTCAACAATCTCTTGCCAAGAGGTACACTACCCAAAAGTAGCCCCTGAGAGCCTTTTAATAAGACAGCAGGGGAAGCACTCTTATGCCCTCTTGTGGCAAGACCTAGGATCTGATCATTTACATATCTGCCAGAGAGATACATACCAGGTTTTGCAGCAATCTGACATTTCAGTCTAGGTGCATTTTTTTTTTTTAGTTTTTTGTCAATGAGCCCCAATATGTTGCTGGTTCTGCCTGAGGTGACCTTTCCATCAGATCCAGAATTGTTCATTTGAGCATCTATTGGAATGTTCATGCTGTTTACACATCAGAAATGCAATTACTCACAGTCAGGAAACCAGATTATCCCACAAGCAAATTTACTTTGCAGTCCGATGATGAAAAGCTGGGTATGCCTGTATACTGGAGTACATCCTGGCTTGCATTACAAGGCATAGGCTTCATGAATAGATACATGGAGCCAGTGTTTGCTCAGGAGACAAACTGCAGTAGGTACGCTAGTCATTGGACTTAAGTGACCTTGCCGAAAGTTCTGGTTTGCACGACCCAGAACAATCGGTACTTGAATCCTGGTGCCTGGAGAAGGTGGATGCAGCCTGAGGGCTGCCTGGAAAACAAACATGAATACAACCATAGGCTTTTAGGATATGTTGTCTTGTGCACATATTACAGGTAGCACTATTTCTGGCCATTGAATAAATTGTATATGGAATTTTTCACCACATTTTTGCTCTGCAGGCTTGCCCCTTAAGTACTGGGTGGAGGCTAGTTTCTATGATACACTACACACACACAAGATGAGATCTTCTATGTCTCTATAATCTTCCCTTAGAAGCAGCAGCAGCATGGAACAGTCTAAAGCCCCATGCCCATGACTGTAAAGTGTATCCGTAATTAATGATAAAATTGCAGACCCATTTATTTCTATAGGTCACTAACACCTTTCCATATATTTACAGATGCTTGCCTGTGCAGTCAGACATGATCTGCAAAATACAGGACCATGTCCCAGTCGGATATGCCTCCATGACTATAGATCTGTGTTTGCAGAAGTTAAAACATAGGATCTTTACAGACTCTGTTTGCTTATGGCACTATCTAATCACTCTCTCTCACCACTCTATTGACCTGTATAGGCAGTATGTAATCTGATCTCTCAGTAAGTTGCTAGTATGTGTTCAAACACAGGATGGAACTGACCTGTTTTCCATTTTTCATAGTGAAAAAAAGTTTCTAATATACTGTTGATTCATGCAGTTTGTTGAAATGACCAATTAAGTGCTGATGGTTCCAGGAGAGAAAACAGGCTGAAACATTACTGAATATGTATAGCCACCAAACCAGATGGCCGCTGGTGAACATTACCAAGTGTGAACCAAATGACTAAACAGAATAACAGCGACTATAGAACGTACAGAGCTATACCTAGTAGGAATGTTGTGGCTCCTTTCATGTCCAGATCAGTGTTGGACTCTCACCAATCAGATCCCCATGGCCTATCCAAATGATCGACTACCAATATAAAAGTCCCAGACAACTTTAACTGGACGGACAATTTTTTTTTTCAAATTCAAATATTTATTAAAGATTTTTTACAAAATACAGGGGAACAGGAAGAGAATCCAAACATGGAGCACATTAAAGACATGAGGAGCAAAGATAAACTATGAACCTAAGCAGCCAGGCACAACAAGCCGTGCTGCCGACATGCACATGATAACTACCGTAAGTGATATTATAATAGTAGGACCCCTGAGGGTGTATGTCAAGTGCACTAGGAGTAAGTTCGCAACCAATAGGAAGACTGAGCGAGGCACCTGGCGATTCCCTGTCACAGTGCAAGTATCAACTTAGAATTCCTGGGCTCGATAACAAGGAAGAGACAGACTGGGGGAGACAAGCAGAGGAGGGAAGGAGGAACGAGGGAAGAGGGCATAGGAATAGAGAAAAACACAGGTAAAGTCATGATGTACAACACGTAGCAACCATACGATCCATACCTGTACAGCCGGCAAGAGCCAAAGAGCAAAGATCACAGAGTCCGGACGCCCCGGAACCGCGGCAGGCCGCATGAATCTAACAAGGGAGGGGGTCCCGGGTACCAGGCTGTGAGAGGAGGACCGTCCTATATCGGGGTGAGGCCAGAAAGTCTAGCCAGGAGAACCATATAGAGGTGTAAGAGGAGATTTCCTTCGGGGATGTCGCCAGAAGTTCCTCCATTCGGTGAATGTGAGAAACCTCATTGAACCATTCCTCCAGAGACAGGACATCCGTAGATCTCCAGTGCCTGGGTATGACGGACTTAGCTGCTTGTAACAAATGTCGGCTGAGGGATCGCTTGTATTTTAGTCGGGCCATAGGGAACATAAATAACAAGACCGATTCCGGAGTGTTGGGAACGCGGGCGCCCGTAATCTCAGAGATAAGGGCTACTACCGTACCCCAGAAAGGCTGGAGGCGGGTACAGCCCCACCAGATATGAACCATGGTTCCGGGTGCGCCACTGCATCTCCAACACCTGTCCGATACGGTGGGGAACCACTTGCGTAAGGTCACGGGGACCCTATACCAGCGAGATAAGATTTTATAGCAAGTTTCTTGTGCTCTCGTGGCAATGGACGTTTTATGAGTAAGGAAGAAACATCGGGCCCATTGTTCCTCGGTAAACTGTTTACCAAGTTCTGCTTCCCACTTCCTACAGAAGGGAGGGAGGTCCTCCGACCTATTCGCAATCAGCTGTCCATAAATAGCGGAGATGGAGTGTGTAGGGGAGGAGGGGGACGTGCATAAGCGTTCAAAGTCTGTGAGGGGCCGGGAGAGGCGTTTACCCCTAGCAACGGAGGAATAAAAATGAGTGAGTTGCATATAAGCAAATGAGAATCCCGTCGCTAGATAGTTCTCGGGAAGAATGGATGAGAGGGGTTTGAGAGAACCCTTAGAAAGGACCTGGTGAAAACGCAATGGGGTGCGTTTGGAAAAACCTAAGAAGGGGGCAGTCGAGTCCCCTGGAGGGAATTCCGGGTGGTCAGTGATAGGCAGTAAGGGGCCTGTTGGGTCGATTAATGAGATGCCCGAACTACCTGTGTGGAGGCTGGCTAGAGTGTGACGGACGGAAAAGGACATAGTATGGGTGTTGGCTAGGGACGGGGCCCATATCCAGGGGAGCACAGCTAAAGCTTTAGAAGAGAGCGCCTGAGCCAGGTGGACCCACAGCTTCGACCTCTCGTTGTGGATCATATCTAGGACCCTAGCGTGAACGCAGGCCATATAATATAGACGGCAATCTGGAAGACCAGTGCCCCCCAAGAGTTTAGGTCTGGTGAGCGTCAGCTTGTTAAGACGGGAGCACCTGGAGGCCCAAACAAAGGCGCCCCAGCACCTCTGAATCTGGTGAAAGAATGTTGAGGAGATAAGGATCGGCACTGTCTGCAAGAGATAGAGGAGCCGGGGTAATAAATTCATCTTAACAATGCTGATTCTGCCAAACCAGGAAAACTCTGGGCGGTTCCAATTCTCCAGATCCTTACGGAACTGTGAAAGGAGGGGGGAAAAGTTGGCAGAGAAAAGAAGGGTAAGATCCGGGGGGATTTTAACACCTAGGTATGTGATACCTGCATCGGGCCAGACAAAAGGGAAAGAGGACTGCAAGGATAAGGCTAGCCGGAGGGGCAGGGAGACATTGAGGGCCTCTGATTTGGACAGATTTAGCTTAAAATTGGACCACGCTCCGAACTCCGACCAACGGGCCATAAGGGAGGGAAGAGAAATCAACGGGTCCCTAACATAAATCAGCAGGTCGTCGGCAAACGCCGAACATTTGTATTCTACGCCGCCCACCGTTATGCCATGGATGTTCGGGTCCGCCCTAATAGAGGCCATCAAGTGCTCCATGACCAGGACATATAGTAATGGGGAAAGGGGGCAACCCTGGCGGGTGCCATTGTGTATAGAGAGCGGGTCTGAGAGAGTTCCATTGATTTTTAGTTGGGCCATGGGAGACTGATAAAGCGCCGTAATTTTGGAGGAAAAACCGGACCCAGGCCGATGCTGTGGAGAGTTTGTGCCAGGGAGGACCAGGAAACCCTATCAAAAGCCTTTTCGGCATCTAAAGATAAGAGCATCAGAGGGATCTTATGCATACGTGCATGATGTATGTTGTCAATGGTCTTGATAGTATTATCCCTGGCTTCCCTCCCCGGCACAAACCCTGGACGGACAATTTTACTGTCTAATCTCATGTGCCAATGGAAGGTACCTTTCACCCTCCAGTGAAAAAAGCAATGCCTTTGAAACATACTGCAAATAAAACTATTAGGACACACGTCATCTGCTGGTATTTTTTATGCCGTCCAATATAGTCATGTGTTGTCTGCTTCCTCAATTGTAACCTGAGCCACAAGACAAATAGGAAGCGTGAGTCACAAGAATGAAAGTCGCTCAACTTGCATCTTGGGGAAACCGAAAACTTTCCCCCTGAAGTGACAATATACACAATTAAAGAGATATATATGTATATATTTTAATAGCATTTATTGAAACTAAAAAAACAAACAAAACAAAAACATAACATATTCAGAAACACTTATCAAAAGTGGTGCGTAAAAAGTGTAGAACGTACCCCTAGTTACAGGGGGAATGTCACTGCTTGGTATAGTCAACGCTAGAGACAAGCACAATTCACGCATGCTCGGGTCCGTCCGAACCTGAGTGTGCGGCGGTGGCTGAAGAAGGTGGATGCAGTCCTAAGGCTACAAGCATACAGCCATAGGCGACAGGCTGTAACCATGTTTTCCAGGACTCCCTATGGCTGCATCAAACTTCTGCAGCCACCACTAACCACAAGCCGCACTCTCAGGTACGGACAGACCCAAGCATGCGTGAGTTGTGCTTGTCTCTAGATTGAGGGCTCACGGACAACTTTTTCCAGCTGGTAACGCAACTTCCCTCTATTGGAGTTAGAAAACGGTGTAAAACTGCCCATTCGGATTTTTTTCCATGACCACATCAAGTGTCTGCAGGCAGGTCTCAGGGGTCTTTCTGGCCTTCAGTCTCTATATAGCTGCTTGTCCCAGAGGTAGTCTCTGCATCTATCATGAAATGTATGGGAAATCCAGTGAATATACATCAGTAGGGTGGGTTCACACTACGGAATTCTCGCGGATAAACTCTGCGGAATTCCGCCGGCTGTATGCGCTAACGGACGTGCGCCTTTCCGCCGGCTCCATAGACACCATTCTATGGGCCGGCTGATTCCGCATTCCGCCGAAAGAACTGACATGTCAATTCTTTCGGTGGAATGCGGAATCAGCCGGCCCATAGAATGGTGTCTATGGAGCCGGCGGAATGGCGCGCATCTGTGAGCGTGTACAGCCGGCGGAATTCCGCAAAGTTTATCCGCGAGAATTCCTCAATGTGAACCCACCCATAGGGGGAGATTTATCAAACATGGTAAGAAGTGAAACTGGCCCAGTTGCCCCTAGCAACCAATCAGATTCCACCTTTCATTTTCCAAAGAGTCTGTGAGGAATAAAAAAAGGAATCTGATCGGTTGCTAGGGGCAACTGAGCCAGTTTTACTTTACACCATCTTTGATAAATCTCCTACTAAGTGTCCAGATGAGGATACCTCTTTGCCCTGATTTCATAGGTATTGCACATCATTATTCTATGTACATGAAGAAATGTATGTATGGACATTTAAAGGAGAAAGCAGGGGAAAATGCTCCCTTGCTCTTGTCTCCAGTTTGGTTGTATGTTTTGAAACTCAGTTCCATTGAAGTGAATGGAACTTGATTGCAAATCACACCTGAACTGGAGACAAGAGCGGTGCTGTCTCTGGAAGAAAGAGGCCATGTTCTTCTAATGCTAAATAACCCCTTTAAGTGTCCAGTTAACACCATCTATTTGGCTTAGAAAACACCTCCACTTGCTCTACTATATGTCTTCCGGCTTCAGCTAAAGCATTTTGTACACATGGATATCCCAAGACTAATGTATTTGCCTTTACAAAAGATCAATGTCATCTTGAGATCATATATCCTTTCTGTTATACCAATCACTGTCTATATATATATATATATATATATATATATATATATATATATATATATATATATAAATATATTTTATAAAAAAAATTATCCCTGCCATGCCTTATTCTGGCTATAGGTTCTATCACCTGACAATAAGACAAGGGTATTATACACTAGTAGGAAGAAACAGGCTACTGAATTGTCACCATTTCCGGCCTATGCTGTGGGCTTGTTGTATATAGACTGGTCTGCCAGTCGTCTTCTTTATCAGGTCCTACAGGATGGGCCCCAGTAGGGCGGTATCCTTTGTGCTGTTACAATGACCACATGCACCAGTTCAGTCATCAAAGTCAGGGATGTCATCATATGAGTAGCCTCTGTAGCCTTTAGATGCGTAATACGCAATGCGGAGGTGATAAAAGCCGGGGAGGAAAACCAGGATCCCGATGATCAGCACAGGTATAGCGCGCTCATTCCCCTAAACAATATAAAACATAATCAGAATATAATCCTATTACACCAGCAAAACTTCACTCAAGAGTCTAAAAAATATAGGAAGGACTGCAGGTAAAAGGTTGTCCAGTGTCTTTTAACATGACTCTGTACCCACAATCTGCCCCCAAACCACTTGTACCTTCGGATAGCTGCTTTTAATCCAAGATCTGTCCTGGGGTCCGGTCAGCAGGTGATGCAGTTATTGTCCTAAAAAACTACTTTTAAACTTGCAGCCCTGTGCCAAACTGGGGTGGCCTAGATTGTGTATACATTAGGCTGGCACAACCTCTCTGTCCCTCCTCCCCGCCCTCCTCATCATTAGGAATGCTCCAGGCAGATTGTCTCCTATTCATCAGCTGTGTGAGGACGGCACATGGGCCGGATCGTTAAGGCACCTGTGCTGTTCACTGTAGAGGAAAAGTAAAAATACTGCCAGTGGCATTCCTAATTATGAGGAGGGTGGGGAGGAGGGACGGAGGGGTGGTGCAAGGTTAGGGCACACATACTCTCGGCCACAGCCGCTTGGCACAGGGCTGCAAGTTTATAAGTTGTTTTTTTAGGACAATAACTGCATCACCTGCCGAACGGACCTCAGGACAAATCTTGGATGAAAAGCAGCAATCCGAAGGTACAAGTGGTTTGGGGTGGGCAGATTGTGGGTGCAGAGTCTCTTCGAGAGGGGGGATTCTGAGACAGCAGAGGGAGGTCTCAGATTCACAACAGACGGAAAATGATTACCATGTGTGTCTATGGAGGACCTCTGCTATATGGATTATTTCAATTGACAATGTAATTCTTCATTTCCCCTGTGGTTGTGCTGCAGGGAAACTGACCACTTGCTGCCAGGTTTACCCCAGCTTACAGCTGATCACTGGGGATCAAAGCAGACTAAAAATCAGCTGATCACTGGAGGAGCCCACTGACAAGAAGTGGTCATCCAAACTGGACAACCCCTTTAGGTGTTATGTATATAGTACAGGATGCATCCACCAGAACAGATTCCAACGTCATAACATTGAAATGTACTGTACCTATGTCACAGAGACTTGGGGGCCTAGGTGCTAAGACCACCAATAGTCACTAGAATGGGTGGCAAGACCATCATCTCTTCGTTCCAGTGATTGGTGAGTAGTACCTAGACCCCCAATGATCCAAACTTGTGATAGGACCGACACTATGATGTGCCAGAAGTTGCTGAAAATGTAGGTACACTTTATAGGGGCATTTGGCTCAAACATACCTTTTCATGATGAGACTAACAATTCCTTCCATAACTGTTATTATCTATTCAGTCTCCTTCTCCCAGTTCTGAGCTGCTGCTCTCTGCTGTAGGGGGAGAGGGGAAGACAGAAAGAAAAGCTCTCACACACACACACACACCTGTTTAAGTCTTCAGCAGAAAGCAGCAGCTCAGAACTGAGAGAAGGAGACTGAATAGATAATAAATATGGAATGAATTGTTAGTCCTACTATGGGCAGCAACATATGAAAAGTTATACCCCTTTAAGGTTATGGCTTAGGGCTGGTCAAGGGGTAGAAATTAATGAAGTATAAGGGCCCGTTCACACTATGTCAATTCTTTAAGCGGAGATGTACAGAGAGCGGAGGCACGCGAGCCGTCCCATTCAAACAGATAGCAGGCAGGATTTGTTGCAGAGTTCGTGTGTGGGGGTTCCGCACAGAATTTCGGCGCCAATTCCATAGGGGGAGATTTATCAAAGGGTGTAAAATTTAGACTGGTGCAAACTTCCCCCAGCAACCAATTACAGCTCCTCTTTCCTTCCACTAGAGCTGGAAGCTGAGCTGTGATTGGTTGCTGTGGCCAGTTTGCACCAGTCTAAATTTTACACCCTTTAATAAATCTCCCCCATAGTGTGAACGGGCCTTTAGCATGATTATATTTTATATATTGCATAGCTGACTGTGACAACCTAGTTTCCCAAAGAACCTGGCCTGAACTCTTCCCCAGAGTTCCCCTTTAACAAACATCTGATATGGCCAGCTACTGGAGGAAGTTGTGCCTTAGTTACCATCAAGTCGCACATGGCGATGATTATGATGATTTACTTTGTGGTCCGGCCTAAAGTGGCCTTTGTGCAAAAAAATTGACTTTTCATCACCGATCATAAATTGGGTGTACAGGATGCCAAGCCATGAACAATGTTAAATCCTAAGAGAGATAATTACCACTAAATGTTTTGTTTTTCTCTTTTACAGTTGTATACACACTGATCAGCCATAACAATAAAACCACCTGCCTAATATTGTGTATGTTTCCCATGTGCTTCCAAAACAGTTATAACTAGAGATGAGCGAACCAGGTTCGGGTTCGAGTCCATCGGAACCCGAACGTTCAGCATTTGATTAGCTGGCGCTGCTGAACTTGGATAAAGCCCTAAGGTTGTCTGGAAAACATGGATACAGCCAATGACTATATCCATGATTTCCACATAGCCTTAGGGCTTTATCCAAGTTCAGCAGCCCCCGCTAATCAAATGCCGAAAGACCGGGTCGGATCGACTCGAGCATGCTCCAGGTTCGCTTATCTCTAGTTATAACCCATCAATGCATGGACTCCACATGACCTCAGTAGGTGTCCTGTGGTATACGAAAGCAAAATGTAGCAGATCCTGCAAGCCCTGTTGTGAAGTCAGGTTTCCAGGGATCAGACCTGTTTTTCCAGCTTCCTATAGATGCCTGATAGATTTGAGATCTGGGGATGTCTGGAAGTAAATATTTTAAACTCTTTGTTATGTTCCCTGGACAGTATTTACAGTGAAGATGGGGACTTGGTCTGTAGCAATCTATAGGTAGGTGGTACATGTCCAATAACATCCACCAGCAGGCATTGTCCAGGGCACTGCCGGCTTACCTTCCTTCTATAGTGTACCCGGAATCCCTCCCTACCCCAGGTAAGTCATTGACAGGCATGCAGCCACACACACTGGGGAGATTTATTAAACATGGTGTAAAGTGAAACTGGCTCAGTTGCCCCTAGCAACCAATCAGATTCCACCTTTCATTCCCCACAGACTCTTTGGAAAATGAAAGGTGGAATCTGATTGGTTGCTAGGGGCAACTGAGCCAGTTTCACTTTACACCATGTTTGATAAATCTCCCCCTTTATGTAAGAATATGTGACCAGGTCTCCTTCTTCCATTGCTCCATGGTCCAGCTCTGATGATCTCACTGTCCACTATACATTCAGCAGTGGACAGGGGTCAGCATGGCCTCTATGTGTCAGTACTACCTTTTCAGCTATAGGTGCTACAGTATCTATTCTGTGTTGGGCCAAGCAGACTCACCAGTTCCCCCGTCGGTCCTCTTTTGGTAGGTACTAACCACTGTAAACCCATAACACCCCTGCCATGTTGGAACTAGTCATCTAGCCAGCACAATTTGGCCCTTGCTTCCAATCCATCAACTTCAAGAAAACGACTGACCTCTTGGTGCCTAATATACCCTGCCACAGCAGGCGCCATTGCCACACGATAACCAATGTTATGGCTGATCGGTGTAAATCTTTATATTTTTTTTTGTACTTCTATGTGTAAGTGTTTATTACCCCACAGCAAAGAAGGCTGAAAGGTCAACTTACCCCATTGCCAATGTGTCCAGTAAGCAGGAGGGCACCAATCACAATCAGCAAAGTGCCAATCAAGAACAGGATGGTGGCCAAAGCAATGGCTTTATAAGGGATTTTGGGTGGACTCCTCTTAAACTAAAAAAAAATAAAAATTGATATTTAGTAATGGTGTACTATCTGATGGGGGAGATTTATCAAACATGGTGTAAAGTGAAACTGGCTCAGTCGCCCCTAGCAACCAGATTCCACCTTTCATTCCTCACAGACTCTTTGGAAAATGAAAGGTGGAATCTGATTGGTTGCTAGGGGCAACTGAGCCAGTTTCACTTTACACCATGTTTGATAAATCTCCCCCGATATGTTTAGAAAAAGCAGAATATGATGTGGGTCATTACCAGTATCAAAGTACTGGAGTTGCCTAAAGGGGTATTCCCATCTTATTAAGGTATCCTATGGATTGGGGATAACAAGCTGATTGTAGGGGACCAAGAGGATAGCTTGCTATCCCTTATCCTCTGAATTGGGCATACATTCTTCAGATAAAAAATATCCCTTTAAAGGGAACCATTCACCCCGTGGCCCCCGTTAGAAACAGACATACAGTGACATAAAGGTCAATATACTTACCATATCGCTCCCGGTCCCGTCCCGGATCCCGTTGTTGACACGGAGAAATCGCCGATTCTTCTTCTCGCGCCCATTATGGTAATGAGCGCCGCCGGCCCGAAGTCCAGCCTTCTCCCCGCCTCCGACACTTGATTGACGCCGGATCTTCTTCCTCCTCGTCTTCTATCTTCTCGCCGGATCCCGCGCAGGCGCCGTGACAGTCGTTTTCGGCGCATGCGCAGTTCACAATTGAAGCCGCTCCGCAGCTTCACTGTTTACTGCGCGTGCGCCGATTGGCTCGAACACGTATCCTGTTTACCGCGCAGGCGCAGAAGAGGTGACGAGACCATCGCAACGGCGCCTGCGCGGGAATTCGGCAGAAGACTGATGACTGAAGACGTCAATCAAGTTCCAGGAGGCGTGGATGGGCGGCGACGAGAAGAGGACCTCATGAATAAGTTGGACTCGTCCGTCGTTTACTATGGACGTTGGACTCATCTCAGCTCATTACCATAATGGGCGGGAGAAGAAGAATCGGCGATTTCTCCGTGTCAACAACGGGATCCGGGACGGGACCGGGAGCGATGTGGTAAGTATATTGACCTTTATGTTACTGTATGTCTGTTTCTAACGGGGGCCACGGGGTGAATGGTTCCCTTTAAGTATCAGAAGCCAAGCTAAAGGAATTTTCCTGTCTTGTCTTATTACCTTCAATTCTTGTTATAACTGTAAGGCATCCAAGTCTTTGCCAAGCCAGCTTTTATCTAAATCTCTGCATATTTGGCTGTTTATTTTGGCATATAGATGGTTTTGGTTGGCATCGGTCTATAGTGCTATATTTCTAACTGGCTAAAGCCTTACAGGAACCTATTGGTGGTTAGCTCCATCTAGTGTTAATAACACAATATTGCAATCAAAATTAAAGTACAGTAACAATCATGGGGTATTGGAGGGGAAATATACTGCACTGACACAGTACTACAGTATTATATGCTTGAATAAAAAGTTATAGCTCTTTAAATGTAGTAATATAAAAAATGGAAAAACAATATACAGTGGTACCTTGGTTTAAGAGCTCACAGTTTTTCTAAATTGTGACTTGGTTTAAGAGCTCCCTGTACTGGGTGGGAGGAGGAGTGGGGGAGGGGCATGCTCTGCATAGCGGGGTCTACAGCCCTGTACTCTGACCCAGGAAGTCTCCCTCACCTTCCAAATCATAGCAGATCCACTTCAGGCTGGGGCTTGCATCTGGGGACAGGACTGTGGAGGTAATCTCTCCATAGCTGTAACCCCTCTCTCCCCGGACAGAAAGCGCTGCAGTTATGAGCCCACATCTGCCCTGCTCATTCCTTCATACTCCCTGCAGTCTCTGTCAGCCCTTGTGTTTCCCATCCTCACCCCTTACTGTACAGTAACTTATAATATCACATATTCTGATGTTTCTTAATGTTTGTTTCATTTGTTTAACATGTTATTCAGAATAATAAATCATTATATTTGGGGTGGGGAACCAGTTGTCTGCAGAACAGTGATTTCTTATGAGAACATTTGCTTTGGTTTAAGAGTGGATTTGGATTATGCTCGTAATCCAAGGCACCACTGTATATATATATATATATATATATATATATATATATATATATATATATAAATGTATATGTTAATTAGTCATATACGTTCCTACCTGAAGGTCAATGTATCCCTCATCTGTATCGGAAAGCTTGGAATACTTGACTTTGCTGTTTGGCATGGCGGCAGCATTGCTGCGTGAGGGCATCATAGCATATATTGTTTGTCACACCACACAGGCAACCTAAATCCTAAGAAACAAAGACAAAATAGCTGAAACAAGTCGAGCGTCATTCTCTTATGAGATGAGTTATAAAAAAAAAAGAATGCTTCAGCTTCACCGATATCCTGCATGTACTCGGATTTACAAAACGCATCTATCGTTGTCAAAACATAAATACAGTACTATTACATATATTTTTCCATTAGAATAATATTATTGCATTTACTGCGGTTATTGAGTCCTGGAGAATCCCCTCCATGCACAGCTATTTCTCATCAGGGCTGGGCTATATGTCAGTAGTGCACACACAGGTACTTCCTCCCTGACTTCTCTATCCAATAATAGCACAACACAATCCTCTATGTAATTCCATGACATGGTGCTGATGAACAGGCTGCACTGGGGATAAGTTAGACAGGACACTACTACAGATGGCATGTGAGGGAGAAGGGATTGCTGATGCACTGGGTTTGTAAGGTACTATGAGCAGAAAGAATATATATATATATATATATATATATATATATATATATATATATATATATATATATATATACACACACACAGACACACACAAACTATGGCATATAGTATGTGTTATATATAGTATGGTCTATAGTAGGTGTTGTGTGTGGGTATATATATATCCATAGTGTATAGTATGTGTCATATCTATAGCATGGTGTTTAAAATGATAGCAGTGATTTCCACCCTGTGTCTCTTCCAGCATGCCCTGATAGTGCTGCAGTCCCAGCATGCCCTGATAGTGCTGCAGTCCCAGCATGCCCTGATAGTGCTGCAGTCCCAGCATGCCCTGATAGTGCTGCAGTCCCAGCATGCCCTGATAGTGCTGCAGTCCCAGCATGCCCTGATAGTGCTGCAGTCCCAGCATGCCCTGATAGTGCTGCAGTCCCAGCATGCCCTGATAGTGCTGCAGTCCCAGCATGCCCTGATAGTGCTGCAGTCCCAGCATGCCCTGATAGTGCTGCAGTCCCAGCATGCCCTGATAGTGCTGCAGTCCCAGCATGCCCTGATAGTGCTGCAGTCCCAGCATGCCCTGATAGTGCTGCAGTCCCAGCATGCCCTGATAGTGCTGCAGTCCCAGCATGCCCTGATAGTGCTGCAGTCCCAGCATGCTGGGGGTTGTAGTTGTGCAGCAGCTGTACAGATACAGGTTGGGGATCAGTGGTGTATAGCCCAGTGTCTGCAGTCCTCACTAGCATGCAGCATGTATGGAGCAGTATATCACAGTGACAGATATCTGACAGCTATATGTGATTGGACTATCATCATGGGGGCAGGGTATGTTCCCATTTATAACTACTGCAGTGATCCTAACCTCACGGCGACTGGCTAATAGCAGAGAACAATACACGGCAATCCCTGCAGTGTTAGCAGCCAGGTCTGTAAGGATTATCCCCGGGCGCTGACAGTGCAGGCTGCACAGCTCCTGCTCCATAGACTCATACATCAGCGCTTATACAGTATGCATCGCTAGCTACGGAGACCTGTAGGGGACAAACGTGCTGAAGTCCTACAGGACTGATCGCCCATTCTAGTCTACCTGATTCGTGAGTCCATAGTGCAGATGTAAACCTCCGGGTTATAATGCAGCTTTGCAGGAAGTGACTGTATGACGTCACGATCATGTGACCAGCACAAGGAAGCAGATTGGTGAACAAGGTCGGGCTGGGTTTCTTGTCAGTTTCAATAAGCTTTATTATTCTATAGGTTATATTATTCTTTATTATTCTACAGCCCGAACACAACCATATGCAGGTTACACAGATTCTCTAATGTTATATATATTTTTAATGAAATCCTTTTTTTTGGCAATTAAATATTAATAAAATAGCCCTATTGTGACGCTTATAACGGTTTTATTTTTTCACCTATGGGGCTGTATGGGGTGTCATTTTTTCCGCCATGATCTTTAGTTTTTATTAATACCATATTTGTGAAGATCGGACGTTTTGATCACTTTTTATTGATTTTTTTTAATATATAATGTAACATAAAATCGGTAATCCGCGCACTTTTTCCCCTCTTTTCGTGTACGCCGTTCACCGATCACAATGACGCTTGTTATATTTTAATAGATCGGACAATTACGCACGCTACAGTATATTATATGTTTATCTATTTATTTTTATATGTTTTATTTATATAATAGGATAGGGGGGGTTATTTCAACTTTTATTGGGGTAGGGGCTTTGGGGTAGTGTGTTGGTGTTTTGAACTTTTTTTTTTTTTACACATTTGAAGTCCCTTTGGGGGACTTTTACATACACTACTTTGATTTCTACACTGATGATTGCTATGCCATAGGCATAGCATTGATCAGTGTTATCAGCGATCTGCTCATTGAGCCTGCCTGTGCAGGCTCAGTGTAGCAGATCGCCGATCGGACCGCACGGAGGCAGGTGAGAGACCTCCGGCTGTCCGTTTTACCGATCAGGACCCCCGCAGTCACACTGCGGGGGTCCCGATCGGTAAGTGACAGGGGACTCCCCCTGTCACTTACACTTAAACGCTGCGGTCGCGCCGCGATCGCGGCGTTTAAGGGGTTAATGACACGCGGCAGCGCGATCGCTGCAGCGTGTCATTACCGGTGAGGTCCCGGCTGCTCACTGCAGCCGGCCCCCACCTCCTATGAAGCGCGCTCCGCTCCGGAGCGCGCTTCATAGCGGGAGAAACACCCAGGACGTACAGTTACGTCATGGGTCGTCTGGGGACAGACTTCCATGACGTAACCCTACGTCCAGGGTCGTCTAGGGGTTAAAGGAGTTATCCCGTGCTACAAAAACATGGCCACTTTTTCCCCCTCTCTTGTCTCCAGATTGGGTGGGGTTTCAAATTCAGTTCCATTGAAGTAAATGGAGCTTTAAGTGACTGTACCACCAGGCCCAGGCAGAAGCACTAGAGGCGGGCCGACCCACACTTAGGGCCAGTTCACACTGAGCAAGATCGTCGGAATCGCGCCGCGCTCAGTGTCCTGCTGTAAGTGAATGGGAGAGCGCGCGCTCCATTGAGTTGTATGCAGCAAAAAACAATATTTATTGGGGGGTAGCTTGTGCTAGCTACAAACTCCAGGAAAAGAAAATTACAGGTAACCCAAATTTTATTTCCTTCCTGGAAGTCCTCCAGCAGCACACAATGGGACTTGAAAAGCCAAACTAAGGGAGAGTATCTGTATTAGCTGGACACTGGAGTACACGTTTGCCGAAGGCTGAATACTCAGACATATCCAGATGGTAGTGATGCACAAAGGTGGATGGGCTTGCCCACGTAGCGGCTCTGCAGATTTCCTCCAACAGGACACAACGTGATTCTGCCCAGGAAGTAGCAGTGGAGTGGGTAGAATGAGCTCTAAGATGTGACGGCACCTCCAGACCTGGTAATGTCCGCATAGCTAGACAATTGCCTAGGTCCCTGAGATACGGCTCTCTTGATGACAGAGCTTGGAGCTCACTGACCCTCCTGGCGGACGCCATTGCCACTAGAAAGAGAGTCTTCCAGGCAACATACTTTATTTCGGCTTCCTGCAGTGGTTCAAAAGGAGGTCGGACCAGGTGTTTCAGAACCACAAGAAGATCCCAAGAGGGCAAGGGACGGTGTACTGGAGGAGCTTTGTTCTTGACCGCCTTAAGGGTAGCTTCACACGTACCGACTCGCAGCGATAATAACGCTGCAAGTCGGCTAGGTCCTGGCTGCGGCAGGGCAACACACTGATTGGCCAAGCGGGAGAGCAGTACGCCGGGACCCCGTGCAGCGAGGAAAAGTAATGTATACAGAGCGGGAGCCGGGCGGCAGCTGAAGGGGTTAAGCGGCCAGCAGAATTACATACACGCAGTGGTTATTCAGACCGCTGTGTGTATGTAGTAAAAGTGATCTGCCAGGACCTAGCCGACTTGCAGCGTCATTAACACTGCGTGTCGGTACGTGTGAAGCTACCCTAAAGATTGTTCTCACCATAGGATTATTAGAGAATTTTCCATTAAGATGGGAATTGATGGCTGTGAACTACAGCTTCAGGGTGTCCATCTTTAGACCTTTCTTCAAACCTCCCTGTAAGAAATGGAGCACTGCAGGAAGAGAATCCACTGGAGAGGAAGGAGACAAAGAAGATCGGAAAATCTTCCAGATCCTATTGTAGGTTTTGATAGTATTAGGTTTTCTGGCCTTAGACAATGTCTCAATAACTTCATCTGAGAAACCTTCCTCCCTGAGGCCTAAATCACCAACCAGGCTATCAGATGTAATCAGAAGGTCTGACTGAAGTGGCAGTCTCCATAATCTTCCTCTCAAGAGACCACGCAAGAGAAAACCATGCCCTGCGGGGCCAGAATGGCAGGATCAGAATGGCTTTGGCGTTCTCCTGCTTTACCTTCTGAAAGACCCTCTGGATTACTGGAATGGGAGGGAAGGCGTAAATGAATGTCTTCTTCCAAGACATGGACATCCCGTCGAGACACAGAGGATTGTGGTGCCGAGAGAGTGAACAAAACTTCTTTGTGTTCTCATCTGTGGCAAATACGTCCAGTTCCGGAATGCCAAATCTCTGGGTGATCTTCTTGAACACTTCGGAGTTCAGACTTCACTCCCCTGGCAACAGGCGATGCCTGCTCAGCATGTCCGCGGTTACATTCATCACACCCCTGATGTGCACTGCCGAGATCCCCAGTAGGTTTGTTTCTGCCCACAGAAAAAGACGTTTGCGTTCTGTCATTAGTGAGGAAGCTCTCGTGCCCCCTTGTTTCCTGATGTAAAACACTGTGGCCATATTGTCCGATTGAATTAGGACTTCTTTGTGATGAAGAAGAGGTTGGAAATAAAGTAAGACCAGCCTGACTGCTAGGAGCTTTTTCCAGTTCGATGTCATTAGTCTTTCCTGGCGAGACCACGATCCCTGAATCCAATCTCCCTCTACATGGGCACCCCAGCCCCGAGGAGGAATCAGTAGTGAGAGTCACTCTCTCCTGTGGAAGGAGAGACTCCTGTCTCCAGTCGATTTTTATCAAGCCACCAAGCTAGATTTTCTCGTTTGTGGAGAAATGTACAGAGGCTTGTCCAGGCTGTAAGATGTCCTGTTCCATACAGACAGAATGTTCTCCTGCAGACACCTTGTATGGAAGCGGGCCCAGCTCACAGCATCTATTGCTGATGTGAAACAGCCCAAGGTCCTCATGGCACGTCTTATTGTGGTCCTTGGATGATGGATCAGGTGGCGGACCTCAGCCCGAATTTTCGATCTCCTTTCTGCCGAGAGGGTGTCATGTTTCGGGAGTCCACAATAAAGCCTAGATACTGAACTTTTTGAGAAGGTATCAGTTGAGACTTCTCCTAGTTTTTAGAAACTGGAGTGTGATCTTTAGATGAGTGTGAAGACGAGCTTCTGAATCCGCCTTTATCAGCCAGTCGTCTAAGTATGGGACAATGGTGATACCCTCCAGACGAAGGGCTGCTGTAAGGACGACTGCTACTTTGGTAAATACCCTCGCTGCTGCTGACAGGCCAAAGGGTAGGCAGGTGAACTGGAGATGTCTCTGGAACCGGGTAAGTAGAAGTGCCACTCTCAAAAACTTCCTTTGTCTTGGCAAATGGGTACATGCAGATAAGCATCCGTCAGGTCTATCAATGCTAGGAAGTTGTGTTGTTGTAGACAGATGATGACTGACTATGTTTTCCATCTTGAAGTGTTTGGATACTGGATGTTTGATCAGAAAAGTCAATTCTATTACAAGGCGAACTTTTCCGTTTGCCTTTGGAACTGTAAACTGTCTGGAGTAAACTTCCTACAATGTACCTTTTAGTATAAACTCTTGAACCAGTGGAGCAAGGTGAGGATCGGTTGTGGTTGTGGAGGATGGGTCTTGAACTCCAGTGCATAGCCCTCCGAGATAACTTTGTGTACTCAAAGACCTTCCTTAGGGCCCTATTCCACGGAGCGATAATCGGCCGAATCAGCCCGATTCGGCCGATTATCGCTCCGTGGAATAGAGATAACCATCAGTCGATCGTTGTCATCGGCTGATTGTTGATATGTTAGGACCTATATTTGTCAGGCACCGACCGTGCACCGCTACGTGGAATAGCGGTGCGCAACTGGCGACATACCTATGCAGGGCTCCTCTTCTTCTGCTTCTCCCGGATCCCGCGCCCCTCCAGCATCAGGGCGGCCTGTCTCAGCTCAGGCTGCTCAGCCAATCACCTGCCGCGGCGGTCCCGGCCAGTGATTGCCTGAGTGGCCTGTCAGCCGAGACAGGCCGCCCTGACGCTGGAGGAGCGCACGGGACCCGGGAGAAGCAGGAGAAGAGGAGCCCTGCACCATGCATAGGTAATGTATACTAGTTAAGCTAGGGCTGCAAGGACATCGGTAACAATGTCCCTGAAGCCATTGTTTAACGATAATCGGGCCATGGAATAGGCCCAGTAAACTCTGCTAGATCGGTGCTTGTTTATCGGGCCCCATCAGCCCGTGGAATACCACCCTTAGACTCTTGCCAGATTGAAGAAAATTTGAGCAACCTGGCTCCCACTGGGGGGATAGCCTAGCGTCATTGATCTGATGACTTCTTGGCTTGTGTCTTATCCTTTCTGTTAGTGTAGGATGTGGCCTCTCGATTTTGCCTTTGAACACGATAACGAAAGGGCTTATAGTTTTTCTTACATTTTTGAGCTGTGCCTTCGCTCGAATGGCTTGTAGTCATGCTTCTTAGAAAGGTGCAGGAAATACAGGCCCTTTTCCTCCATTGATGTAATTTAGGATGGTATGCAACTGAGGACCAAACAGGCTTTCAGGATGCAATGGCAGGGCACAGAAGTTACTCTTGGATGATAGGTCACCTGCCCACTGCTTAATCCAACAGAATTGGACAAGGTTAGACTACAAGAAGCAAGTCGTAGCATGTCTACTGGGTAGTCACACAGAAATTCTGCAGCGGGTTTCATTGAGGGAACCTTTTTAAGGATCTCTTTTCTATGTACGCCATCCTCCAGATCTTTACGAAGTAAAATACGAAGTGCTCTGGCAACTGGGACCGCAGCAAGAGAGGCTTTAGCAGAGAATGAGGCAGCAGCGTATGCCTTTTTAGACAGGGAGTCTGCTTTTTTGTCCAGAGGTTTTTTTAATAAGGTGGACTCATCAGAAGGGTATACAGCATTTTTTAGATCAGGTAAAAAGGAAACAGATGAGGGCACTTACCAGATTCATGATCTCTTTATTTCTTAGCGTGCATATTAAAACTTGCGGACATCCTGGGCCACGTAGTAGACGCCAAGCACTTACGAAGCAGGGTGGTTACAGCTGTTTCTCACACTTCTACTGACACAGGTGACATGTGCACGAAACAGCTGTAACCACCCTGCTTCGTAAGTGCTTGCCGTCTACTATGTGGCCCAGGATAAGTTTTAATATGCACGCTAAGAAAAAAAGATCACGAACCTGGTGAGTGCCCTATCTGTTTCCTTTTTACCTGACTGTACGTACTCTGAGTGAGCACCAACCAGTGATCCAATACCAGTTTATGGTCTGGTGTAGTTGGCGAGATACAAGCTCCCGAGCCGTAGGAGACAGCATGGACGGTATCTTCACATCTACCTAGAGGTGATCAGCATTTTTAGATTACTTCGCCACTGATAAGTTGATCTTTGGAGGTAACTCCCAGGGTTCACACACAGTAGAGTAAATTTTATAGATGGACTTGAAGCGGGACCCTGGATCAACACGCTTCCCTGGTTTCTTCCAGTCTGCCTCAAATAATCACTTCAGTAAGGGATGATTTGGAAAAACGTTTTCCTCTGAGACAGGAAAATAAAATGATTCTTAGATCTCTTCTGCCCAGAAATATCAGATTCCACTGCTTTAATCAATTTATTTAAAGGAGAAATCCAGCAAACATTTTTATTAAAGTATTGTATTGCCCTGCAAAAGTTATACAAGTCACCAATATACACTTACTACAGGAAATGCTTATAAAGTGCTTTTCCCTGCACTTAGTGTCTAGTGGGATGATCCACACATCCTGCTGCCACCGGGCTCATCACCGTAATGGCGCTGACTCGATTGCTTCTGGCTGCAGCATAGATCTCAATGAGAGATCAGTGTGCTTATACTAGAAGTCCCCCAGGGGGGCTTCTAGTATAAGTATAAAAGTTAAAAAAAAGTTGTTAATAAAAAGCCCCCTCCCCTAATAAAACTTTGAATCACCCCCCCTTTTCCCATATTATAAGTAGATATAAACATGATTATCGTCGCGTGCGTAATCGCCCAAACTACCTATCACATTTCTGATCTTGCACGGTAAATGGCGTAAGCGTAAAAAAATCCCAAAGTGCAAAATTGCGCATTTTTTGTCGCATCAAATCCAGAAAAATGTAATAAAAAGCAATCAAAAAGTTGCATACGCACAATCGAGGTACCTATAGAAAACACATGGCGCAAAAAACAAGAATTACTAACCGGTAATGTCTTTTCTTTGAGCCCATGACGGCACCCCTGGAGAGGACCACCTCCTATTCCCATTGGACAGGAAACAGAACACTGGACCTTAAAAGAATCGCCTCCTCTCACCACACCAGTTCTTTGCAAGGATCCTAGGAGCGAATCTTTTTAACAAACACAACATAGCATACTAACTGTGTTATATAATATCTGCATATATCCATATGTATATATCTACCTCTATATACATCTTTATATATCTATATATATATATATACGCTTTTTTTTTTTTTTTTTAAATAAAGTATATACCTCTAAACATACATTAACTATGTCAAGGTATGTCATATCTCTTTCAAGGGCGGGTATTAGGCGGGGTGCCGTCATGGGCTCAAAGAAAAGACATTACCGGTTAGTAATTCTTGTTTTCTCTTCTCGCCCTATGACGGCACCCCTGGAGATTAGATTAGGAATTTCCCCCGCCTAGGGAGGGACCACTGCGTGCAGTACCCTTCTACCAAACGTCAAGTCCTCTGTTGACGATAGTTGTAATCTGTAATGTCTAAAGAAGGTGTGTGGAGTGCTCCAAGTAGCGGTCCTACAGATCTGCTCTAATGTGACTGATGCCCTCTCTGCCCAGGAAGTGGCTACTGCTCTGGTGGAGTGTGCCCCAAACCCTACGGGGATATCCTTTCCACTGGATCTATAGCATTCCCCTATGGCCTGTTTTACCCATCTAGCGATGGTTTGTGAGGTAGCTGCTTTACCCTTGTTCTTTCCCTGGAAGGATACTAAGAGATTATCAGTCTGTCTCCAATCCCTAGTGACCTCCAGATAGTGTAACAGAATACGCCTAACGTCCAATGTATGAAAGGCTGCCTCTCTATCGTTGGATGGATTAGTGCAAAATGAGGGAAGAACTACCTCCTGGGACCTGTGGAAATTGGATACCACCTTTGGGAGAAAGGCAGGGTCAGGAGATAAGATAATTCTATCATCCCTAATTGTCATGTATGGAGGGTTGATGGAGAAGGCTCTGATCTCGCTAACCCTTCGGGCTGATGTGATAGCGAGCAAGAAGGCAAGTTTCCAGGATAGCAGCCTGATAGGTAATTCTAACATTGGCTCGAATGGAGAAATGGTCAGTCCTGATAACACTATATTTAAGTCCCAAGGAGGGAGTCTTGATTTTATACTGGGAGCCAGTCTAGTTGCAGCCTTTGTGAACCTTTTTACCCATGGATGTTCAGCCAATCTGAAATCAAAAAGTGCACTAAGGGCTGAAATTTGAACTTTTATAGTGCTTGGTCTCAAGTTCTTGTTAAGACCCTCCTGCAGAAAGTCCAGAATTAGTGGAATATTAGGAGGAGCAATTACATTGATTGGCTGGTTCACGTACCTACAAAAGGCCTTCCAAGTTCTCAGGTAAATGGCTGATGTAACCCTCTTTCGGCTGGCTAAAAGTGTGGATATCACCTGAGGGGATAGTCCTCTGTCAATCAGAAGCTGCCTTTCACACGCCAGGCTGTTAAGTGAAGGTTCTGTGCTGTCGGGTGAAGTACTGGTCCCTGGTGTAGGAGATCCCGTCTCTCCGGAAGCACCCAGGGGTCTGCTATCGACAGTCTCCTCAACCAGGCGAACCACACCCTTCTGGGCCAGAAGGGAGCAACCAGAATGACGTCTGCTTTGTCCTGCCTGATCTTGCGTATCACCCGAGATAGAAGCCTGATCGGTGGGAAGGCGTAAAGGAGGCCGCTGTCCCAATTCTGTGCTAGTGCGTCTATGGCAGCGGGGTTGTCCTTCTGAGACAGGGAATAAAATTCTCTTACTTTTCTGTTCGTCCTGGTGGCGAACAGGTCTGCTTTCGGGGTCCCCCAGAGACTGCAGATTTGATGGAAAACCTCCTGGGATAGCTCCCATTCTCCTTGTTTTAGCTTGTTCCTGCTGAGGAAGTCCGCTATTGTATTGTCTGATCCTTTTAGGTGTAGTGCTGTCAGAGAAAGAAAATGAGGTTCTGCCAACCTGAAGATATGGTGTGTGATCCTCATCAGGTCGGTTGATCTGGTTCCACCTTGGTGATTTAGGTAGGCTACTGCCGCCGCGTTGTCCGACAGTACCCTTACGTTTCTCCCCTGAAGCTCTGGTAGCGCCTGTATTAAAGAGAGAAAAAACTGCCTTTAACTCCCGTACGTTTTGGGATTCTCTGGCTTCTTCCGGGCTCCATTTCCCTTGTAGAAGAAGAGGTCCCGTATGAGCCCCCCATCCAGAAGGACTGGCGTCTGTTGTAATGGTTTTTACTTCCGTGATGTTCCATGGAAGACCCTTGTCTAGATGTTCCCGTTGCTCCCACCAGGACAGGGATCTTAAAGTCTGTGGAGATAGAGAAAAAGGGGAATCTAGGGAATCAGTTACGCCATCCCATTCAGACAGAATTTGACACTGGAGCCTTCTGGTGTGATACTGTGCCCACGGTACTGCCTGGATACAAGAAGTCAAGAGTCCTAACAATGACATGGCTGACCTCATAGTAGTAAGGGGATCAGCCGAGAGCTGCCTGATTCTTGTCTGGACCTGTAAGATCTTATTCTCTGGGAGAAAGGATCTTTGAACCCTGGAGTCTAGGTAGATCCCCAGGAATTTACACCGCTGGCTAGGCGTTTTGTTGGATTTTTCCTCATTGACCTCCCATCCCAGAGAGAAAAACACTGACTCTATGAATCTAATATCTGTCTCTAGGGCCGTCTGTGAATTGTTAATAATCAGAAAGTCATCAAGGTAGGGGACAATGATGATATTCCTTTCTCTCACATGTGCCATGACTTCTGCCATTACCTTGGTGAATGCTCTGGGAGCTTGAGAGATACCAAATGGCATGGCTGTAAACTGGAAATGAGAAAACTCTGAGCCCATGTTCACCGCCACTCTCAGAAATCTGTAATGGTCAGGGTGCATAGGAATATGATAATAAGCATCCCTGAGATCGATGGTGGCCATAAAGCAGTTTTCCGAGAGATTCAGAATAGCAGAAGATATTGACTCCATTCTGAACCTCTCGTAAGTAAGGGCCCTGTTTAGTGGCCTGAGATTAATTATTGTTCTGTATGAACCATTGGGCTTTTTCACAAGGAACAAAGTGGAGTAGAATCCCACTCCCCTCTGTTCCCCGGGAACCGGGATAAGCACTTTTTTATTTAGAAGGGAATGGATCTCAGCTAGAAGAGCCATGTGTTTGTCAGGGTCTGATGACAGGTCAGTACATACAAATCTTTCCCCTGGGGAGGACGAAAAAGAAATTTTAAGGCCAAATTTTATTGTATCCAACACAAAAGTGCTACCAGAAATTGTACACCACTGTGAAAAATAACAAGCTAAACGCCCTCCCACAGGGACCTCATGTCATTGAGGGGCCTTTTTGTCAGAAGAAGGAAAGAGAAAACCCTTATTCTTCTTCTGAGGTCGCCAATCTTTCCTACTACTGACGTTTCCCCCCCTAGGTCTCCTACCTCTTCCCCTGAATGGTCTACTGGTCTGTTGGGGTATAAGGGGGAATCCCTTCTTTCTGTCAGAGGCCTTCTCTAGGATAGACTCCAGGGCAGACCCAAATAGAAGCTTCCCTTCACATGGGACTCCACATAGCTTGGCCTTTGATGTGGTATCACCTTTCCACTCCTTTACCCATATAGATCTTCGGGCTGAGTTTGAAAGGGCCGCTGATCGGGCTGACAGCTTTAGGGCATCTGCTGATGCTTCTGAAATAAATGACACAGCATTGTCAATCGTAGTAAATGCCTGATTAAAGTCCTGATTTGGATTACTCTCCTTGACCTTATCTTTAAGTTCAGTCATCCACATTTTTAGTGACCTAGCTACTGAAGTCGTCGCAATCAAAGGTTTGAATGCGGATGTGGATGCTTCCCAAGACTTCTTTAAATATATATCGGCTCTCTTATCTAGAGGGTCTTTAAGCACTGCTGTGTCCTCGAAGGGCAGTGCATTCTTTTTTGAGATCTTCGCCACTGGATGATCTATCTTAGGGGCCCCCTCCCAGGATTCACAGTCCTCCTGACCGAAGGGATATTTCCTTTTGTACTAAAAATAGGAAAAGGTTAGAATCAATATAAGTGTCATATTACATAGTTTTCTTCAAAGATAGATGTAATACCAGACTTACAGCCCGTGGGATAAAGAATTTCCGGTCTGGATTAGCCCACTCGTGACAGATAAGAGTCTTAATACTCTGGTGTACTGGAAACACCAGTCTCTTTTTTGGGGCTAACCCCTCAAACATAATGTCCTGTACGGATCTGGGTTGAGGGGTATCGTCAATCTCCATAGTTAGTCTGACATTTTTAATGAGAGCGTCTATGGATTCAATTGGTAACAGTGACCCTGCAGAGTCCTCCCCTGAGATCTCCTCTGGATCAGAGGCTAATTCACCCTGATCGTCCACCTCTAGTGATAGATCCTGATCTTCCTCATTTATAGGAGAGGGATCCATCTGCTGACTTGGTCCCGCAATGACCAGTGGCTGAGAGTCAGGAGGTGGGTTAATGCTGACTCCAGGCGTCTCAGAGGAAGTTGGGCGAGAGGGTAGGGAGGCCTGCAGAAATACAACAATAAGTACACTCGTAGAGGGGAGCTAAAGCGAAATTTAAATGATGAAACAAGATACTTCTACCTACCCTGATTTCTTGCCTAACCATGTCTCTCATGTTTCTAATGAAGGATGGTCCTTGATCTTCTAATACTCGGTTCATGCACCCCCCACACAAGGTCTTATTGTATGAACTACTAAGCCTCTTTCTGCAGACCGGACACTCCTTAATCTTAGTACGCTCCTTTTTAGAGGATCCCTCCTAAAATACAAACCATAACATCCTGATAAGATAGTGTGTTTAAAATACATATATGGGGAGAACCCCTCTTACCACACCATACCGCTGGATTATCTGTAGCAGAGGTCTGGGATTGTTCAGCGCCTTGGGACTCCATTTGACCCAGGATTGGTCTCAGGTCCCCACAGCTGGCACAGCAAAGTACAGCAAAGCACAGCACAGCACACAGTAACCGTCTTCCTAGCAGCAGGCTCTTTATGCAGGTGCAAGGCACTCTTGAGCTCTGCTGCTTTAAATATGGCGCCAATGCACCTAGGGCCGGCTGACCCCGCCCCCGCCGCGGCGCTGATGCGGCACACCCTCCCGCCGTCACCCCCGGCAAGCCGTGGCCTGGGCCTATAGAGCAAGGCCTATAGGGACATCCCCCCTCCGGAAGCCCGTCCCGCGTCATCACGGCTTCCGGGAGCGCGCCGCGACACGTGGGGACGCTGCGCCGACGTCATTACGTCATCGCGCCACTGCGTCATTGCGTTCTTGCGTCCCCCTGTTCGCGCATGCGCACCCCCGCCGTCTTACTCACCGGGACGGACGCCAGAGGGGCCGGGAGACGCGCGGGGCCCGATCATCTGGAGGTGTTGGACGGGCCTCAGTCTTCAGGTATAAATACCTCGGGAGCCGGTACCCATCTGCCGGTGATCCCTCAGCCCTATGAAGGTCCCTGGAGGAGACCCTCCATGTCCTGCTCCCATGGGACAGGAAACAGTAACTGGTGTGGTGAGAGGAGGCGATTCTTTTAAGGTCCAGTGTTCTGTTTCCTGTCCAATGGGAATAGGAGGTGGTCCTCTCCAGGGGTGCCGTCATAGGGCGAGAAGAGAAAAATTATATCTCACACAGCCCCATAGACCAAAGGATTAAAGCGCTATAAGCATGGGAACAGAGCAATTTTAAGGAACATATATTAATGGTTTGAATTTTTTTACAGGCCATCAGATACAAGAAAAGTTATACATATTACATATTGTAATCGTAACGACTTGAGGAACATATATAACAAGTCAGTTTTACCCCAGGGCGAACGGCGAAAAAACCCCAAATAAAAGAAATGCGTTCAGCCTGTCATTGCAAAGTACAATTAGTGTCACAAAAAATAAGGGCTCATGTGGGTTTCTAGGTGGAAAAATGCAACTGTTATGGCCTTTTAAGCACAAGGAGGGGAAAACGAAAAGGCAAAAATTGAAATTGGCCTCCGCGCATGCGCCTGAGGGCCGATGATATCGTTCACGCTTGCTGACATCTCTCGGTACCGAACGACTTCCGGCTGCGTCTCCAAGCCAAGTGACCCTCCTGAATAGTAGGACCCACCACCCACAGAAAGGGTAATGTCCCAAGGTTGCGGTGTGTATGTTGTGCAGGTGGGTAGTGAATAATCACAGACTCTGTGGATAACATTGACTTGAGTTACTTGTAAATGCAGCAGGTAATACAAAGTTGACACAGTTCCAATACTTGAACATAGAACCACCAGATCTCTGTGATAAGTGCAGAGTAGGATACAGTAGAGTTGTACTGAGGTAGCATAGCAGAGAGGATAGTGCCGTGAGAATCTCAACCAAAATAGTAGTGTGCTCTGCCAGGTTAGAGTGCATACAGTAGAAGACAACCTGTGCCTGTGTATTGTCCTTTTCTCTAGTCTTCACACCACCTTATGCCCACTAGCTTATGGCTGAACCTTACTAATGGGTGACACAGGCCCCAGACCTTGTTACCTGGGATGAGCAGAGTGCTGAGGGTTTCCTGCTGACACTTGTGCTACAAGATGGATTTCATAGACTTTCCATTAACTGTTCTCCACCCACATCAGTTCCTAGCTCTTTAATGGATACTGTCCTGCACTGTGGGTACACCTAGTCCTCGGCGTGGTTTTTCCATGAGCAGAAGGGCAGTGTATAATACTCTACATCACCCCAAGACAAAGATGCAGGCAATTTTTAAGCACCACCCCCTTGCCCCCACAAAATCCTCAGGTTTGAATGCCATGTTTAAATGTAATTTTAGGAGTTGAAGAATGTCTGTATAAGACTTAGCATTGCACACCAGTTATTGCACTGTACATGTCACTGCTGATTTGAAATAACATTCACACACGTTCCTTCACTTACTGAGGCTTCCGACATCAACAGCACAGTAAGAGACCATCACAATCAGTTATTACAAAGATTTACTGGTTTCATATGGCAGGTATTACAAAGATTGTTGAATATTTACAGAAATATCTACAGACATGCCTAGAAACACGGCCAGAATGTAATATGGTTACGTTCATTACAAGGCAGTTAGGAAAAGCTGTGATGTTCGGTTGACTTTCACATAAAATAAACTATACAACATTAAGAAGCTTCTTCATCCTCGATCTTTGGAGCCAGGTAGTATTTCACATGACCCATATCGGCAATTTTGTATTCAACCACTGGAAAAGAAAAGAGCCAACGTTAGAACAACAACTTCACATTAGTGTCATTCCCCCCAAATTACAACAGAGGCCTCCACTAGCCAACTCAGTCATACGGATACCTATCAGATCTAGTTGTGATATTTGGCTTGAATATACAAAACCAAAATATAAAATACAAGTCAAAATATAAATAAAAAAAATATAAGAAAACAAGCATCAATTCACCCCACTTGTGTAGAGCATAGCAATAAATTACACATTTACGTTAATGGCCAGCTGGTGACTATGTTCAGACCACCTCCAAACCCGAAGTGTTTTGCTGCACTAGTGGTCTGCACACTACTGAGTATAGCAAAAACAAAGAACTGGAGTGGAAAGCGAGTCACTATCTGAATACATATAAATGGACCCACTGCAATGTAACAAAGTGTCAGCATCCAAAGGGATTCATAGATGGGACATACAGCAGCAACACTATATGAACAGAGATCTATCTAGGACATGCTGGATATAAATACATTTGATGTCACCTTCCAGAACTGATGCCTGAAGATCACATACAGAAAACTTACCTAGAGGGATATCTGCTGACATGCTGAGGGTCACTGTTGGGGACAGGGGGGTGGCTTTGGTGAAGAAATTTAGATACCTCAAAGCAAATGTAAGCTGTACAGGCTCGTTCATTTCTATAGTAACCTGAGAAGACAAGGGAAAATGTTAGATGTATACTATGCTTAATTCTTGGAACAAGTAATAAAAATATCTGATAGTGCTTAGTACTTACAGCTTCCTCCTCTTTATCAACATTTGAGGTCTGTGAGAGCTTGACATTCCCTGTTCCCAGCTCACCACTTGCAGAGAACTTGACTCCATCTTTTGCACATGAGATCACAACAGCATCTCCAATCTGGCTAAGATCTCTACAAATACGGGCAAATTCCCCAGAAGGCATCTTTATAACACAACTATATTCCTGTTCCTGTTAACAGAAAAGCATATTTTAAGATACAAAAACTCCTAGGACACCACTAAATTTACACACAGGTCTCAAATTCACAGCCCTTCAGCTGATGAACTGCAATTCCCACCACAGCAATCATAATAGTAATTGTAGTTTCACAACAGCCACAGGTTTGACACCAATTTTGACAAAGTTTTCCAATCCAACTGTGCTTTATACAGAGTTATCAAGGAAAAACATACAGCAGTTTTTTTTAGGCAATAAGTAAAGTATGCCTGTTTGTAAATACAGGAGTAAAATTAAGACCTAATGGTGTACAAGTACATCAGGCACTACTTAAGACACAGGAAAAAGCTTACACGTGCTGTGAACGGAGCAATGTTATTTTTGTTAAATGTAATGAGAAATGGTTTGTAAGAAACAGAAGAAAGGCTTAATAGTCACAAGAAAATAGATGACTATATACATACTGGAATTCCTAACTGTTCAACGTCCAAATCCATCAACTTCATCTCATAGTCAGAAACCTTTTCTTGATCTGAAATGAAAAGTTAAAATTTAATAGCATTGCATCTAGAGGGAACACACAAGAACCTTAACAGAAATAAACTAATAATTCAGAAGTATATTGTCTAATAAAACCAACATGTATATATCCCCAACCTAGCAGAATATATCAGGGCTAAGACAAGCTGTTTAGGTTTACTAGTCTATATAAGCAACAGACCAAAGCTGTCTGTTAGCAACACAAGCTTCAGGAGAACATACAGATTTTCTGCACAGCAGAATGGCTTACCCACATAGGTGAAGTGCTACCAGGGTTAAATATAAATTACCAGCACTTCAATCACTGGGGAAAATGTATAAGATGTGGGAAATCTCAGCTGCCCATAGCAACCATCCAGCTGCTGCTTTCTTTTTCTAAAGAGCTTATGAAAAGAATAGATGAGTAGTCACCCATAATACAATCTCATCTATCCGAGCCCTTTTGGGAAAAAATTGAAGAGCAGCCTGGTGGACAAGGACAGCACATTGCCCCATCTTCTGCTGGGGACAGCCCCGCTATTTAATTAGAGGCACAAAGCAAAGGTGATTGTGTGACTGGTTGCACAGGATAAGCTGGTAGGGGACTTTGTTGCCAGGAATCATTTTAATATACTTGAAAAGAATCTTTATATACTGCTTATGATCCAAGGGCTAACTCCTTATACTCACTTGGAGACTCAAACACCATTGTGACTGTATCTGCATTGTCCTCGGCCCTCAGAGTAATTATGTCTTCACTTGCTGCACACTTCAAGATCTTTGACATACTGCAATGGGAAAATGTACGTGAATAGAATGACTAAGCATCAAAACATTATCCATTTGTAAGTCACATGAAGGCTGCGCCCCCAATACTACGGCCGATGTTAACTAGAACTGCTGACAATGCCTTTGAGAACCCTTTAAACTGTAACTACTGTTTTTAAAAACTTCTGACATGTCAAGTGCGGATTGGTCGAAGTACAGACCAAAACCAATCTGTACTTTTAGCCTATGGTGTATCAGAGGGGACATTAGGTGGCTATCCACTTGTTACCATGTGGTATGGCTATAAAGAACTTCTGATGACAGAAATGATGGTAGATGTCACCATGCCCCCTTAGTTCTCTGGGGGATATGGCAGCGATATATTAGTCCTTTACCGATGACAATGGGCTGAAAGCTAAGCTGTGACTGGCTGTTTTCGGTAGTTGATCCCATTACAGCTTTGACAAATTAACTATTTCCAGCGTTAAAGGAAACCTGTCATCCCCCCCCCACCCCGTGCCGACCCCCGTTAGAGCCCCCTATACTTACCTCAATGCGCCGGGTCCCGCTTCCTGAGCCGGTCGGGTGACTGAGATTTCAGCGCCGAAGCCCGGCGCGCGCGCTCACAGGAGAGTCCGATGCCCATAGAGAATGACAGAGCATCAGACTAACCATTCATTCTCTATGAGCATCTGACTCTCCTGTGAGCACGCACACTGGGCTTCGGGCGCTGAAATCTCAGTCACCCGACCGGCTCATGAAGCGGGACCCGGCTCAATGAGGTAAGTATAGAGGGATCTAACAGGGGGTCGGGAGCCAGTCACGGGGGTGACAAGTCCTCTTTAAAAAAAAAAAACCTGTCCCATTCACCCATCAGTAATTTTATTGCTAGCCATATAATCACTGATCAATAGAAACGAGCGAAACTTGAGCGGGCTTTTTTTGTCCGAACACGAGTATGCGGGATTTGATCACCGCTGACTGCAGAAGTTGGATGCAGCCATAGAGTGCTGGAAAACATGGATACTGCCGTAGGGCTGCATCCAACTTCTTCAGCCAATAATCAAATCCCACATGCTAAGATTCACATGAACTGCAGTAAGCTCGAGGTTCGCTTATCTCTACTGATCAAGTGTCCACAATGTTACACAAAAAATAGGAAAAAAAAAAAAACAGTTGTGTAAGGATCCATAGGAATCAATGGGTCCAAATTCTGTTTACATTTGTGGATTCACAACCGTGGAGAAAAGGATCCCTAATACAAGGTGTCTGTGGAAATCTACTGCATATAGGAGCTTATCATAGGAATACCCTCTGCAGTCAGTATTTGTTGTGTGCTCCAATTATTAGATATATTACATGAGCCAAGCTTTAGTTTTTATATGACATATATGATAATTCTTTACAGGGCATGCTGGGAGTTATAGTGAGGTACAGGTCAGTGAGCGCCGCCCTGACACGCTCCATTACTGCCTGTGCCCTGACGCGGCGGCTCACACACAGTGAAGGCGCAAGCTCCGCCCCCTTTGTTTCCCGCCCGAATCATCGCGCGCTGCTGCCGTTACGTCATCAGGGAAGAGACGAGAAAAAACGCGCGCCAGAAATAAGACAAGTGCGGACATGTTATGTGTGGGAGCCGGTACCGGCGACCACGGGGATCCGATAAAACTCTACATAAGTTATCGGTATGACGCCAGTCTGCCATAAACAAACAGCATTATAACGCACACGTATACCGTTACCCTTTGGCGCCCAGTCACACACAGCCTTCTCTATGCCCCCGTATACCGTCATCACTGCCGCCTCCTACCTGCTCATCTTGACGCCGATGGACTGGTTGCGGTCGCAGCGATAGGTGTCGAAGCCGTCGGAGCGGAGGGTGAGCTGCACCAGGGAGACGTGAGACGAGTCCATGCTCTGCAGGCTGATGCCGCTGGAGGTGATGTCCCAGCAGGCCTCATCGATCAGATCCTTCAGCGCCTCCAGCACCTTCTTCAGGATGGAGCCCTGCACTAGTCTGGCCTCAAACATGGTGATCGCGAAAAAGAGTCCGTCACTACAGCGCCTCACAGAAGATGATGGGTTCTCCCGCCTCCTGCACTCGGCTCCCGGTGTCTCCGCTCCTCTCAGTTCACACTGTGGCGCCAAATAAGCCCGGCAGCGCCGCCTTCCGCGGGTTATATCTGACGCATCACGTGACCGGCGCGTCAGCTGAAGGAGAAGGGCGCCAAATTCGTTTCCCGCCTTCAGCTCCTTGTCTGTGGAGAACAGCAGTGTATGACGGGCGGCGGGCTATGAGGGCTGCTCCTGTGTATCCTGCTGTATCAATCAGTATTGTTATACCTCTGGGGACACGAGTTTGGTTGTGTTCACATTTTTACTGGCATCATATGGTAAACATTTTTATTTATTTATTTATTTTTTTACATTTTTATTTCCATAAAACTTTTCAAAAATTTTATTATCCATTTAATTGAATTGTACTATGGAAGTCAATGGTAAAACGGATGCACACAAATGCATCTGTTTTTGCAAAAAGATAATGTGAATCCAGCCTTAGGTGGTTGACAGGAGTTTTTAAATTTTGAAATTTCACTTCTTTTGCTATTTTTCAATTTCGACCAGAAAAAAAGACATCAATTCAATAGTTATGTTGCTATATGTAGCCTTAGTACTTTACTTGACTCGACACACACACACAGGCCTTCAAAATAAAGAACCACCTTGTTGACTTCGGGGCCTTTTTTGTACAGTGCTGTTTAACCCCTTAAGGACAGAGCCAATTTCGATTTTTGCGTTTGTTTTTTCCTCCTTGTGCTTAAAAGGCTATAGAGCTTGCAATTTTTCACTTAGAAACCCACATGAGCCCTTATTTTTTGTGCCACTAATTGTACTTTGCAATGACAGGATGAATTTTTTCATAAAGTACACTGCAGAACCAGAAAAAAATAAATGTGTGGTGAAATAGAAAAAAAAACAACAGCATTTTGTTTATTTGGGGGGTGTTTGTTTTTACGCCGTTCGCTCTGGGGTAAAACTGACTTGTTATATACTGTATGTTCCTTAAGTCGTTACGATTTAAACAATATGGAACATGTATACCTTTTTATTATGAGATGGCTCGTAAAAAATTCAAACCATTGTTAACAAATATATGTTCCTTAAAATCGCTCCATTTCCAGGCTTAGGGTAAATTCACACGGGCGGATCCGCAGCGGATTTAACGCTGCGAATTCGCAGCTAAATCGGCAGCGGATTGATCCCCTGTGAATCCCAATGCAATTACATACTCGCAGCGGGATTTGAGGCTCATCTGAGGCTCCCGGAGGTCCCGTACAACCAATCAGTGCACGGCCCCGCCACAGTCACTGATTGGCTGCGTGGGACCTCCAGGAGCCTCAGACGCGGCTGGATCGTGGTGCCGGTAATGACCCCCATTAACCCCTTAGTGACCACCGAAACGGCGGTCACTAATGGGCCAGTGCTGCCACTGTATTTCATCTCCCCCCACCATGAATCCACGGTGGGGGGAGATGACATAAGTAAAATCAGACCCCAGCTCATGCCCCCCTAGTGCCCCAATCACTAACCCCCCTCCCCGCGGCGGCAATCAGATCCAAGATGGCCGCCGCCATCACTGTGAACCGACTAATGTCAGTTCACAGTGATCTAAAGTAAAAATGAATGAAAGCCCCATGCTCTCTGCCACCGGAGGCAGCGGAGAGCATGGGGACAGTGATCGGGGACCCCCCTGTGGGGTCCCGGTACAAGCGATCAGCGGTATATACAGCAGTATATACTATATACCGCTGATCGCTTGTACCATGTGCTCCAGGCACTTTTTATCCCCTGTCACCATAAATGATTGGTGACAGGGGATAAAAAGTGATGTGCCCCCACCCCCCAAGTCGCCCCCCACCCCCCCTGTCCCCCAGTCACCCCACCTACCCCTTATACATTACCTGATCCTGGAGCTCCTTCCTCTTCGGCGTCCTGGCTGGTTGTGAAGTGCGCATGCGCTCCACAACCAGCCAGCTCTGAAAATTTAAAGTGACAGAGACCAATTTGGTCTCTGTCACTGAACTATGATTACTGAGATAGAAAATATCACAGTAATCATAGTAATATAGTGAAAATAAATGTGTAAAAGTGACAAACATACAAAAAAATAAAACACACACTTTTTATTATAGTAATAATTGCAGTTTACTCCCAAATTACCCCTAACCCCCCCAGATTACCCGTAACCACCGCAGGTTGCCCGTAACCACCGCGCGTTGCCCGTAACCACCCCAGGTTGTCCGTAATCACGTCAGATTGCACGCAACCCCCCAGATTACCCGTAACCACCGCACGTTGCCAGTGACCCCCTCCAGATTGTCCGTAAATACCCCAGATTGCCTGTAACCACCCCAAATTACATGTACCCACCCCAGATTACCTATAAGCACTTCAGTCTATCCGTAACAATTCTAGATTGTCTGTAACCCCTCCAGGTTGCCCGTAACTACCGCAGGTTGCGCATAACCACCCCAGGTTGCCCGTAATCATGCCAGTTTACATGTAACCCCTCAGATTGCACGCAACCACCGCAGGTTGCATCTGACCACCGCACGTCGCCTCTGACCACCGCACCTTGCCTCTGACCACCGCACGTTGCCACTGACCACCGCACGTTGCCACTGACCACCGCACGTTGCCACTGACCACCGCACGTTGCCTCTGACCACCGCACCTTGCCTCTGACCACCGCACGTTGCCTCTGACCACTGCACCTTGCCTCTAACCACCCCAAGTATCCAGTGACCCCCTCCAGATTCCCCATAACCACGCCAGATTACAGGTACCCACCTCAGATTACCTATTAGCACTTCAGTTTATCCGTAACCACAGCAGGTTGCCTGTAACCACCCCAGATTGTCTGTAACCACCCCAGATTGTCCGTAACCACCCCAGATTGTCCGTAACCACCCCAGATTGTCTGTAACAACCCCACGTTGCCCGTAACCACAGCAGGTTGCCTGTAACCACCCTAGATTGTCTGTAGTCACAGCAGGTTGTCTGTAACCACTCCAGGTTGCCTGTAACCACCCCAGGTTGCCGTAACCACAGCAGGTTGCCGGTGACCACCCCATGTTGACCGTATACACCCCAGATTACCCGTAACCACCTCAGACTGCCCGTAACCACCTCCAGATTACCCAGAACCACCCCAGACAGTCCATAACCACCCCACATTACCTGTAATCTAATTTTTTTATTTTATTTTAGTAACTGCGCTATTCTAATAACTATTACTAGCTGCGGTTTTGCTCCAGCAAATTGGCGCTCCTTCCCTTCTGAGCCCTGCTGTGTGCCTATACAGTGGTATATGCCCACATATGGGGTACCGTTGTACTCAGGAGAACCTGCGTTACAGATTTTGGGGTACATTTTTTCTCCTGTTCCTTGTGAAATTGAGAAATTTCAAACTAAACCAACATATTATTGGAAAAATTCAAGTTTTTCATTTTTACTGGCCAATTTTGAATACTTTCCTCTAATACCTGTGGGGCCAAAATGCTCATCCTACCCCAAGATGAATTCTTTGAGGGGTGTACTTTCCAAAATGGGGTGACTTTTGGGGGGGTTCTATTCTGTAGACATTACAGGGGCTCTGCAAACGCACCTGGCGCTCAGAAACTTCTTCAGAAAAATCTGCACGGAAAATGCTAATTGGCGTTCCTTTCCTTCTGAGCCCTGCTGTGTGCCCATACGGTGGTTTATACCCACATATGCGGTACCGTTCTACTCAGGAGAACCTGCGTTACAGATTTTGGGGTGAATTTTCTCTCCTGTTCCTCGTGAAATTGAGAAATTTCAAAGTTCATAAAATGCTATTTTTTTATTTTTCATGATATTTTGATGTTTTTCACAAAAAACACACAAAGTAGTGACCAAATTTTGCTACTAATATAAAGTGCCATATGTGACGAAAAAACTATCTCAGAATCGCTAGCATACATTAAAGCATCACTGAGCTATAAGAGCATAAAGTGAGACAGGTCAGATTTTGAAAAATGAGCCTGGTCTTTTAGGTGCAAATAGGCTTGGTCTTGAAGGGGTTAACAACAACACGTTTTTTTTTTTTTTTTTTTACACTTATACTAGAAGCCCTCCTGGGGGACTTCTAGTATAAGCACACTTATCTCTTATTGAGATCTATGCTGTATAGTAATACAGCATAGATCAATGAGATAAGCAATCAAATGCCAAGCCAAGATCAGCCCCATTACGGTGCAGACACCCGACTGGTACAGACGTGTGGTTCGCTCCTCCGGGACAACTTCCCGGTGGGGCAATCCACCCCACTAAACACCAGGGATCGGCTGCAACTAGTAATCTGATGCAGCTGTCAACTGACAGCTGCATCTGATTACTTGATTAGTGGGCACGGCGATCGGACCGTGCCTGCTAATAGCCATGGTCCCGGGCTACATGCGGCACCTGGGACCGCGGCGTAAATATACGCCCTGTGTCGTTAAGGGGTTAAAGCAAATGTACCACCGGTCCAGTACATCGCTTATCTCATATTTACATGGACAGAACAGCACTGGTGCGGGATGCTGATACCACTTTTTTTTTTTTTTTTTTACTACGGCACGGTTCCCATGTACAGCGTCGTTTAATTACCGGCACCGGCAGGGAGCGAAGCACTGGAGGCGGGCCGGCCGACACCCAGTGGGAGAAACCCCCCTCCGGGGCATCGGCATCCCCACCCCATGTATATGTAAATATCAGAAAAGCGATGTACTGGTGGTGCATTCACTTTAACCCCTCGACGACCCTGGGCGTACCCATACGTCCTGGGTCACCTAGGGGACTTCAGAGCGGGGCTGCCGCGGTCCTGGGTGCCGCTTGTAACCCGGGACCGCCGTGCCCGCTAGTTAAGTTATTCAGATGCAGCAGTCAAAGTTGACAGCTGCATCTGAATACTTCTTGCAGCCGTTCATTGGTGGTATAGCGGGGGATCGTCCCCCTGCGCGACGTCACGTAGGAGCGATCCCCGTGTCCGGCACCAGCCGGAGTCTGCGCTTTTATGGCGCTGATCCCGACTCGGCACTCGATTGCTTTCGGCTGCAGCAGTCGAAAGCAATCGAGTGGCAAACTCATTGATCTATGCAGTACAACTATACATACTGCATAGATCTCAATGAGAGATTAGTGTAGTTATACTAGAAGTCCCCCAGGGGGGCTTCTAGTATAAGTGTAAAAAAAAAAAAAAAAAAGCCCCCTCCCCTAACCCCTTAAGGACGGGGTCCATTTTCGTTTTTGCGTTTTCGGTTTTTCCTCCTTGTGTTTAAAAGGCCATAGCACTTGCATTTTTCCACCAAGAAACCCTTATGAGCCCTTATTTTTTGCGTCACTAATTGTACTTTGCAATGACAGGCTGAATTTTTGCATTAAGTACACTACGAAACCAGAAAAAAATTCAAAGTGTGGTGAAATTGAAAAAAAAAAAACGCATTTCTTTTATTTGGGGGAACTGTGTTTTTACGCCATTCACCCTGGGGTAAAACTGACTTGTTATGCATGTTCCTCAAGTCGTTACGATTAAAACGATATATAACATGTATAACTTACATTGTATCTGATGGCCTAAAAAATTCAAACCATTGTTAACAAATATATGTTCCTTAAAATCACTCCATTCCCAGGCTTATAGCGCTTTTATCCTTTGGTCTATGGTGCTGTGTCAGGTGTCACTTTTTGATCGCTTTTTATTACATTTTTTCTGGATTTGATGCGACCAAATATGCGCAATTTTGCACTTTGGGATTTTTTTGCGCTGACGCCGTTTACCATGCGAGATCAGGAATATGATTAATTAATAGTTCGGGCGATTACGCACGCGGCGATACCAAACATGTTTATTTATTTATTTGTTTACTTTTATTTAAAACCTGGGAAAAGGGGGGTGATTCAGACTTTTACTGGGAGAGGGGGCTTTTTACTATAAACAACACTTTTTTTTTTTTTTTTTTTTACACTTATACTAGAAGCCCCCGTAGGAGACTTCTAGTATATATACTTTGATCTCTCATTGAGATCTCTGCAGCACAGATATGCTGCAGGGATCAATGAGATAGGCACTCGTTTACTTCCGGCTGCTGCAGCCGGAAGTAAACGAGTGCCGAGCCGGGGACGGCGCCATCTTGGACGAGTCCCCGGCCGGCATCAGTAACGGAGATCGCTCCTCCGGGACAAGGTCCCGGAGGAGCGATCTCCCCCACTAGACACCAGGGAAAGGTTGCCTCCGGTAATCGGAGGCAGCTGTCAACTTTGACAGCTGCCTCCGATTAGCTAATTAGCGTATTCCATCCGTATTTCCGTAATTCCATTTGTTTTTTACTACTCATTGCTTTTCAATGCACTTCATCCGTATTTTTTTGCAGAAATACGGATGCCAACATGTTACAATCCGTAAACAATCCGTAACCAATTGATTTCAATGAGAGGATCCGCAAAAAAAAATGGGTCCGCACTAGGACATGATTTTTTTTTTCAGGATAGATTTTCATCCATTTCTGCTACTGATAGTGTGAATAGCCCAATAGACATCAATGTGCACTAACTCGGATCCGTAAATTACGGGACGTGTGCATAAGGCCTAACTTGGATTGAGAGCATTTTGCAAGAAGAGTCCAAAGTTTTTCAAAATTGTAACTTGGTTTAAGAGCTGGGTGGGAGAGTAGGGAGGGGCATGGTCTGTACAGCGGGGTCTACAGCACTGTACTCTGACCCAGGAAGTCTCCCTCACCTTCCAAATCATATCAGATCCACTTCAGGCTGGGGCTTGTATCAGGGGACAGGACTGTGGAGGTAATCTCTTCATAGCTGTAACCCCTCTCTCCCCAGACAGAGAGTGCTGCTATACTGTACTCACATATACGCTGCTCATTCCTTCCTGCTCCCTGCAGTCTCTGTCAGCCCTTGTGCTTCCCATCCTCTCCATTCCTGCTATAATCTGCCTGCAGTTACACTCAGCCATTCACACTGCTGGATATAAAGTGTCTGTAACTGTCCTTCACAGCTCTGTGATTCTCACTCCCTGATTGGTCCACGCTGAACACACCCCCTTCACCATTGCTGTCATGTGGCCACTCAGACCTCTGACAGCAGCCCTGCTTCTCTATTCTAGCCTGTTGTACTACACTACTGCATTATGAACATCTGCAGCTCCGTTCTGGATCTACAAACTGCTGCTGTTTTTTCAGGTTTATGCACTTACTATACATTATACTCCACATGCTGCTTGCTATAATGTACAGTAATCTATAAGATGACATATTCAGCTGTTTCTAAATGTTTCATTTGTTACATTGGGGTGTGGAACCAATTTTCTGCATTTCAATTATTTCTTATGGGAAAATTTGCTTTGGTTTAAGAGTGATTTGGATTACAAGCACGGTCCCAAAACTATTTTTTTTCAAATGTAACTAACTTTTAACTTAACACTTCTCATTTTCACATGATAAATACGGGTTAGGCTGGGTTCACTCTACGTTTTTGCAATCCGTTTTTTTTTCATCAGTTTTTGCAAAAAACGGATGCATTTGTGTGCATCTGTTTTTCCGTTGACTTCCATTATAAAAAAAAAGGATCAAGACACATAGAAGTCAATGGAAGAACGGATGAAAACAGATGCACACAACTGCATCCGTTTTTCCATCCATTTCTGAGAAAAACAGATTGCAAAAACGTGGTGTGAACCCAGCCTTAAAACGAATCAGTCACTCAGAAGGAAAAAGATGTCAGTTTTTTGTGTGAAAAAAACGTCCGTTATTAATAATAATATTTATTTGTATAGCGCCAACAGATTCCGCAGCACCTTTTTTATTTTATACATACAGTACAGAGGTTACATAATACACATTTAGGGTGTTTTCACACACACCAGATTTGCAGCGAATCCGCAGCGGATTTTACAGTGCGGATTTAATGCTGTATTCATTCATTTAGTCAAATCTGCTGCGGATCCGCAGCAGAAAATCCGCTGCGAATCCGGTAGGTGTGAAGGCACCCTAAATAAAAATAACATAAAAATACAAAGTGTATACGAGACCTGCTTGCATTATTTTAATTGACTTCAATAAATTGCATTGAAGTGTATGGAATAACAGACCTTTTTTTTAAACAGTGTATTAAATGACAGATGTCTGTTGAGGTGGATGTCTTCAATACACTGTGTGAAAAAGACATCCATTATTCCATATGTGGTGTGAGCCCCCGGTGATGTTGTGTCGGAGGATTGGCGGTCACCTGCTAGAAGGTGGAGTGTGACGCCGGACCTTGAGATGCTGTGGGGCACACAGATGTGGTGGCACACCTGCTTTTATTTTAGAAGGCCGGTTGTACCTTTTTTTCCTGTGGACAGTGTCCTGCCGGGCTGCTACGGGGTCCCTTGGGAAAGTGTGATCACGGATGGCCAGAGTAGTGTAGTAACCCTTTAGGATTATCGGAACGGCCACCCACAGAAAGGGGAAGTGTCCCAAGGTTGTGGTGTATACTGTGTCGGTGTAAGGTGGAGGATCACAGAGTCTCTTTAGCATTAATAAGCCTGTTTTTACTATAAAAGTACGTGCTTGCAGCAGGTACTAGGTGGTGATGTTTCTCTTGATAAAGCACTCTATAATACACTTGATAACACTTGTAGACAAATACTTTACAATACAGCAACCAAATCTGCGATATGAAAGTAGTGTAGAATACAGTCGTGCTGACTAAGTAGTGTGCTAAGTGATAAAAAGAAGCAGCGTAGCAGAGAGGAGGATGCCGTGAGAGTCTCAACCCAAGTAGCACTGTGCTCTGCCAGGATGTTGAAGGATGAGGTAGAAGAATACTTAGAAGAAGGAGAGAACACTTGTGCCTGTGTGTTGACCTTTGGGTCTTCACACCACCTTATGCCAACTAGATTTGGCGGACCTGTCCTAGAGTGTGACACAAGGCCCAGACCTTGTTACCTGGGATGAGCGGAATGCTGAGGGTTGCCTGCTGACAACCTCGCTGCAAGATAAGAGTTCCTATGCTTACTGCAACTTTGCTCTATCCGGATCAGTTCCTAGCTAACTGCTGTCTGTGGATACTGTCCTGCTCTGTGACTCTCCTAGTCGATTGCGTGGGTTGAGGTTGTCTTTGACTTGTCCTCTCTTGAAAGGGGTTTAACACTGCATAGTGTTGTGTAGCGTCTCTGAGAAAAAAACTGTTAGATGTGTCCTGTCTTGCTTCCTACCCATACAGGGTTCTAGCTAAGGCTGAACTACTCTTCCTGTCTCCCATGTGACTTCCTTCCTCAGCGTCTCTAAAGTGCGCTGTGAGTGGGTGAAGAGTGCAACAGAAGAAGTAAAGAGAAAGATGAAAGGAGAGAAGAAGAACAGATTGGTTCACAGATCCATGTGAAATACAAATAAACAATAACCCTTTACACACTTCAGCTCTGCAGCATCTGAATACACATAACTAATACAGAGACATCTAGTGGCGAAACTTTATCACTACTTTCATCACCACTTCTATACAAAAAGTAAAGACTTTTCTGAAGGGTGTAACCAACAGTAACACCCGTGGTAGGACACCACACATACACTTCAACGCAATTTATTGAAGTCAATTAAAGTGATGCAATAACGGACGTCTTTTTTACACACAAAAAACAATGACGGACGTCTTTTTCCTTTTTGGACGTTGCGTGAACATAGCCTGCATCAACTGCATCAAGCTGTCTGCTAAACCACCAGTTACATCGCTTTTTTTTTTTGTTACATTAACAAGCTGGGGCGGTCCTTTTTGTGAACTGCCAGCCAGTTCCCAGACGCTGCGCCGTTCTGTTACCAAGCACCCAGTTCTTTTTTGGACCATAAAACTTTTTTTTCTTGTACTAGGTCCTTGATTTATGCATTGCTTGATAGGACTTAATCATTTGGTCAGAAAAGTCAACCACCTTCCCATGTTTTTGTTAAACTCCTGTATACAAACAGGCATTAAGATGTCCATGAATAGAAACAGGAGTGCTACTCTTACTGTTTATAGCAGAAAGCATATGAACATCTATTTTTTTGTCCCTAGATTTCATCACTACTAGAGATGAGCGAACCTGGAGCATGCTCGAGTCGATCCGGACCCAAACTTTCGGAATTTGATTAGCGGTGGCTGCTGAAGTTGGATAAAGCCCTAAGGCTATGTGGAAGTCATGGATATAGTCATTGGCTGTATCCATGTTTTCCAGACACCCTTATAGCTTTATCCAAGTTCTGCAGCCCCCGCTAATCAAATACCGAACGTTCGGGTTCGGATCGTCTCGAACCCGAACCCGGTTCGCTCATCTCTAATCACTACACATTGCTCTGCTCTCAGCAATTCGTAGCCTTTGGCCCAGAAGGGTCTTTGGCAGTCCTCTCACATCTTATACAACAGCTGGTACATTGCCACCTGGGCCATATGTCCCAGGTTTGTAGATTTTTACATTGCTTGATAGGGCTTTGTCATCTGATAGGAAAGGAGGTCTAAGAAGGAATGGTAGGTTTTGAAACAAACCTTTATACAGGCAGAAGTAAAAGTAGTAGAATCAGCTGCAACCACCATGAGATAAATGAATGGTCGTTTATTTACACGTGCAAAAACCAATATACATCAGGAGTCCACTGAGACAACAGGCGTTTCGCACAAGCATGCTTCTTCAGGCCTTAATGTATGTCATCCTGTCAGTGCGTGCAGGTAATATATCCACTCAGAGGTCAGTACAGTCAACACTGTACGACGACAGTTTCAACACTGCGTGCATATCATAGTTTAGGCTGCGTTCATACTACGTATATTTCAGTCAGTATTGTGGTCCTCATATTGCAACCAAAACCAGGAGTGGATTAAAAACACAGAAAGGATCTGTCCACGCAATGTTGAAATTGAGTGGATGGCCGCCATATAACAGTAAATAGCTGCCATTATTTCAATACAACAGCCGTTGTTTTAAAATAACAGCAAATATTTGCGATTAAATGGCGGCCATCCACTCAATTTCAACATTGTGTGAACAGATTCTTTCTGTGTTTTTAATCCACTCCTGGTTTTGGTTGCAATACTGACTGAAATATACTGACTGAAATATACATATACTGACTGAAATATACGTAGTGTGAACGCAGCTTTAGGCTGGGTTCACACGCTGTAACTGTGCGGCTGTATTTTTTATGCGGCTGTAAATGTGCGGGTGAAACTCCGGCCGTGGGAAAAAATAGACATGCGGCTCAAAACATGCGGTCATTTACTTGGAAATCTGGTTCAACTAAAAATAACAAATAAAATGTTAAGAAAGTGATGCAAACACCTCTGGATGCATCTGGGAAAGCAGGGAACACAGTTTACATGAATCGCTATTACCGGGGTTTGCGATCCTCTGCACTATAGCCGATGTCTCTCATGGTTAATATATTGAATTAATAAAACACATTTTCTGTCTAATAAAGTCCCTTTTATTGTTCAATAATTAAATGTAAATGATTCCATCATTTTGCAATTAAATATACTGTTAAAATAAATATATATATAAATAAATGTATATTTATATATATATTTATTTTTTGACAGTATATTTAATTGCACAATGATGGATTCGTTAGAATTAAATTATTGACCAACGAAACTGAATTTATTTAAACGAAAATGTGTTTTATTAATTAAATATTAATTAGTACAGGAAACTCCATAAGCCGGTAATTCATATGCCGGCAATAGAGCTTTCTGTACTAATCATCACTTTACTTTAATGAAAACATCAAATGTTTCTTCTAATTATGTTATCACAATAGCATTATTAGAAGAAACATTTAGAATTATATGTGCGCTCAGCTGATTGGCTGATCGGCTCAGCGCACATATAATAAGCCGGTCCGCAGTACAGTGACTTCATTGTGCTGCGGACCAGCGAAGAGGACACATCGGGGTGAGTATAGAGCTCTCCCCACCCCCTCCCCGGCACTGCACCCCTCCCAGCAAGGAAGGGGGGTCACTTAACCCCTTCCTTGCTGGGATGGGTGCAGTCTGACATCAGTCTGGCCCCCAGGGGGTTAAGGGGGATGCAATACATCCTCCCTTAACCCCTTGGGGGTCAGACTGTAAGCAGCGATCTGTAAAGATGCTGCATACTGTAAGGTGCACAACACCGCTCACAATGATGGGTGTTGTGCTCCTGTTTGTGTTTTTTTGTGTGTTTCTCCCTTTTTGTTTTTCAGATATCGGTATCCTGGGGATTACATCGGATTCCGTGGACTACGTCGATGACCAGCGTTTTTTTAATGTTTTTTTTTAATAAAATGGTCAATGAGGGGTGTGGGGGTGTTTTTATTTGAATAAAAAAATTTGTAAACTTGTGTCTTGTCTTTATTTCTTTACTTTATAGACTTAGTAGTGGAAGCCGTCTAACAGATGGAATCCATTACTAAGTCGGGGCCTAGTGTTAGCCGGTATAAAATGGCTAACACTAACCCCCCATTATTACCCCAGTACCCAATGCCACCAGGGGTACTGGGAAGAGCCGGGTGCCAGTGGTCCTGGAGCGTCAAAATTGGCGCTCCTGGACCGGGCGGCAGCAGGCTGGTAAGATTTAGGCTGGGGAGGGCCTAAACCAATGGCTCTTCCCACCCTGGTGTTACCAGGCTGCTGTCGTTTGGTTTTTAACCCGGCTGGTTATAAAAATAGGGGGGACCCTATGCGGTTTTTTTAAATTATTTATTTATTTAAAAAAAAAAAACGCATAGGGTCCCCCCTATTTTTAGAACCAGCCGGGTTAAAAACCAAGCGAGTTCCCCAAGGAAGCGTGCAATAGCGAAACGTACGTAGGAACGTTTGGTGTGGTGTCAGACAAACATGGGTATGTGCAATATGTTTTGAATGCTATAGTGGCTACTTAGTTTTTCTTTGTTTACATACGTAATGATACTGAGGCGATACTAGAATAGTACATGACTTAATGCACCTTATAGTTATACTCCCACATTAGAAATTTGTTGTGGGTATAATCCCGCATTGCTGACACCCATTTTATATGTGTTTTTACTGGGGTAATATTTTTAATACTTCATTTTATATTGGTAAAAACTGTCTGTGTATTGGTACCTATTATATACAATAAAAATTCTTTACATTTTTTATGAATTAAGCCCATTGTGTGTTTCTATTTGTATACAATTTTGTTTATGGGTAATTTCTAATTGATAGAGTGACATCTAGTGGTGCCGTTTGGTACTGCATCCCTTATTTTTAGATCATTTTTCACATCTATCACAAACCAGTGTGTGTAATTCAAAAAATAAATATATAGATAAATATACATTTATTTATATATCTATTTTTTTTAACAGTATATTTAATTGCAAAATGATGGATTCGTTAGAAATAAATTATTGATCAACGAAAGTGTCTTGATTACAAAGAAAATGTGTTTGATTAATTTAATATATTAACTATTAGAGGCATCGGCATTCGGCATCATTGCCGGCTATTTTTGAAGTACTCCGTACGGACCGCCTGTCAATCCACGGCCGCATATTCAGCCGCAAACAATGGTCTTGTTCATTTTTTACGGGTCCGTTTACGATAGGGCCGTAGATTCATACATAGTGTGCACTGTGCAGCCGCATATCCTATACTTCCAAGCATACACACGAACCACCAAAAATACCGCCGCACAATTACAGCCGCAAATACAGCCGCACTCTTACAACGTGTGAACCGAGCCCCCAAGTGACAGAACACCATAAAATGGATAAAACATAGCTAAATACAAAAAAACTTTAAAAACATACTGAGATCATTAAGATCGTTAGGGCCAAGGGTGCAAGTGCTTCAGTACGAAGAATCCATCGGGATTTTCTCTGTAGTCGTAGGCGCTGCCAATTAAAGAGGTACTCCGGGCTGGGGTCATTTTCAGTGTACAGCCGAGGAGTGGGTGGATATAGAAGCCGCCGGTCTCTGGAGGTAAGTGACCGGAAGCTTCTATATCCACCCCCTCCCCGGCCATATTTCATGAATCCCACCACCCCAAGCCCTGTGAAACGTAGAACACTGGGCATGTCTCACATCTTCAATCAATCTATGAGAACCAATGCCTGTATCGATATACAATGTTGCCTTAAACAAACATACATGAATCTGTTGGTTTTTCCCACATAGAAAACACTGCATGGGCAGCAAATCACATAATGTAATTACTTTTACATGTAATGAACTGTCTTATTCTATGTTCCCATCCCCCAAACGGATAACTTTACAGCATGAATTATGACTACAATATTTACACTGTCCACTTCTGGGATCATGGTCTTTAGCCAATTGGGAAGTGGGGAACAAACAACGCTAATAGATAAACAGTATCCTATTGTTCTTTCCTTTTGGTAACATAAAAAGGGCTTATCAAATAGAAAGAGAAATGAGATTGCACTAACCAACGTTCAGTAGACTTTAGAATCCTATATTACCACCAGCCTCCCCAGGCATACACTATTATTTATCCTACAAAAATGGGCTATACACCAGTATACTCACAATCTCAAAAAATCTTTATTAAATAATTGTATTAAAATTATAAATGCAGAGCAGAATAAAAATATTCCTTCACACAGGATGGTAATACACAGTAATATACAGTATTGGAGGACAATTAGCTATAACATAATGAAGCCCACAGTGGATACAAATAACCTGATCACATAAATAAAATGGCGTAATGCCTCCATAAAGTGCTGCAGATCTCCATATCTCCTCTAGATCCTAAAGTGCATGTGCCAATACAGTCTCATATAAGTAAAATAGCATCCAGAAGACCAAAAAACTGTGACATTACCTGTGCTACTGTGTGTAGTTCCCCCCAACGCGCGTTTCGCGTCTGGCTTGATCACGGAGGCTGTCATTTATCATATTTAACATCTGCATTTATAATTTTAATACAATTATTTAATAAAGATTTTTTGAGATTGTCAGTAGACTTTAGTAGACTTTATTCTTCGTATTTCATAAAAACTTAAATATGAACACCATCGGGTGGCTAGGATACCAACACCCTTCCAATCAGAATGACAGCTGTTTCGTGCGCGTGCCATACTTCTCCAGACTGGATAAGTGTGGCTCGTGCACGAAACAACGGTGACGCTGATTGGAAGGGTGTTGGTGTCCTAGCCACCAGATGGTGTTCATATTTAAGTTTTTATGAAATACGAAGAATAAAGTCTACTGAACGTTGGTGAGTGCCATCTCATTTTTCTTTTTGTTTGATTTTTAGAAAATCCTCTAATCTATAGCGACTGAAAATAAAGCCGTTGTGCCGACTACTTTGTCTTTTAATTAAAAGGGGCTTATTCTTAGCTAAATGCCTCATATCAGGATCAGACTCAATAACGTACCAGTGCTTTAAAGGGAACCAATCACCACAAAATTGGGGCAGAAGCTAGTAACTAGGGATGAGTGAACCGGCTGAGGTTCGGGTTCGTATGAACCTGAACTATTGGCTTCTGATTTCCGCTGTCTGCCCGCTCCGTGGAGAGGGTGGATACAGCCTTGAGGACGCCTGGAAAACTGGGATATAGCCATAGCCATAGGCTGTATCCCAGTTTTCTAGGCAGTCCTCAGGCTGTATTCACCCTCTCCAAGGAGCGGGCAGACAGCGGGAATCAGAAGCCAATAGTTCAGGTTCATACGAACCCGAACCTCAGCCGGTTCGCTCATCCCTACTAATAACATAACATAATACAGCCAGTAGCAGTGTTCTCAGACATATAAATACCACTTGAAAAAGGCTACACTTTATGCCGAAATGTCGTACTGGTGTGTAATAAACTCTGAGGATTGCTTTGGAAGTGCTGTCTCTATTTGCTTATTTGGATATTCTAATACCAGCCTGGTCCAGTGTGGTGAGTCGTGCACTCACATTCTACTATATACTATTGTGCTGCTGAGAGACTTGGTTGTGGCTGTTTCCACGTTACTGATACCCCCCGAAAATCAATTTTAAAAACTTCCCACACTGTGAGTAAATTACCGTTATTCAGTCATGTGGGCGGTCCTCTGGCACCAAGTAGTCACAGATGGCGCAAATATAGGTGTGATTCTCTGTGTCAGAGCCCAGAGTGTCACAGAGGGGCCATGCCCTGTGCACTGACGTCATCACTGGACCCCTCCGTGACGCTGAGGGCTTAAGGCTCTCTTGATTTAATACACCATGGTGTATTTTTACATGGTCTGAATGGAAGCTCCTATAATTCCATTGTGAGTTGGTGGCAGTGGGTTTTCTGGAACCCTCAGTAGACAGATTTCCACCTTCCACAATTACTTTTACATCTAAGATCATCCACCCATTACATTACATGTAAATAACATTCATTGTGTTATCCTCATTTAAATAATAGACAAATTCAATTTCAGACCCCGACCATACGATAGAAACATGATTAACGTATCTACGGTAGGCCCTAATACATCTGACATACAGGTTGTTAACAGTGTAGATGTCGTTTTTCTCAAAATACGACAATAAATACACTTGCATAAACGCAGGAGACTTTACTAAATGAAGTGAAAGGTTCATCTTCCCTATCTCCAAAAAATTATTTTTTTACAATGTTTTCCTTTGCACATTTTTTTTCCTTGATTTTTGCATTGCTTGATAGTTCTTTATAATTTTGGTTGGATAGGTCAACCCCCCCCCCCGCGCTTTACACACTCCGTACCACCACGTTGTTGCCCCTAGCAACCAATCAGATTCCACCTTTCATTCCTCAGACTCGTTGGAAAATGAAAAAGGTGAAATCTGATTGGTTGCTAGGGGCAACTGAGCCAGTTTCACTTTACACCTTGTTTGATAGATCTCCCCCAATATAAATAAATATTATTATTATTATACTGTGTCCACCCCTTGTATCACGTTTTCTGTTCACACCATCTATAGGACAGGTTTCATGTAGTATTCTATTTTTCTCAACATACGTAATGGAACAGACAGAGGTTTTACCCGAACAAAGTGTAAAGCTCTTTAGGCTGCAATAAAGCATCTACAGATTCACAGCCCTACATTACCTTTTAGAGTTTGTTCCATCCCGAGTCTTTCCATTGTGTTTCTTTGTGATATAAATGTAATCATGTCATAAAAATCCCACGCAGCCCTCTCAGCACAATGATGTGTTTATACTAAATGGTAAGAAATGTACGGCGGCTTCTTTATCAATCTGAAAAAGGAGCTGTAAGGTTGAGTTCATGCATTATATTTGCGTCATGGTTTATATTCACTTTATTTTTCTTTTTTAGTGGATCACAGTGAGAAGTTTACAGCTTTCTTTAATCTTTCCTCTTATGTTTGAGAATTTTTCTGTATACAATTTAGCCAAAAGTTTGCCCTGACCATTGATGTAGCTAAAAACCTCTAGATTTCACGCCATGAGTTTTATGCAGGGGAGGGTGTGTGTATGTGTGTGTGTGTATGTGTGTGTGGGGGGGTTACTGCATATTGACTGTGGGCAATACCACGATACCATTCTCGCATAGTTGCACAATATGGTTATGTTCACACAACATTTTTTCAGTTCTGTTTAAAATGACGTCCGTCATTTTGAGTGTAAAATAACGGACGTCATTTAGCAGCCTGGCCTCCCCTTAGTGCAATGACTGGTGGCTGTACATTATTTTAGTTTGGGTTATTAATTTGCCTTTGGGTGCGGCTTAATTGAAAAGTCCATTGAATTTAATAGTAAAAATGGAGAAAGAACGGTGAGAAAAGAAAAACTGAACAACTAATAAAAAACGTCCGCTGTTTGCAAAAGACGTCTGAAAATAATGATCATGTTCATTATTTTGACGTCCGCGGTAAAAACGTCCATTGTTCAATACATTGTAAGCATTGGACTTTCCATTGACTTCAATGCACTGCCATTGCAGTAAGTTAAATTGCGTCAAAAACAGAAGTTTTTTAAATAGCAAAATCGTCCGCCTTTTCAATATTTTTGACGTTGTGTAAAAATAGCCTAGTGCTGATATTATAGCAACAGAGACAAACAATGGCCGATACCTGCAATATACTTATTGCCCCCCCTTGTCTTTCTAGTAAATGTCATGGCTGTCATACATTAACATCAGCATTTTGGCAGAAAATTTATCCGAGTTTTCTAATCTGGCAAAGTCACCCTCATGCAACTTTTGTTAAATGATCGATTAATGCGCTCAAGTTGTTTCTGTGTCTCAGATTCCATAATAAGAGGATAGAAAAAAGCATACCTATGGCCTTTCCCGATGGGACCCAGACAACAGTCGCCCCTCCTCGGCTTTCATTACACAGCGAAGGACATGAAATAGCTCCATTTTATAAGTGTCACGGCCGCGGCGGCGTCCCGTGCTCCGGGCCGCCGCCGCGACTCCCCACTGCCCCATGCAGCAGCCGGTGTCCGTAGGCAGGGACCCGGCGCTGCTGTCACTTCGGCCCCGGGGGGCGCCTTACCTCTCCACGCTCCTGTCCGTCACTGTGTCGGCCGGCGCGCGCGTCCCCGCCTCCTAGGGCGCGCGCGCGCCGGCTGTCTCAGATTTAAAGGGGCAGTGCTCTCCTAATTGGTCCATGTGCACAATCACTCCCTATAAATTCCAGCCCTGCCCCACTACAGGTGTTGGAGCCTCTACATGCTTCCCATAGCGTTTGGCCCAGCTCCCTGTTGTTCCTGATTCCTGTCCGCTACCTGGTCCCTAGTCCTTGTTCCTGGTTCCTGCTTCCCCGTTACTCTATTGCTCCTGTCTTCAGCCTGTCTCCTGCGGTCACGACTACAGACCTCTGCCACTACCATCTCCTGCCTACTGCTCCTGCCACGCCTCGCCTGCCATCACCAGCAACCAAGCCAGGGGTAGCGACCTGGGGGTCGCCTGCCGCAGCAAGTCCAACCCGCCTTGCGGCGGGCTCTGGTGAAAACCAGCGGCCCCTTAGACTCCGCTCCCTGGTGAGGTTAGTGCCATCGCTGGTGACGGTCCAGTGGATCCACTACTCCAGGCGTTACAGTAGGCTCCAACCATGGATCCCGGCGAGGTGCCTGATCTCCGTGACGTCGCCAGAGTGGTCGCGCAACAGGCTCAACAAATCCAGCAGCAGTCGCAGCAAATCCAGCAATTGACTGCCGCCCTACAGCAGCATGCTACAGCCCAGCGCTCACCACCACCAGCAGCCACCTCGAGACTTCGACTGGCCCTCCCGACTAAATATGGAGGCGATCCCAAGTTGTGCAGGGGATTCCTGGCTCAGTGCACCATGCATATTGAACTTTTAAGTAGTCAGTTTCCCACCGAGCGCTCTAAAGTGGCTTTCATCATCAGCCTATTGGAGGGTAGAGCTCTGGCCTGGGCTACGCCGCTGTGGGACCGAGATGACCCTGTTGCTGCCAATCTCCGAACCTTCCTGGCCGAGTTTCGCTCCGTCTTTGAGGAACCTGCCCGTGCTACTTCAGCTGAGACAGCTCTCCTCAACCTCTCTCAAGGGAGCTCCTCTGTTGGTGACTATGCCATCCAGTTCCGCACCCTGGCAGCTGAATTGGACTGGAACGAGGCCGCCCTATTAGCCACCTTCAAGAAGGGCCTTTCCACTCGAGTGAAAGATGTGCTCGCTGCCCGAGACCTTCCTACCTCCTTGAACGAACTCATTCTACTGGCTACCAGAGTCGACACCAGGTTTTCCGAGAGAGAGGAGGAGGTCCGACAAGAACGGCGTCTGAGTCTGCCCCGTCGCCATCCTCGGTTGGCACCGGTATTCCAAAATCCCGTTGCTCCTATGCCCCAGTCGTCTCCAGAAGTTCCTATGCAGGTGGATCGAGCTCGCTTGACGACTGAAGAAAGGGCCCGTCGACTAGAGCTGAATCTCTGCCTATACTGCGGTGGCGCTGATCACTTCCGGCAGAGATGTCCCCAACGTCCTCAGCGTCCGGGAAACGCTCGCACCTAGGTCCAGTGGGAGAGGTCTCCCTAGGTGTGAATGCCACCTCTCCAAGATTGACTATGCCAGTCTCCATCCAGACACCCTCAGGGCAAGTTCTCCAGACTACGGCCCTCATCGACTCTGGCGCTGCTGGCAGTTTCATTTCCGCTTCGTTGGTCCAAAGATGGCGGCTACCCGTGATACAGCTAGCCCAACCCCGGTCTATCTCTTCGATCACGGGCGAGATTCTTACCGAAGCTGTGCACTGCCAGACTGAACCCCTAGTCCTCCAGGTGGGCGCCTTACATCAGGAGAGGATTTCCTTCTACGTCTTGCGCCATTCCTCCTCCGCCATCTTGCTTGGTCTTCCTTGGCTGCAATTACATACCCCTAAGCTGGACTGGAGAACTGGGGAGGTTCTCAGCTGGGGCCAGGACTGTCCTAATAGGTGTCTGAGACCTCCTCAACCCAAGTGCTCCACGAGGTCACCTGCTAATGCCAAGCCTTTGTCTGGTCTACCGCACGAATACCAAGACTTTACTGATGTCTTCTCGGCCAAGGAGGCAGACTCCCTACCACCTCATCGGTCCTATGATTGCCCTATAGACCTTCTTCCTGGAACTTCTCCCCCACGTGGTCGAGTATACCCTCTCTCTGTGCCTGAGACGGAAGCCATGTCCTCCTACATCCGGGAGAACTTACAGAAGGGCTTCATCCGTAAATCCACGTCTCCCGCTGGCGCTGGATTTTTCTTTGTGCAGAAGAAGGACGGTTCCCTCCGCCCATGCATAGACTACCGGGGCTTAAATAAGGTGACTGTCAAGAACCGCTATCCTCTTCCGCTAATCCCAGAACTGTTCGACCGTCTCCGTGGAGCTAGGATCTTCTCCAAGTTGGATCTCAGGGGAGCGTATAACCTGATCCGTATTCGTGAAGGAGACGAATGGAAGACCGCGTTCAACACCAGAGATGGGCACTACGAATATCTGGTCATGCCATTCGGCCTATGCAACGCCCCAGCGGTCTTCCAGGAATTCGTGAATGATTTATTCCGCGATCTCCTCTACGTCTGCGTCATTGTCTATCTTGACGACATCCTGGTCTTCTCCCACGACCAGCAGACCCACGTGTCCCATGTACGACAGGTTCTACGCAGACTACGGGCCAACCGTTTGTATGCCAAGCTGGAGAAGTGCGTTTTCCATCAGCGCAGCCTGCCGTTTCTTGGATACATTGTCTCCGACCGGGGCCTACAGATGGATCCTGCCAAGCTCTCAGCTGTTCTCCAGTGGCCTCGTCCTGAGGGACTTAGAGCTATCCAACGATTCCTTGGATTTGCCAACTACTATCGGCAATTCATCCCTCACTTCTCTACCCTGGTTGCACCCATAGTGGCTCTCACAAAGAAGAGGGCGGATCCTAGACGCTGGCCTCCCGAGGCCGAACATGCCTTCAATAGCCTAAAGTCTGCCTTTGCCTCCGCTCCTGCTCTAGTCCGCCCGGATGTCTCCAAGCCGTTTTCTCTTGAAGTTGATGCTTCCTCTGTGGGCGCCGGAGCAGTCCTCTCGCAAAGGGACACATCAGGCAAGACCAGAACCTGCGGGTTCTTTTCTAAGACTTTTTCCCCTGCCGAGAGGAACTATACTATAGGAGATCGGGAACTCCTGGCTATTAAGCTGGCACTGGAGGAGTGGCGTCATCTCCTAGAGGGGGCTAAACATCCCGTTAACATCTACACGGACCACAAGAACCTCCTCTACCTCCAATCGGCTCAACGCCTCAATCCCCGGCAGGCCAGGTGGTCCCTCTTCTTCTCTCGGTTCAACTTCACCATTCATTTCCGTCCAGCCGAGAAGAATATCAAGGCCGATGCGTTATCCCGAGCATCCGATGTTATGGGGCAAGAGGAATCTCCTCGACACATAATACCTCCCGATCGCCTAGTACCAGTTGCCACTTCTACTCTGCAGCAGTTGCCTCCCGGTAAGACTTATGTGCGCCCCGCACTCCGTAAACGCATCTTGAAATGGGGTCATTCCTCTATGGTGGCCGGGCATCCGGGAGTTCTAAAGACCGGGCAACTGATCTCCCGCCACTACTGGTGGCCTAGCCTACTCCAGGATGTCAAAGACTTTGTGGCGTCCTGTACCATCTGTGCCAGAAACAAGTCCTCTCATCAAAGACCTGCCGGCCTACTTCAGCCCTTGCCAGTTCCAGACCGCCCCTGGTGTCATATAGGCATGGACTTTGTCACAGACTTACCTCCATCTGCGGGTAACACAGTCATCTGGGTTGTCACGGACCGCTTCTCCAAGATGTCCCACTTCGTGGCTCTTCCTGGATTACCATCATCCCCTCGCCTGGCCCAGCTGTTCTTTCAGCATATCTTCCGCCTCCATGGTCTTCCTCTTCATATAGTCTCTGACAGAGGCTCACAATTTGTCTCCAGATTCTGGCGTGCTCTCTGCTCTCTACTCCAAGTGAAGCTGGACTTCTCTTCGGCCTATCATCCCCAGACCAATGGGCAAGTGGAGAGGGTCAATCAGGTCCTTGGCAATTATCTTCGACATTTCGTCTCCGCTCGCCAGGACAACTGGTCCAGTCTGCTTCCTTGGGCAGAGTTTTCCTACAATCATCTGGACTCGAGCTCCACAGGCAAGTCACCCTTCTATGTGGTCTATGGACGTAACCCTCGTCCTCCTCTGCCTCTCTCTCCATCCTCTGAGGTCCCAGCCGTGGAGGAGTTGTTATCTGACCTGCAGTCAATCTGGGAACAGACTCGACAATCTCTGCTCAAGGCATCTGTCCGCATGAAGGACCAGGCGGATAAGAGAAGAAGACCCGCCATGAATTTTCTCCCTGGTGACAAAGTCTGGCTCTCGGCCAAATATGTCCGACTCAAGATTCCCAGCTACAAGTTGGGTCCTCGATTCCTCGGTCCTTTCTCGGTGCTAAAACGCCTCAACCCTGTCACCTACAAACTCCGCCTACCCCCTACGATGCGGATTCCAAACGCCTTCCATGTCTCCCTCTTAAAGCCAGTGGTCCTCAACCGGTTCTCCGATAAGGCTTCGCTCTCTGCTCCACAAGCCGTCTCTGATGACGTTTACATTGTCAAAGACATTCTGGCTATGAAAACTGTCAGAGGGAGACGATCCTTCCTAGTGGACTGGAAAGGATTTGGTCCTGAGGAGAGGTCCTGGGAACCCGAGGCTAACATCCTGGACCAAGACCTCATCAAGAGGTTCCTACAGGCCAGAAAGAGGGGGAGGCCAAAGGGGGGGGGTACTGTCACGGCCGCGGCGGCGTCCCGTGCTCCGGGCCGCCGCCGCGACTCCCCACTGCCCCATGCAGCAGCCGGTGTCCGTAGGCAGGGACCCGGCGCTGCTGTCACTTCGGCCCCGGGGGGCGCCTTACCTCTCCACGCTCCTGTCCGTCGCTGTGTCGGCCGGCGCGCGCGTCCCCGCCTCCTAGGGCGCGCGCGCGCCGGCTGTCTCAGATTTAAAGGGGCAGTGCTCTCCTAATTGGTCCATGTGCACAATCACTCCCTATAAATTCCAGCCCTGCCCCACTACAGGTGTTGGAGCCTCTACATGCTTCCCATAGCGTTTGGCCCAGCTCCCTGATGTTCCTGATTCCTGTCCGCTACCTGGTCCCTAGTCCTTGTTCCTGGTTCCTGCTTCCCCGTTACTCTATTGCTCCTGTCTTCAGCCTGTCTCCTGCGGTCACGACTACAGACCTCTGCCACTACCATCTCCTGCCTACTGCTCCTGCCACGCCTCGCCTGCCATCACCAGCAACCAAGCCAGGGGTAGCGACCTGGGGGTCGCCTGCCGCAGCAAGTCCAACCCGCCTTGCGGCGGGCTCTGGTGAAAACCAGCGGCCCCTTAGACTCCGCTCCCTGGTGAGGTTAGTGCCATCGCTGGTGACGGTCCAGTGGATCCACTACTCCAGGCGTTACAATAAGAAGATCATAATTTATTGTGAAAGAAAAGCATTCTGCGGCATGTAATGCACTCATTTACTTACAAAAACATTTCCTATCCTGTTCCTGTATTCTGTGTCATTATATATGCCGCAATGTTCTTCCACTAGGGTCAGTTCACTGCTGATCGAGCCAATGGGAAGAAGCCACTATGAGGGCACACTGTGCAATGTGCTCTCTAGGAGACCAAGCATGTCCACAGCAAATTATCAGCCAATTAAGGCGGCAATTAACCTCTAACCTATGGGACCCCCTGCTGGAGCCATTATTTATTCATCATGGAGAAGAAAGAATAGAGGTCAATGGATAGTTGCAATTACTGAAGTCTAAGTAGTAACTATTATTATTATAGTTTTTTTTAGGGCAGCATAGTTATAGAAGGACGTGTAAAACACAAGTATAACTATTAGTTTATTAGGAAACCTTTACCCATAGATTAGTCAACCCTGTCCCCAAATGATTCTTTCGGAGGAACGCGGAATACGCCGGCCCACAGAATGGTGTCTATGGAGCCGTGGGAAAGGCGTGCGGACATACTGCGGAATTCCGCGGAGTTTATCCGCGAGAATTCCTCAGTATGAACCCACCCTTATATAGCAGATCTGCAAGCTGTATAGGTGATTACAGTTACATCCAGTGATTTCAGGTGTCCTCTTCCGTTTTCTTCTCCATCTCACTTATGCTGCGTTTACACGGAGCAATAATTCGCCCAATCGAACCATTAACGATTTCAAAGTAACAATGTGTTTTTTTTATAACGATCAGCGTTTAGATGGAACAATGTATCGTTTGGAAAATTAGTTATTGCGATCGTTTTAAGATTTTCTTTCAAATCGTCTGCTTCCAGAAAGTGCCAGAGATTTGTAATTTACTTCTATTAAAATTATTGTCTTCCAGTACTTATCAGCTGCTGTATGTCCTGAAGGAAGTGGGGTATTCTAACACAGTGCTCTCTGCTGCCACCTCTGTCTGTGAAAGGAACTGTCCAGAGCAGTGGCGAATCCCTATACAAAACCTCTTGTGTAATGCATCCACTGTACCCTCATATAAAAATAATGCCCCTTTTGCTCTCATCTGTAATAAATCCCCCTCAGTCATGAAGTAATGGTTCCCCATACTGACATGAGGCCTCTTGTGCTTCCATACATTAATAATGCCCCCCTCTTTACCTTTATATAGTAATAATACTTCCCCTTGTCTCCATAGAGCAATCATACCCCACCTGCCTCCATATAATAATAATAATAATAATAATAATAATAATAATGATGATGCCCCAGTGTCTCATATAGTAATAATGCCCTCCTCTTCTCCAATACACAAACACTCCTGTGCCCTATTATACTATTAAAGCCCCATGTGTCACCATATGGTGATAATACCGCCTTGCCTTTGAATAGTAATAATGTCCCCTGCATCACCATATAGTAATAATGCCCCCTGTGTCACCATATAGTAATAATGCCCCCTGCGTCACCATATAGTAATAATGCCCCCCGCATCACCATATAGTAATAATGCCCCCTGTGTCACCATATGGTGATAATACCTCCTTGCCTTTGTGTAGTAATAATGCCCCCTGCATCACCATATAGTAATAATGCCCCCGTGTGGCTCTATACAATAACACTGCCATCTAAGCCCCCCATATAGTAATAATGGCCCCTGCGTCACCATATAGTAATAATGCCCCCTGCGTCACCATATAGTAATAATGCCCCCTGCATCACCATATAGTAATAATGCCCCTGTGTGGCTTTATACAATAACACTGCCATCTAAGCCCCCCATATAGTAATAATGCCCCCTGCATCACCATATAATAATAATGCCCCCTGCATCACCATATAGTAATAATGCCCCCTGCGTCACCATATAGTAATTATGCCCTCTGTGTCACCATATAGTAATAATGCTCCCCGCATCACTATATAGTAATAATTCCCCCTACATCACCATATAGTAATAATGCCCCCGTGCGGCTTTATACAATAACACTGCCCTCTAAGCCCCCATATAGTAATAATGCCCCCTGCATCACCATATAGTAATAATGCCCCCTGTGTCACCATATGGTGATAATACCTCCTTGCCTTTGTGTAGTAATAATGCCCCTTGCATCACCATATAGTAATAATGCCCCCATGTGTCTCTTTACAATTACACTGCCCTCTAAGCCCCCCATATAGTAATAATGGCCCCTGCATCACCATATAGTAATAATGCCCCCTGCGTAATCATATAGTAATAATGCCCCTGTGTGGCTCTATACAATAACACTGCCATCTAAGCCCCCCATATAGTAATAATGGCCCCTGCAACACCATATAGTAATAATGGCCCCCGCGTCACCATATAGTAATAATGCCCCCTGCATCACCATATAGTAATAATGCCCCTGTGTGGCTTTATACAATAACACTGCCATCTAAGCCCCCCATATAGTAATAATGCCCCCTGCATCACCATATAATAATAATGCCCCTGCATCACCATATAGTAATAATGCCCCCTGCGTCACCATATAGTAATAATGCCCTCTGTGTCACCATATAGTAATAATGCTCCCCGCATCACTATATAGTAATAATTCCCCCTGCATCACCATATAGTAATAATGCCCCCGTGCGGCTTTATACAATAACACTGCCCTCTAAGCCCCCATATAGTAATAATGCCCCCTGCATCACCATATAGTAATAATGCCCCCTGTGTCACCATATGGTGATAATACCTCCTTGCCTTTGTGTAGTAATAATGCCCCCTGCATCACCATATAGTAATAATGCCCCCGTGTGTCTCTTTACAATTACACTGCCCTCTAAGCCCCCCATATAGTAATAATGGCCCCTGCATCACCATATAGTAATAATGCCCCCTGCGTAATCATATAGTAATAATGCCCCCGTGTGGCTCTATACAATAACACTGCCCTCTAAGCCCCCCATATAATAATAATGCCCCCTGTGTCACCATATAGTAATAATGGCCCCATGTGCCTCTATACAATAACACTGCCCTCTAAGCCCCCCAAATAGTAATAATGCCCCCTGCGTCACCATATAGTAATAATAATGCCCCCTGCGTCACCATATAATAATAATAATGCCCCCGTGTGCCTCTATACAATAACACTGCCCTCTAAGCCCCCCATTTAGTAATAATGGCCCCATGTGCCTCAATACAATAATATTGCCCCCATATTGTGGTCCCCAGGATATGCAGCCTGTGACGGATCTGCAGAGCAGGGAACTTACAGTTCCCCTCTCTTTCAGTCTTCTTGACTCAATCTGCTTTCACTGGGCACTACTGAAGGTATATAAATCTCTAGTCCTAAATGTCTTGGATTCAGTGGTACTGTTCCCTACACCCGCCACTGAATCCCAAATGTACCTGTAAAGCTGATGAACCATTAGAACCTGGAAACCTGAAAAGATCAAGTCTCCCAGAGACCTCCTCAGTGCTTCCAGCAGGTGGCAGCATCTTTCAGTACCCACAAAGAGACACATTTCTGATCACAACGATCCCTGTATTTTCCAGCAGTTTTGTTCTTCTGTAGGCTTCTTCAGGATTCACCATAATGATCAACCCTCCACAGGATAGGTTCCTGATTGGTGGGGGTCTGACTGCCTGGGTTCCCACTGATCATAAGAATTGGGGGTGTCAGATATTCCCTTTTAAATACGCTTTACTGCTGGTGCACTGATAAGCCCTGACCTCTGCACGGAGCTCTGCACATTTTCCTTTCCTACTTGATTGCAGCTGGAGAACAGAGGTTATCAGTGCAGTGAAGCATAGATCTTTGTCTTCTGCTTGTTAACCCTTTTTTGTGTTGCAGCATGTAAGTAAACATTGGGTCACTTACACACTGCAGTACATAAGGGGTTAAGCAGAAGGACACACACTCTTACCTTCTCCCCCAGGCCCCCCCTTTTGCATGGGCCCCATAGCAACTGCCTACCCTGCCTCTATGGTAGCTACACCACTGGGCAAGACATAAAACCTGCCCTGGCCCATGGTGCAGGATGCTAGCCCACTTCGCTTATACAACACGTATTATTTTAAATGAGCGGCAATATTGTATAATCCGCTCTCTACCATAACACAGACTGTAAGTCAGGATCAGTGCAACAGAAAGAGAGGAAAAAGAAGTTATGTTCTATATCTTCTGTATATACTATGGGTATATATGTAGTGTATATACTATATGTACTGTATGTTCTATCTGTAGTGTATATACTTTATGTTCTATATAAACTATATGTAGTGTATATATTATATGTTCTATATAAACTATATGTAGTGTATATACTATATGTACTGTATGTTCTATCTGTAGTGTATATACTTTATGTTCTATATAAACTATATGTTGTGTATACACTATATGTACTGTATGTTCTATCTGTAGTGTATATACTATATGTACTGTATGTTCCATCTGTAGTGTATATACTATATGTTCTATATAAACGATATGTAGTGTATATACTATATGTACTGTATGTTCTATATGTAGTGTATATACTATATGTACTGTATGTTCTATATGTAGTGTATATACTTTATGTTCTATATAAACTATATATAGTGTATACACTATATGTACTGTATGTTCTATCTGTAGTGTATATACTATATGTTCTATATAAACGATATGTAGTGTATATACTATATGTACTGTATGTTCTATATGTAGTGTATATACTATATGTACTGTATGTTCTATATGTAGTGTATATACTTTATGTTCTATATAAACTATATATAGTGTATACACTATATGTACTGTATGTTCTATCTGTAGTGTATATACTATATGTTCTATATAAACGATATGTAGTGTATATACTATATGTACTGTATGTTCTATATGTAGTGTATATACTATATGTACTGTATGTTCTATATGTAGTGTATTACTTTATGTACTGTATGTTCTATATGTAGTGTATATACTATATGTACTGTATGTTCTATATGTAGTGTATATATTATATGTTCTATGTAAACTATATGTAGTGTATACACTATATACTATATACTATACTGTATACACTATGGGGGGAGATTTATCAAACATGATATAAAGTGAAACTGGCTCAGTTGCCCCTAGCAACCAATCAGATTCCACCTTTCATTTTCCAAAGAATCTGTGAGGAATGAAAGGTGGAATCTGATTGGTTGCCGGGGGCAACTGAGCCAGTTTCACTTTATATCATGTTTGATAAATCTCCCCCCATATGTTCTATATAAACTATATTTAGTCTATATATTAGTCAGCAGCAGCAGATTAGTCAGCAGCAGAGAGCAGGGAAGAAAGGATTACACAGCGGGAACTGTGGGAAAGCCGGTATTCAGAGGTCAGAGAGGTCAGTGCTGACCTCAGAGGAGATAGCCAGGTGATGTAGCTGTAAATTAACTCTTTGTTGTCCTGTTTTGGTGCCTATTGATTGGTCCTATTGATTTCTGCAAAAAAACCAAAACAAATTAAACAACAGTGACACTTTTAATATTGCAGCGGTAAAATCTAGAGCTTGGTCCATAGACAGCTGACCTGGGGGCAGGTCAGCTGTCTATGCACCATGTTGGTATCATGTTGCTATGGAGTGTACCCGACAGGTTTTTGGCTTCTCCTTTCTCCCCTCTGTCTATACTTCATTCCTGTTCAGGGCGCAGAATCGTCCTGAGGGAGTACTAGAGGCTATGGGTATATGGGTTATCCTTTGGCATTGTGCTAGGGGCTACTCTTATCTATGGTAAAAAGGACGTTTTATATATATATATATATATATATATATATATATATATATATATATATAATCTTCCCTGGGACGTTTCCCTGATGAACCTGTATTAATCTGACAGTGGAAACCCGTCGGATCCTCATTTTTGTGTGACTTTGCACCACTTTGAAATTCTAGCAATATACTGACATTGGTTCATTGTGATCTGGTGCAACTTGTTTTATGTCACAGTTGTTTCCTGTTATGCATCTATCTCTTTTACCCTCCCCCATCTTGTTGTTTTATCCCTCACGTTATAATAGGGAGGGGCCGTCTCTGAGGTTGGTGAACACCCCAAAATCCAGAAGAGGCAGGGGGTTAGGGTGGCATTTAACCTTCAATAATTTGGCATCAATTCATAGATCTGCCCAGTAATTGTAGGTGTGACTATAAAAATAGCTGTCAATCAATAGTAGGACCGCCCACTTGACCACTTAGCCAGGCTATGCAGATATTTGCATAAAAAAATTACAAGTTATCCTTGAACTTTCCCACCAAACTATCGATGAGTGTGTCCAGCTCTATAACATGCTGTCCACAGATTAGATTGCATTTACCATCTCACAGGTTGCCTCTAGATGTGTGACCTACTAACAATAGCGCCCCCACCAGGCTCCACTGAGGGTTCTAAGGTCACAGGGCAGGCGGATTACTGTATAAGCAGCGGTATACAGTATATATGAGGTTCGGTACCCTCCAGTATTGTATACCGAGAATATGACGTCATCGCGCCAAGCGGGCGTGGCCTAATCGAAGAGGGGGCGTGGCGATGTGGCGGGCCGCGCGTTCAGCGCCGTGCACGCGCTCTCCTTGTCAGCCAATAGGGGCGTGGTTTCGGGCCACAGCGTGGTCCAATGAGGGGGGCGAGGATGGTTGCGCGCGTGTCCGGCAGGCGCGCGGCCGCTGAGGAGGAGGCGGCAGGGGGAGCAGTACCGTACGTCAATACGGCCCGAGGAGCTCGCTGTGTGCGGTGTAGTCATAGCGGAATAGAGGATGACGGAGCTGAGGCACAGGGGGACCGGGGAGCACGAGCTGGAGGAGAAGGTAAATGGACGGGGGAGGCTGACGTGCAGCACTGTCACAGCATCCCTGTACGATGCGTTTTCTGTCACATGATGCGACTTTAAGAGACAAGACACTTTGTTTACCTCCCTGCAGCACTGTCTGGGCTCTGCTGCATCACTGTACCATAGCAGTGTATGGGGTCCTGCTGTGTGTCACTGCCTGACACCGGCCATTGCTGCTCCATAGAGGGCTATAGCTATAGGGTGAGGGGCTGGCCTGCAACCCACCTCCATGTCAGCTGGGGGGCCACCTTGCATGGGGAGTAATGGTATATCCCAGGGATGGGGAACCTTCAGCCCTACAGCTGTTGCAAAACTACAATTCCCATCATGCCTGGACAGCCAAAGCTTCGCTTTGGCTGTCCAGGCATGATGGGAATTGTAGTTTTGCAACAGCTGAAGATTCCCCATCATTGGTATATCCCAGTGGTCCCAAATCTGTGTCTCTGTACCCGTTCTCTAACCACAGCTCCCATTATGGCCGTCAGCTCGTATAAATAATGAAATATCCCATTGTTCCCTAGTGTTTGGCTCTCTAGCTGTTGCAGAAACTACAACTCCCAGAATGCCCTGACAGCTGATGCGATCAGGAGGGGATGGGATTTGTAGTTTCGCCATAGGTTGGGGGAACAATGTTATGAATACAGATAGGCAATCAAAGATAAATTACCTTAAAGTGTCACTGTCATATTTATTTATTTATTTTTTGCAGACATCAATAGCACAGGCGATTTTAAGAAACATTGTAATTGGGCTTATTAGGCAAATATGCCATTATCTGCATTCAATAAGACTTTCCCCAGCCCCCCCCCCTCTCTCATTCACTGCTCATTATCAGGAAATCTTGACTCTTTTACATCAGTCGAGCCCTGTGTAACCTATGGAGAGGGGAGGGGGAGGAGGGAGATTAGTTGTCAGCAGAGAACAAAGGATTACACAGTGGGAGCTGTATGAAAGACGATATTCAGAGGTCAGTGCTGACTTCAGAGGAGATAGCCCGGTGATGTAGCTGTAAATTAACTCTTTGTTGTCCTGTTTTGGTGCCTCATCTCCCTCAACCCTTCCCCTCTCCATAGAGAACAATAGAGTCGGGGGGGGGGGGGGGGGGGGGGGGAAACTGCTTTTTCATGATAAAAATCCATTTTTCGGCTTATAAACCCAATTACAAAGTTTCTCAAAATCACCTGTACTTTTGATTTCTGCAAAAAAAAACGACAGTGACACTTTAAAAAAATATTCTTTGTAATTGCTTTTTCTTGCTTTGTAGTTTTTATCGTTCATAAAATATGTGCAGACTCCTGCGTCCTGTGAAATCCATCAGAAGCTGCCTGATGGCTCAGTCTCCAGCCTTTATCTCTCCTCTCCTTAACAATCTTCTAACTTTACTTATGAATAGAGATGAGCGAACTGGGTTCGGGTTCGAGTCCATCCGAACCCGAACGTTTGGTATTTGATTAGCGGTGGCTGCTGAACTTGGATAAAGCTCTAAGGTTGTCTGGAAAACATGGATACAGCCAATGACTATATCCATGTTTTCCACATAGCCTTAGAGCTTTATCCAACTTAAGCAGCCCCCGCTAATCAAATGCTGAACGATAGAGTTCGGATGGACTCGAGCATGCTCCAGGTTCGCTTATCTCAAATTATGAACAAATAACTTTGCTCTGGCCTTGCAGAGTGACAGTCACTTTTTGGATGGATCATGGCCCTGTAACATGTATGAATAGGGCCATTCAAACTAATGGATCCGTAGCAGAACTAGGGACATGTGAATAAGGTCTTACTATTTGGTTTACTTTTTAGGTCTTTCACTGAGTATCATTGTGATGGTGTGTTTACACAGACAGATTTATTTATGTGACAGATATTTGAAGCCAAAGCCAGGAATGGATCTCAGGCTTTCCTTTATGACCTGTTTTCTGTTTATAGTCTTCCTGGCTTTGGCTTCAAAAATCTGTCAGATAAATCTCTGTATAAAGGTACCCTAAGACATAAGTGGCTTGATATTGCAATACGTTGCACATTTGTGTGCCAGAACCATTGTCCCTGTTTATAGTCTGTTCCTATAAAAACCTTTTTAGAATCAGGACACCAGCCCATCAGATTGCTTTTGCTGACAGACATCACCCTGAACCCCCATTTGTCTCTCCTCTGCTGAATGACTTTCTGAGCTGATTTATGACCAGAGCAAAGTTGGCCTTTATCTAATCAGAAATTAGCTTAGAAGATGGTTCAGGAAAGGAGGGGTAAAGGCTGGAGACTGAGCTGTTCGGCTGCTTCTGATAGATTTCACTGTGAACAGTACACACCAACATGGAGGCTACAGAAGGAAAGCTGTAGAGAGTTTTTAATTTCTACGGAGGAAATGACTCTGATCTTGAGAAAGAAGGCACTGCGATGCAAATTAAGTTCCGTGGCCTCGTCACAGACTGTTCCTGCACCTACTATGCTGGGGATCTGCAGCACAGGTCACTTCAAGTGTTTGAGGCTGGCTTCAGTTCCCTGCACAGTTGTGTCTCCCTATTCCACAGAACGAATAACGTCTGTCGGCTGATCGTTGCGTCATTTGTCTTTCAAACATGTTCAAAGACAAGGACTCATACAATTTATACATGTAGCTCTGTGGAATAGGAACAGCGGCAGCAGACCACTGCTGTATGCCTGGGCTGCCCGGAGGATCTAGTGATCACCCGTGCGGTCCCCCTGCCTGCTCACTGCCCCCCCCCCCCCGACTCACCGCTTGTAGAATGGTGGCGGCAGTGAGCGAGAAACGAGGAGCAAATGAGCGCTGATAGCACTCGTTTGCTCCTCTCAGTCGGCCCGTGGAATAGGGCCTTTAGGGGGTCCTGGTCACCCAGCAGTCCTCATTCTAAGGATCAGTGCAGGTCCCAGATGTCAGACCTCTACTGATCATAAAGTGGTACGCCATCACTGTGAGATCTGATTTCCCCTTTTGAGGGAATTTGTCAACTCTTTGTTATGTTCAGAGCTGCTAATAAAACAAACGATACCTGCCTTTTAGCTGACAGCTGTTTTGAAAAGTTATAAATTTGCGTTTTACTTCCATGTTCAAGTGCTGAAGAGATGGGGCTAAGCTGCAGCATGCATGCCTCCTCCCTCCCTCCCTTATCTGTATAATTAATGTATACGGCTCGGTGCTGAAAGCCAAGCCCTGTATATCAGTTATACAGAGCAGAGAGGGGTAGGGGAGGGAGGAGGCATGCATGCTGCTGCTCAGCACCACCTATATGACTCCTGAGCATAGCAGGAAACATGATTGTATAATTTTGACAACAGTCATCAGCTAAGAGACAGTTTTCATTAGTTTTATCCAATGTCAGCCATCGGCCCATGCCTGCAGCTCTGAGCATGTTATGGAGTTGACATATTCCCTGTAATTACTCTGATATATAGTTACAGAATACACTTCACTCACCAGGAGCCATGCCGCATTGTGTTGCTGAAGTAGTAGGCTCTAGTGTAGACTTTCATAGGAATTTAATGTCTGTCATTTCCCAATGACACACAGGTTATGCAACACTTCAAGCATTGTGCATGGCTCCTGTTATATACCCTTCTATAGGTAAACTCCTACAAAAGACGCCAAGAAGCGTTGTACTTATTCACTAGAGCCTTTTATGTTGAAGTGGTGCTTGTTTGGATAGCTGATTACCACGCCGGATGTTCATCGGCACAAAGGTCAAGGGGTCGTATCATTGTACCCCAAAGGTCGGGGCTCTCTGTTATACCATATAGACTCTGTGCACATGACGAGCCCCCGAGCCGTTTCCACATCTGCAGAAATCGGTCAGCCGAAAGATGCAATTCAGTGATTTTGTACAAGAGCCGGTCTACGTGATGGAGAGATCCAGAAGGAGCTGTAGCTGTCACAGCCCACACACCGCCTTCTGCCTTCAGATGTGGCTCTTACATCCTGTACTACAAGTCCCCGTGCCCTTTGGGGATATTATTTACACCATCATCATCTGCAAACATTGGGTGCTGCTGCTGGAGAAGCTGGCGGGATTTGTTGGTGTTCTTTTCTAGACAGCATTACTTGTTGATCCAGTTCCGTAATTTAGGCTAAATCTTAAAGGGATTTTCCGACTTGATGCATATGAAGCTCCATCACTGCATGGATATAAAGTTCCAGAACATTCTAGTATACTCATCACAGCAATATTAGTTTGTTCTCAGTAAATGAGACCTAAGGGTTATGTGGTCACAGGCTGCAACACTCACTAGCCATGACTTATGATTTGAAGCGTATCCACCTTAGGCAATGCTCTGTGAGCTAAGTAGATCAGTGAGATCTGTGCCTGGTAGGAGAGGATTCTGGCTGTGATGTGCATCACCTCCACATTCCTGCATGTTAAAGCCCTATAGCATCTCAACCAAGAATGGGAGCTGAAGGACCTGTAGGACCTTCTATGATGTCCCATGACCGTGAGAAGTGCTCACTGTAAGTAGGGATAATCTGCATTAAAATGTGTGTGTTTGTGTATGGTGATAGGTGGTGTATGTCTGTATATATTGATTTAGTAGCACTGTGAGTATGTTTATGTAACAGCTGTGTGTGTGTGTGTGTGTAGCAGAGCTATGTGTGTATGGTAATGTAGCTGAGATGTGTGTGTCTGTATATTGATGTAGTTGCCCTCTGTATCTGTGTGTTTTTTTTCCATGTAGCAGAGCTGTTTGTGTATGGTGATGTAGCAGAGATGTGAGTGTGTCTGTATATTGAAGTAGTTGCACTATATGTGTTTGGAGGTATGTTTATGACCTGTGTGAGGGTGTATTCTGAGGTAGTAGAGTTGGGTGTGGATTCTGAATGCTGCAGAGCTGTGTATGTAACAGTATAATGTACTATCATGGAGAGTGGCCCTGTCATTTCTGTGACCCATTCACTGCTTAAGACCATTAAGGAAGTTTAATTATGATTTTAATATATTATTTCCTGTTTTGAATTGTCTAAAATTGTGGTGTGTCTTATAATCGGGTCCGTCTTATAAAGCGAAAAGTACAGTACTTATCAGCAGAGATCAGGGCTGGTTAGAGTTGTAACTACTGAGTGTTCCCATTCACTTACAGCAAACAGTAGAATTGAAAGACATAGCTTTAGGGCAGAGGTCTCAAACTCGCGGCCCTCCAGCTGTTGCCAAACTACAATTCCCATCATGCCTGGACAGCCAAAGCTAAAGCTTTGGCTGTCCAGGCATGATGGGAATTGTAGTTTGGCAACAGCTGGAGGGCCGCGAGTTTGAGACCCATGCTTTAGAGTGTCTTCACACACACCGGATCCACAGCAGATTTGATGGTGCAGATTTGATGCTGTGTTCAGTTATTTAGTTCAAATCTGCTGCAAATCCGCTGCGATACGGGGTGTGTGAAGCTACCCTTATGACTATTTAGCTTTATGTTGATGAGCAAGGTTCTGCAGTATGTTTTCATTGTCTCTCTGTTACATAATGGTCGACAGTATAAAAACCAGGTGGTAAGTTACCACCTTCATTTTGGATGTTTTGTTGGATTATTCTAAAACAGTGATTCCCAACATGCTGGTGGTTGCAGCTTTGCTGCAGCTGAAGAGCCACAGGTTGGGAATCACCAATGTAAGGGGCCTATTCCACGCGAGCTATAATCGGCCCCATTCAGCCGATTATCGCTCGGTGGAATAGAGAGAACGATCAGCCGATGATCGTGTCATCGGCTGATTGTTCATTTAGGCTTACGGTGAAATAGCGGTGTGTGGGGGCGACCGACGATTCAAGCAGAGCAGCATACATTACCTGCAGGTCTTCTCCTCCGCTCCGTCTTCCTCCCCGGGTCCCGCTCGCAGCATCAGCTCCGGAGCGGCCTGACTAAGCTGTCAGATGCTCAGCCAATCACTGTCCGGGAACGCAGAGGAGAAGACCTGCAGGTAATGTATGCTGCAAGGACATCGCTAACTATGTCCCTGCAGCCCTCGCTCAACGATCATCGGGGCCGTGGAATAGGCCCAGTAAACGAGCGCCGATCTAGCAGATCGGCGCTTGTTTACATCGTTGCTCAGGCCCTGCTCCCCCATGGAATAGGGCCCTAAGGGTATGTTCATGAGTGACAGGTTTGTTGTAGAAAGTTCTCACTGTTATTCTTTCTTTCAAGGTTCTTGATCTCTTACTATTCACTTTGCCAGTGGAGCGTGTCCTTATACACTCGCACTCCTTGTCACTGTGCTTACACAGCGTGGAAAACACTCCCTACTGACAAAGGAATCGTAACACCCAGCTATGTACTGTCCTGTTCTATTCTGTCCTTTAAAGGGATTATCCAGTGCTACAAAAACATGGCCACTTTCTTTCAGAGACAACACGACTCTTGTCTCTAGTTCAGGTGCGGTTTTCAATTAAGCTCCATTCACTTCAATGGAACTGAGCAGCAAAACCTGCACCCAAACTGGAGACAAGAGTGGGTCTTTCTTTGGAAGAAAGTGGCCATGTTTTTTTAGTGCTGGATAACCCCTTTAAGTTCCCCTATTTCTCCCACCTCCATATAAACATACAAGTTTTTTGACATTGAGTTATTACTGTGTGTCTGCGGTCAGCCTATAGTGGAACCGTGCTCCGTCCTTGAAGCTGTATGGATGGAATTGGCTATTTACAACGCCGTTGCTTCCTCCTTATTGTGGTCACATAACCATGGTCAGCGGTGTGGGTATTACATGTGCTCCACACTATTAAAAGACATGTAATCTTTGTTTACAACCTTGAAAAACTAAGCAGGAAATTGCCTCTAAACTTCACCTTTAAGATCGTGTTTACTTTAGTGGTGTATGGACTATATAGTGTGATGTGTTTCGTGTGCCATAGTGCATGAGGCACCAAAGAATTGAAATATATCAGGATATTAATGTGGTTATCCCACGATTACAGCTTATCGGCTATCCACAGAATAGGTGTAAAATGGCAGATTGGTGGGAGTCTGACCCCTGGGACCCCCACTGGTCACAACACTCATCCATTAAAACACTGTAGGACTGCTGAGCATAACCTAAAGCTGTCTTCAGCAGGCATATACCCGACTTCTGTTCTGTTCAAGCAAGGGTATCAGGACCCTTATTCTCTTGATGTGGACTGTGTTTCCCCCTCCCCCCCCCCCCCACGCTAGACCCAGAAGTGTGGTGCATTCTACTCACTGCATCTTGTGTCGACCCCCGTACGCCATCTTGGGTCAATGACGTAGTCTTCGGGAGGCCGGCCGAACCGCTCCATCCATCCCTCATGCCGGCCCCCCTCTGCTGCGTCATCAGCAGCTCAGCCGCGATTGGTGAGCACAGGTGTCAAACTCAGGCCCTCCATCTGTTGCAAAACTACAATTCACATCATGCCTGGACAACCAAAGCTTTGGCTGTCCAGGCATGATGGCAATTGTTGCTTTGGAGCAGCTTTCACACCCCTGACATAGGGGATAAGTTGTGATCTTGAGATAACTCCTGTTGAGCAGTCAGATCCGTAAGCAATAAAAAGGGAAACTGATGTAAAACCTGTGCAGTATAGCTACTGAAATGGGCATAGAGAAGAATCCCTGAAGTGAGACGTATGCTGAGAAAAGAGAAGGCAGCGGCAGGTAAGGTGACATCTTGTAAGGATGGAAACTACTATTAGAAGACAGTATATCACAACACTGCAGGTATATTAGCACCTGTCCGCACAGTACTGGCTTTGTGTGATTGGGTAGCTAGAAGCCGCCTCTATAGTATGAGGTGACTTGTTGCTGGCAGATATAAAATACCTCGGCAAACCCTTCTAGCTACTCGAATGCGTTCTGCATCAGTCATGCTGTATAGAACTACCATATTGGATAAGACCACTAATGTGGTAGCCTTAACCCAAGTACAGTGGTATCATCTGGGCTGAGTTTCTGCACATTGTAGAGGTCAGTAAAGCGACCTCTGATTGCTGGCAGCATTGTATGTGTTGTTGTGTATGTGCAATCTATCAGGGTTTGTTAGCACTGTTGGAAGCTCTCTTAGGGTGGGTTCACACTACGGAATTCTCGCAGATAAACTCCGCGGAATTCCGTCGGCTGTCCGTGCGCCTTTCCGCCGGCTCCATAGACACTATTCTATGGGCCGGCGTATTCCGCGGCAGAAAGGCGTGCGGCTGTGCGCGCGAACAGCTGACGGAGTTCCGCGGATATTATCCGCGAGAATTCCGTAGTGTGAACCCACCCTTACTGTGGGTTCTGGATCATTGTGATATCATACTGACAAAATAGCTTTTATAATGCACTGCACTGTAACCTTTTCTGTCCACCTGTTGCAGAACCCCAACTTGTAGTAATTCTATGCCCATTTCAGGGCTACGTTAGAGTTGCAGTTTTGCACTTTGTTTTGCACTTACTAAAAAGGGTTGTCTGGTGAAAATGGATGATTTATCATGCTGTCAGGACTATGAGGAACATAACAGAGGTGTATACTTACCTGTCCCACTCCTCTGACAATTTCAAGGTTGCCTGCTGTCCTCTTCTTAAAGTGACTGTACCACCAGGCCCAGGCTGAAGCACTGGAGGCGGCTGACCCACCCTTAGTGGGAAGAAACTCCAGCCCCTCCATGACGTGACTCCATTAGAATCAATGGAACCCTATCATAGAGGGGCGGGGGTTTCCTCCCACTAAGGGTGGGTCGCCCGCCTCCAGTGCTTCAGCCTGGGCCTGGTGGTACAGTCACTTTAAGGAACTTGAACTTCCCCATGGTTCGATTCTGATTAGACAACCACAGTAACATTGTATATGTTGGCGCCTTTACCCAGGACTATGAGTAATCACTTTAGATAGTAGTCTGTGTCTCCTAATGCCTGGTTCTTATTCTACTACTGGTCTGTCTGGTGAATTGTCCCAGGATTAGGTATTAAATGTGTCTTAGATTGGGCAAGGTGTATAACATTTTGTGCCCTTGTCCTAGTGCCCCTTGGTGTTCTTTTCATTTTTGTTTTTCAGAACATCCGGTGAGAAGTGCCGGTGAGAAGAAGCCACTTCTAGTGCTTTGATTCATATTGTCTGGCTTATAAAATAGCAGAAATGATTGTTGTCCCAAACAAGAGGATCCAGAGCCACTGAGCATGTGTGACCACCAGCACTGACCCCATTAAGTGGACATTCTTAGAAGGAATGAAAAGAACACCAGGGGTGGTGCAGTTGGGTTTATTTTTATCATGTAAAAGAAGTTTGAAGCTCGCTCCCCCCCCCCCCCCATCTTACAGCTTTTCAGCTACATCACCAGGCTATCTCCTCTGACATCAGCACTGACCTCTCTGACCTCTGAATTTGAGCTTCCAGTGCTCCCTGTGGTGTAATCCTTTGTTCTCTGCTGCCGACTAATCTCCCTCCTCCCCCCTCCCCTATACATAGCACAGACAGGATCCGACTGATGTAGTAAAAGAGTCGAGATTTCCTGATTCTGAGCAGTGGATGACAGAAAGGAGAGGAGGGGGGACCTGGGAAAAGGCTTTTTAAATGCAGAGAATGGCAGATTTGCCTAATAAACCTAATTACAAAGTTTCTTAATTTTTTTTAACAGTGACACAGTGACAGCAATATCAGCTCATATTTTAAGTGATTTAAAATTGAAATTTCAAATCGTTTGAATGGTAAACAAACAAAATTGGAACAACTTTTAAGACTTGGCTTTGGGATGGGTATGGTTTTAGCATATTATTTAATTGTCGTCATGTGCCTCCCCCCTCCCCCTTTCGTTCTTCATTTTGTGCGGTTTCTTTGTTGATCTGGACTGACTTTATCATTGATTTTCTACAGAAACATTACATTCCTGTGATTGTATTATGATGCTGCGGGAAGTAACAGATTATAGCAATGCCGAGCGCATGAATTATTAGTTTACAGGCAACGCTTGCAACAGCTTTTCTTTTCCTTCCCTTATTGTCTCCTCACAGCAGTGATAGAACAATGGTGAATGATAAGAAACCACCTACTGCTACTAATAGCTCAGAAAACCTACGCTGCCTGTCCAGAGGGGCCATATGTACAAATCCATTAGGCGTTATGTATGTGACCAGATCAGATAGGTCTCCCTTATTACTTTCATTATATTGGGCTTACTGCTCCGGTCTCTGATATGTTGTTACTCATTACAATATACTATTGGGTAGATATAGGCCACATTTTACCTGACACTCCGATTGTAGAAGTCATCTATATTGTGTCTTAGGGGTATACTGGAAGCAGGGAATGGAAAGGGTACAGTGGGTGTATATCTGTCTAGCTTATGTAAACGGGATCTGTATACAAATATATGTACACTTTGTCTATAGTTACAAAATGTTAGAGGTACACTGACTGTTTTAAAGGGAACCTATCATGTTCATGCTGCTTGGATCAGGAGTCATCAGGGAGGTCCCTAGTGGCCTCTGTTTGGTATTGACCAAGAGCTCTCTTCCTGTACCCAGTCACAGCCGGTGGGGCTGAAAGAAGCTACCAGGGTCCACTCCAAAGACTCATGATTACATGAAAGCGAAGACTCGTTTCTTTTAAAGGGGTTATCCAGTGTTAGGAAAACATGGCCACTCACTTCAATGGAACAGAGTTGCAAAACCCCACTCAAACTGGAGACGAGTGGTGCTGTCCCTGGAAGAAAGTGGCCATGTTTTTCTAAAGCTGCTACAGCCGTGGCATCACTAAAGGAGCAAAGTTTAAGTAAATAGAGTATACTAAAGAACTATACAAATCTTTATGGCTATGGACACATTTGTACTTTTTCTTTTTCTTTTTTTTTTATGTTTTTATTTTAATGGTTGGTTTCCTAAATGCAAAATTAGGCAACATTCTCTATAACAGTCATCAAAAATGTCCTACCACTTTTCTTATGTAGAGTCTGTGCAACTTCCTTTACATAGCTGGCTGTTCAGCAGAATCGACCGTGCATGAGACAGCATGATTGTAGTAAATTTTTTTTTAATGTTTTCTTACCCCCTAAGGGTGTGTTCACATGTACAGGATCTGCAGCAGCTTTGAAGCTGCAGATTCAAAGCAAATCAGTTGTAGGCCATCAAATCTGCTGCAGATCCTGTATGTGTGAACGCACCCTCAGGGTACAAACACACACGGCATATACGCTGCGTATTTACTGCTGCAATACGCAGCAGATTAGATCTAAATAACTGAACACAGCATCAAATCTGCTGCGTATCTGCTGTGTGTGTTTGTACCCTAAGAATATATCTTGGGCACCCTTGAAGCAGGCAAAAAACAGGACAAATTGCAAAGAAAGCGATTTCTTTTTAGATTACAATTTGCTGCTTAAAACTTGATTCCCTTAGGGTGCGTTCACACCGAATTCGCAGCGAGAAATCCACTGCGGATCTTTTACGTGTGAATGCACCCTAAACGTACCACTGAGGTCTTATCCCCACATTCCGTGTGTGTGTGTATATATATATATATATATATATATATATATATATATATATATATATATAATTGTGTGTGTGTGTGTGTGTGTATGTATATATATATATATATATATATATATATATATATATATATATATATATATATATATATATATATACATATATATATATACATATACAGCTATGTCTGGCAAAGTTTTAAACTGTTTCAGAGCTCCCAGCATCATAATGATACACGATGCCTGAAGTTCTGGTAATCCTTTCCGTTGCACACCGTCCTTATTTACGGATTGTGCTTGGAACGTGGAAATAAGGCTTAACAGATTTAAAAAATATATTTTTTTACATTGGATTAAGGCGTTTCCCTATAATCTGCATTGGTCAGTGAGTTTTATCATCCTGCCTTCTTGCCTTGTAGGCTGCGGATACGTCATTCCCCGTGGATAGATCCTCCGGCTGTACCCTCGTGTTAGTTTCCATGGCAGAAGGGCAGATTAAGTCCTGTTCCTGCTATGTCTGTATGGGTGATGGCTGCAGGATGTCGGCCTTGTGTACATGACTAATAGACATCATTTGCTTCCCTATGTGCAGAGATTCATGAACTCTCTTCATGCTGTTTGCAAATCCATTTTCCACCGCGTAGTAAACACGTCCTAGACCGGTATTGTTTTGCATTTTCTCTTTGCCTACGACACGGATGGAAATATTAGGTCAGGGTTGTCGGAGGCGGCATATGTCAGTAACCTTTGCTTTAGCAGATTTGTACAGGAGCCTGTATGATCAGTGTTAAGTAACCTGTGACATTCCAGCTGTCATTGAGCGGAGCCTCATATGTTACATGCAGCCTGTTCTCCTCCATGCCCATAGTCACACGCAGCTCACAGAGCGGCACAAACACTTCTGATGCCTTTTTCCATTGTGAGGGTCTGACAGGACGAAGCTTCTGGCATTGGGTTGGCAGTATTTCTGCAAGCTATGTGATGTGCCTTCCTGACACAGCGGTCACCGGCCTGCTCACTTATTGTCTCATCGCTCCCGGGGTGAGCGTGCAGGGTCTGTTCTCTAGCTGATTCCATTTATTTTTAACCATTTTCCCTAAATGGTTCCTTGTGATTTTATGTAACGTTGTGGGAGGAGGCGGCAGCAGCGCACGGATGACACTGAGCAGGAGACCCAGGCAGTCTGCAGTGGGGAGGGGAAGAAGCGGGCTCTACGTTGGGGTGGAAATCAATATAACATGTTCTGTTTGCAAACAAGCCTGGAGCATGGGATATACAATGTCCCTAGTCAGTGACTGTAAATGTCTATATTACACTGGGTCCTGCTATCTCCTTGCGGTAATTGCATAACATGCAGTGGTAACCACAATTCTCTGATATTAAAGTCCTCGTCCAATCCTCAATAAAGTTGTATTGTCAGATTTTTTTGCATCCCTTTTTTTATTTTTATCTCTAAATTTTGGTTTTCATTTTCCGCACCGCAGCCGCAAATTTACATTTATTATGCATGTGAGAGCAAATCACTGAATCTATCAGCTGTAAATCAGGTTCCAAACTGCTGACACTGATATATATGAAATATTTTCTCTGGTGTCAAACTGGTTTTCCCAAGGTCCTTCTACAAGTTCTGAGGACCATAATGCCTTCCTCCTTCCTCCCCCTCCCATCCCTATGCCTGTTTGTTTGACTAACAGTCAGTGAATTTTTTGCGAACGATCAACGGCGATTTGAGAACTTGTTGAAAGATTAAAATGAACGATTTATCGCTCGCCGCTTGATCGTTCGCAGCGTTTACACGTACGATTATCGTTCAAATTCGATCGTTATGGTGCAAATTCGCACGATCGTTCCATGTAAACGCAGCATTATATAATTCAACTACTATTACCGCCTTTTAGTTCTTTTATATCTGAAAAATCCTCAAATCCATTCCTTCAGTCGAGTCATGTGATCTCATGGTGACCCCCTGGAAATTGCATTTGTCTGTGCTCTCAATGGGAATCACCTGAGGGAAGACGGAACTTTCCATTTGAGTTACTAATAGTGTTGAGCCGATCTGGCAAACTGTTTGGCAACATTGTCTGAACCCAAAAGCTCGGCATTTGATTCCCCACTTCTACAGAAGTTGGATGCTGCCCTAGGGAGTCTTAAAAAAAAATAAACATGGATACAGCCATAGGCTACTGTAGACGTGTTCAAACAACTAACTCTTATTATGAAATAAAGACATTGAATCTTCATCTAAAATTTGTGTAGATTTTCTATCATTTTATCAAAATGAGATGCAGATTTTTAAGCTAATGTTTAATAAGAAAAAGCCACGTCCCAACAATCCCAAAAGTGTAATATTCCTATGTGTTGTCTCTCAAGCATGGATCTCAGTGACCATGATGGTAAAGGCATACAACTGTGAAGCTGAGAGCGTATAGGTAGCCATATTTACCTACTACATATGGGTACATGTTGGGTGTTTAAGCAGGTGCTCTACTTCTCTATTAACAGCGAGACCTTACTTGTAATCTGCAATGTGGTGACAGCAGATGCTCCCTCCATTACCAGAATATTGATTTACCATGGAGACAGATAAGACAATGATTGCAGCCATTAGACATCCTTACGTTCTGTGCATACAAGGACAACTGCATCTGGTGGTCCTGGATTTCTTGAAGGGATTGGCAGCTCCTACACGCTTGCTGTTTGATGCCATAGAGTTGTGCTTCTGCTTCTATGAGTCCCGTTCATGCATTACTTGGTTGTTCGTTCATCGGAATGGCACATATATAATTCTACATGTGGAAAGTGTGCGGGCAGCTGCAGACATAATGCTGCGATGGTGATGAGCCATAATGGGTGTAACATAAGATTGCTGTGTATGTAGTATAAGGCTGGGATAAGAGGACTAGACAAGAGCAGAGTACTGATCACAGGAGCTGGGGTTGTGGGATTGTTTATGGGGTGGTATGTAGCTATTATATCGAGGGTAATAGTGATTTATGCTGCTATCTTTAGCTTCTGATCACTATTGTGCACGCCCCCACTTTCCGCTTCCCTGCTGCCGGCCATGACATATGATAACCAAGACACGGGAGGTTGTATAGGGAATTCTGCAAGCTGCCCCACTTGTCAGGTGGTTTGTTTCCTATTCTGAGTCCTACACAGCATTCACATTGCAGGAATAACCATCACTTCTACCATGCCCTGGCTGCTGGACGTGGACGCCTCTGCGGGAAGAAAGCGTCAGTGACATCCAGATACAAGACTCTGGTCATGATCTTCGGCAGGTGATGTTCCTGGTTGTGACTATATGTTTATACTTAGGACGGTAGCCGATACATCATCTCTAAGGACCGAATTACAACTTAGCACTTTGTACGTGACCTCTATAGTCTTATTATGGTTTGGCAGCTGGAGGAGCCATTAGGGCCGATCGCTGAGCCGTAATAAGTGGTTTCTTATTCCTGAGATGTGATCACCTGCTCTGCTTCCTGTAGACACAGTGTAATCTGCAGTAATTGCTGAAGAAAGCGCTCCTCCATCTCCTGGTACCCATCATAGGGCTTGTTAGGGAGCAGCGGTGCGGATTCAGAGGAGCACGTCCTGTATGGACATCTAGTGCACAAAGTTAACACTGTGCAGAGACCTCTGCTCTTTGGTGATGATCCCCTGTAATTGAGAGCTGTCAACTCGTCTGACATCTTTGGTATTTTAAAAAAAAGGGAAATGTATTAATAAATTGACAGTGGGCGTTTGTATTACCTTGTCAATGGGGTGTGTCCATGCCGACAGAACCCAGAGTGTCAGACTGTGGAGGATCACCATATGGTTATTGCTTGCTGTCACTTTATTCATACATTTACAGGAAGAATAACAGAGGAACAGCGCAGACTAAAGACCGAGTACTATATTTACTGAAGCAGAGATGTCAGGAGTGGTGGCAGGTCCTCTAAGTACCTCCATAGTGACCTTGATACTGCTCCATTGTTGCCTGATCAATTGTATTAAACCTGGCCATGCACATTATATAGCGGTTAGCTTGGTTTGCTGGCGGCTTTCTTACCCTGGCACACTGGGCTCAGCTGAAAATGCATGTGGTGTAGATGGGGAGAGGGGAGTAAGCTGCTGCCAGACACCTGGTTATCTCCCCTAAGGACAAACATATTGTACACAGTAAATTCCAACACGCTGATCCTTCTCTTCCCAATATCTGCCAACAGAAGAGACTCAGGAGGCCCCTATACACATCGAATGGATGGCCAGTCCTCTTAACATAGAGTTTTACACTTTTTCTCCCCCCCCTTTAGTTGTATACAGACATCTATTACTGTAATGCTGACCCATGAATCTATAGAGAAGCACCAAATGCATTTTATGTCAGGTTGATGTTCATAGATCTAGAAAACGGCAGCGTCAGTAAAGATCTATTCTGTGCGGCCCAATAGATTACAGGTAATGGTGCAGCATTGCTTACTGATGATAACATTATGTTTTATTTATCACCGTCTTCTTCTTGTCTACTTCCATTATTCCAGGCCCTGCAGCACTTCCCTATGAGGAAGCTGTAGCACTGTTCATCATGAACTTCATGGTCTATGAATAAGAGATCCTGACTCAGTTATTGTGGGTACACACCTTGGGCTGCCATCTGTCTGATGTTCCTCCTGACAGTGGACAGTAGTCTTGGCCAATAGATGTCTCACCTCTCTGCAGTCTGTTACCCACTGTCCATCATGGGAATCCTGTCTGTAGCAACAGGGAGTTTTAGGACAGAACATAGTAATTTAGGTGGGGGTTACTATGAATAGGAGCGAATGTAAGTGTCTGTGCTGTGTACCTGCAAACTGGGCCAATCTGGCAGCTGAAGATAATCCACACTGGTCCTGAAAGGTAAATCAAGGCTTTCCTCTAGTCCCTCACCAACCTTTAAGCTCAGGGCAGCTGGGCAGCTGTCTCTTGTGTAAGTAGTCTGCAGTTTGAGAAGCAGTTCATTGCGTATCTTAATCCCTTCCTTGCTGTGCTGCAGCTGTTTCTTTTATTTCTGCTCACACAGCACCTCACAAACCCAGTGCATCAGAAACCTCTTCTCCCTCACATGCTATCTAGTACTGTACTGTGTAAATCATTGTGCAGCTTATTGCAACATGTTCAGTTTAGTGCATTTTCACCAGCACAAGTCATAGCATAGCAGAGAGGAGTATGTGCTGTGATTGGCCAGAGAAGTAAGGGGAAGGAAGTCTTCTGTAAGTACTGCTTGGAAACTCTCTGCTCTGGCTCTGTTTCCTGAAATGAAGAGACTGAGATATAGCGGTGCACCATGAAAGAAATCCAACCGGATGGCAATCTGCCTCCATTGCAAGTCATTGGGGTTTCTGCAGCCTCAAGTGTCCCTGTCATTTCATTTTTTTTTTTATTTATTTATATTTTGCAGAAATCAATAGTCCAGGCGATTTTAAGAAACTTTGTAATTGGGTTTATAAGGCAAATATGCCATTATCTGCATTCACAAAGCCTTTTCCCAGGTCCTCCCCCCACCCTCCTCCCTCTCATTCACTGCTCTTTATCAGTAAATTGTGTCTTGTTGCATCAGACGTGCCCCTGTCTGTTCTATGGAGAGGGGAGGGGGAGGAGGAAGATTAGTCTGCAGCAGAGAACAAAGGATTACACAGCAGGACCTGTATGAAAGCCCGTATTCAGAGGTCAGTGCTGACTTCAGAGGCGATAGCCCGGTAATGTAGCTGTAAATTAACTCTTTGTTGTCCTGTTTTCGTGCCTCATCTCCCTCCGTCCCTCCCCTCTCCATAGAAAATCATAAAGACAGGGGGAGAGCTTCAAACTGCTTTTTCATGATAAAAATGCTTTTTTCGGCTAATAAACCCAATAACAAAGTTTCTTAAAATCGCCTGATTTCTGTAAAAAAAAAAATAATAATGTAAACGACAGTGACACTTTAAACCATATCTTTGGTCAGGTCCTACTTCGCCAAGTATCTCACCAATGTGGATGCTGAAATGTCATCTGCGGCTTGTAGGAAGCTGCGGAGATGTGACATAGAGGAGAACATCAGATCAAGAGGATTAATGCAGAGAGCGCAGGAGGGGGCTGACATCCGGGAGAGGTTGTCACAGTAACCTGGCAGGACTGGGGGACTTCCCCTGGAAACCAACACTGCAGGCTCTCATATAAACAAGGATAAAGCCAGTGCTGCTCCTGATGCCTGCATTGTATACCTGCTATAAGTGACACCTCTGTGCACCCCACAGCATATTCAGGAGGCAGGGACAGCTGGTAAACCTCTGGGAAAATTGTTCGAAAAGTGATTTTAATGTTTATTCCAAATATTCTATGATTTACAAGGCTCATCTGCCCACTATAGTAGTGCCAGAGAGGTGTATAAAGGCATTATACTGTCATCCCAATTCGCTCATTTTCCTTCCTCCATTCGTTCTTGTAATTTATTTATCTTGGGTTTCACTTGTCAAGGAAAATGTCAATATTTGAGATTCAGATTTTTGGGGGACTTAAGGCTTTAGGTTTCATGTTAATGCAAGAACGTAGAGCAGGGATAGGGAACCTTGGCTCTCCAGCTGTTTCAAAACTACAACTCCCATCATGCCTGGACAACCAAAGCTAAAGCTTTGGCTGTCCAGACATGATGGGAGTTGTAGTTTTGCAACAGCTGGAGAGCCAACGCTCCCTACCCCTGACCTAGAGATTCCCCATGTTGTAAGAAGATGAAGATTAATGTTTTGCAGCCCTAGTGCTCTATAGGACGGGATCGGGCAGAGCTCCGGACCTGTCAGTCTTTTTTTTTTTTTTTTTTTGGTGCTCTGGAACAACCTCACCAAAGGAAAACTATGCCAGATCACTGGACATATAGGATTGCAGCCTTGTATTGGCTCGTAAAGTGTCGGTGTTGTGTTTGATTGTTTCCATACCCATTGACTTACTACATTAGTCTGTATCCCCAGACTGTTGGGATATAAAATGCAGCTATAATACTGGCTTTGTCCTGTAAGAACTGAGATACATTGGATTGTTATTAGACGGTGAGTAGAGCACAATGCTGGTGTTGTGTCGCTCTGATCAGTCGCCTCCAGCCATCATCTGCCTCTTGTAATGACCATGTGACCTACATTTTGACCCTTCGGCCTCTTGAATGTTTTGGGTTCATTATCGCTTCCTTTGCTATTCATTGCTAAATCTCAGCAGAAAACAATTCATTGGTATCTAAGAAAAAACATAGGAGCTCCCTATTGATCTTGGCCGAAAAACATTCTTATAAACCAATTTTTCAGCTTTTTTTATTGTAGTTTAAGGGTCCATGTACAGTCTGTCTGTTTGTGACTTTGCAGCAATATCTGCTTGTTTTACCTACAGTTTTGCTGTGAATTCATTTGGGATTTAACCCTACGACATTACAAGGAGTGAAAATTATCACCACAAAGTAATCCTGTGTACTCTGGTATTCTGATCCTGCTGCCATTCTCTTTTATCTGTTCCTTGTGCCTTGCTAAGGGCCTTATTAAACAATAATTACACAATTATTACACAATAATCGTCCAAATCAGGCCAATTATTGCTCTGTGTAATGGTGGTTTTACACGGAACGATTATCGTTCGAATTTGCACGATGACGATCACATTTGAGTGATAATCCTTCCGTGTAAACGCAGCGAACGATCAAGCGACGAGCGAGAAATCATTCATTTTGATCTTTCAACATGTTCTCAAATCGTCGTTGGTCGTTCGCAAAAAAATCGCAGATCGTTCCTTGTAAACAGTCTTTCACCGATTTTAACCTATGTGTGAGATAGACTTAAGCAATCGCAAAACGATTTTTCTTTACGATATATCGTTCCGTCTAAACGCTGATCGTTATGAAAAACACATCGTTAATTTGAAATCGTTAATCGTGCGATCGTGCGAATTATCGCTCCGTGTAAAAGTACCATAACAGAGACAACAATCAGCTGATGGAATGATCATTGGCTGATCATTTCTTTAAGTCCAGACCTAAAATCATCAGGGGTCATTTATTTTTTACACCGTCACCAGCCATCAGCCGTGCATCACTATTACACGTGACGGTGTAAAAAAATAAATAAAGGAATAAATTCCAACATACCTCTCCGTGCTCTCTGGCGTCCTGCTAGCTTCGGCCCGCTGCTGGCACTGTGTGAAGTGACAGGCCATTTATCCAATCACCGCGGCAGTATAGTGGCACTGTCCTGGTGATTGGCTGAGCGGCCTGTGACTTCACACAGTGCCTGCAGCGGGCCAAAGCTAGCAGGACATCGGGGAGCATGGAAAAGTATATAGGAGGTGTTTTTTTTTTTTTTTTTATTTTATTACAGGGGCTTCACAGACATATCTAATGTTTGTGCAGCCATTGCTGCCCGATTATCGCATAGTTTATGGGCTCAGTAAGAGAGCCCCAATCTAGGAGATCGGTGCTCGCTTACAGAAAGTCATTGGGCCATGTAATAGGGCCCTAAGCCACCAAAGGTACAGTAGTATAAAGTATGTAAAAAAATGGGGGAAAAAATATTTATATTGTAGTATCAAGACTACGCAAGGTTAATTTGTTGTCTGTCACCATGGAGATACATTGTTAGGATACAAAACTATAGAAAGTTAAAATTATGATCTATTGCAAAGTTGCTTATTCCTTATTTCAGAAATGAGTATAGTAAATGTTCCTTTTTTTCTTATAGGAGAATGAACCTGAAGTCAAACTTGACGGGGAGACCGCGTCAGACAGCGACAGCAAAACAGACACTGGAGGAACCCAGACAGGAACCCCAACTGATGACACCCCAGAAGTCCTCAACCGGGCCCTGTCCAGTCTGTCCTCCAGGTGACATCTCTCTCTTGTAATGATCTATAGGCTGTATACTGCTCCTGGCTTTCCTAGCGTTGTCTGGTCTGCAGGAGTTAATGCACATTGTGATGAGCCCATCGGAGCTGTTGACTTGTGCTCATTGACTGACTGCACTGTAAGCAGATTACTCTGTAAACCTCAGCTGGCAGCACCACTAATGAATTGCTGCAATGCTGGAAATAGAGGATACTGTGCTCACTACAAATCTCCAATCCCCTCAGGTGGCTGCACAAAGGCAAATGGTTCAGTTCACTTGAAACTGTCAAACCCAGCTTTCCCAGTCTATTAACTATAGACACAATACCATGCTCTGTACTGTGGGTGTCCATGTTTATGTGGCAGCTAGAGTGACTGCAGCTTTGGTACTGAGCTCTTCCTGTTCATCAGGTTGAGATCAGTATCTTGTTGGGATCAGTGAAGCCCAAACAGCAAAACATTTTTTGTGGACCCTTCCATTACAGAGCTGTAACTACTAGAGATGAGCGAACCTGGAGCATGCTCGAGACCATCCGAACCTGAGCATTCGCCATTTAATTAGCGGTGGCTGCTGAAGTTGGATAAAGCCCTAAGGGTAAAACATGGATATAGTCATTGACTATATCCATGTTTTCCAGACAACCTTAGAGCTTTATCCAAGTTCAGCAGCCACCGCTAATTAAATGGCGAATGCTCAGGTTCGGATGGACTCGAGCATGCTCCAGGTTCGCTCATCTCTAGTAACTACAGTTTAGCGTGTAGCCTTGCTGAACAGCATCTAAGGGCACTTGTGCCAGTCCCTACCTTGTTTTTGTACATAGACATTGATATGCTAGTTAAAGGGTTTTTTCCAGGATTGCAGCCTAGCACATATCCATATGCTGGGGGATAAGCACCTGGTGGGAGTCTTAATGCTTGAGCCCCACCAGCAAGAGAATGGGGATGCTACATCTACCTGTGTGAATGGAGTGGTGTTTGCACATGCGTCAGTCACTCTATGGGACTGATGGAGACAGACGATTACAGCACATGGCTTCCCTTGGAGCAAGTTAATGTATCCGTGGCCAAACATGGGATCTGCCACTCCATTTCCTCGGGAGGGGTAGGACATCCACAGATCAGACATTTATTACGTAGTCTGTTTATTGCTTTAGAAAAATAACATTGGCACCGAATGGCGCACATTGTGTCAGTCTGTCAGCATCAGTGTATATAAAGAATGAGGGTGATTGTGCTGCTCACCTGAATTGGTTGCGCCACGAGCACGGCACCGCTGAATGCTTTGAATTAGCTGTCTGCTGTCCCCAGATCCAGAATGGTATGCAGAGTGTATTGATATGCTAGAGGTGCTAATGATGATGGGAGTAGTTGTACAAACAAGACAACTTTTATTAAGACTGGGATTACACGTTTCTCAGATCCATTCATCACCTAGTCTGTTTATAGGTGATATGTTTTAATCTTGGGATAAAGTTCCTAAGCAGATTGGAAATACTGAACCTGGTAGCAAGTGTCAAAAGACATTTCAGAAGTTTTGCTCAGTCAGGTTCTGGATGTTTAGGCCCCCACCAATCTCTAGAATGACCTGGGAGAATCGCTTGGGCGAGTACTTCTCTCCCTAGCTTGCAGCAGAAGACAGATTCTATAGTAAGTCTATAGAAACTGGTATCAAGTGTTAAACCATTACTGACACTTACAGCGTACCTGCTACAGACGTTTCTGCCACTGACTGGCTGAGTGGACTTCAAACATCACGTCTCAAGCCAGAGACCAGGAAGAGGCTGGGCAGCACGGACCGGAGCTCCCCCCCCCCCAAGCCCGGAGTACCCCCTTAAAAGAAATTTCGCAACTCTGCCTCTTTAACTTGTGGCATGTAAAAAATGTTATACCTTTCTCATTGTTAGTAATGGGCTGTCTGCTATACATGGACGTGTTGGGACTCTTTAGAGTTCCTCTCCACTTTGGCTTATGTGGCGTTACTTTCCCCAGTAGGGTATGTAAACCAGACCCCACCGCTCCAGACCAGTCCAGTATTCTAATATCACTAAGCATTTCCTGTAGCAGACGCTGCCATCTAACTCATTTACAGACATTATTGGGCTAATCTGAACAATTGTGGCGCTGAAATGTGAGAGATTGCCTACTTTGTCATAAGGCGCCATGTTTAATGCGATCGTATAACAGAGTGACCCAGGGGCAGTTACCCAATACAGCTTTATCAGTACTACGGGCCGAGCTGCCATCAGGTACCATAGTGCATCCAGCCCGTCTCCTCATAACTATTCATGTCTGGTAACAGAAGAGCAGGCCGGGTGAGGACCCTGCAGGCCCAAGTCTTCATTTCCTTAGCAACACAGCGGCAGACGCTTGCCAAGGAGATGGGCTTTTCCTCTCTGTAACAATAAGTAAATTAGATTCTTCCCTTTCAGGGTAAAGGCTTTAGGTCAGGAAATGGAAATGGCTTTAAATAGATTGTAAGAAGGGGGGGGGGGGGCTGGGATAGCTGGACGTGTCGGCTGCCGCAGTTTATGTAGCTGTATAATCCTCATCAAACAGGGATTTCCTGAGGGAGTCCTGCAAGAAGAAATAATAAAACAGCAAGTTTATTAAACTGCGGCGTCATAAATCTGTCATACGTCTGCAATGCGGATCCCTTTTTATATACAGCCGCTGCTTTTGTGTGGTATATGTATGTATATAATGTGTGTATAGAGAGGGAAACACCTGCAGAAGATCTATGGGGGAGCTGGAAGTGAGCAAATACAGCTCTGCTACAACGCCTTGTTACTAGTGCCACTAACCCCCAATGATCATAACTTCTGACGTCTAACTATGACTAAACTTTAGGTAACCTTAAATTCCTAAAATGCAGAGTACTTGAACACAATGTGTGTCTTATTGTCTTCCATGGGAAAATGCGTTGTACATCATATTTTATATTATTATATTAACTCCAAATTAACTGGTGTCAGAAAGTTAAACAATTTTGCAATTTACTTCTATTTAAAAATTACAAGTCTTCCAATACTTAGCAGCTGCCGTGTGTCCTGCAGGAAGTGGTGTATTCTTCCCAGTCTGACACAGTGCTCTCTGCTGCCACCCCTGTCCATGTCAGGAACTGTCCTAAACAGTAGCAAATCCCCATAGAAAACCTCTACTGCTCTAGACAGTTCCTGACATGGACAGAGGTGGCAGACTGATAATAATACACCACTTCATGCAGGACATACAGCAGCTGATAAGTACTGGAAGGCTTGATATTTTTACATAGTAGGAAATAACAAATCTATATAACTTTCTGACACCAGTTGATTTTAAAGATTATTTTTATTTATTGACTTTTTTGCTCAATTACCCCTTTAAGTGGTTGACTGGGTGTTTACAGTGATGTCTTCTGTCTTTCATGTAGGTGGAAGAACTGGTGGGTCCGAGGCATCCTCACCCTGGCTATGATTGCTTTCTTCTTCTTCATCATCTACCTGGGACCTATAGTGCTCATGATGATTGTAAGTGTCTCCTGGGGACTTCTGGTTATGTGTGAGAATAAAGTGATTTATAACCTGTGTATTGTTCTTCCTACAGGTGATGTGTGTGCAGATTAAGTGTTTCCAAGAGATCATCATGATCGGCTACAATGTCTACCATTCCTATGATCTGCCTTGGTTTCGGACTCTTAGCTGGTAAGCGACTATTTTGCCTCTTTGAGTAGCCTCATTATATGGAGGTTATCCACACCTGAACCTGTGACCAAAACGACGTCACGTCATGTAAAATCCACATCAGAAATGTGAAGGTTTCTGATATAGATTCAGAGGCTAAATAGTCTTTCCTTGATGACCTGTTCCCTGTTTATAGTCTGTTCCTGGCTTTGGCTTAAAAAATCTGTCAGATAAATCTCTCAGGGTAAACGCGCCATTAGAGGAGTGATCAGCTGTTAGAGACGTCATTGGCTTCTGATTTCCAAGGACAAAAAGACAATCAAAAGGGGTATTCCTCTGATATCCCGTATCCTCCAAAAATTCTAGAATGAGACCCCTGTCTCTTGTTAGGATGGAGCAGCAGGTCGCATGGCTACATCATAGAACAAGTAAAGACATTATGGTATTGTGTCTTGTTTTATGGTATTGTGTCTTGTTTTATGGTATTGTGTCTTGTTTTATGGTATTGTGTCTTGTTTTATGGTATTGTGTCTTCTTATTTGCAGGTATTTCTTGTTATGTGTCAACTACTTCTTTTACGGAGAGACGGTCACTGACTACTTCTTCACACTGGTCCAAAGAGAGGAGCCGCTAAGAATCCTCAGCAAATATCATCGCTTCATTTCATTTGCTCTTTATCTCATTGGTAGGAAGTTTTCTTTTATATTTTGTAATTTACGTATCTATCTTGTTTACATAGAACAGTTGTCTCCAAACTGCGGCTCTATGTTTTTTGCTAAACTACAAGCCAGCTCTCCAGGCATGCTGGGAGTTGTAGTTTTGCAGCAGCTGAAGCACACTGATCTAGAACATATCCGTTACGTGTATGCACAGGCATTGTGACATAATGGTTCTCTATAGTATTTTACCATGGTCTGGCGAGGGTGGGGCTTTGGTCAGATAGGGTGAAGTTATGGAGGTTGTTGGCGTTTAGTGCATACTGTATCAGTTAATAATAATAATGTTTATTATGTAAATGCAGGCAAAGTATTGTGCCCCTCTGCGAACCCCCCCCCCCCATACCCCTAGTATTGTAGTAAACTCCTCATGATGCCATTAGCAGTGCAGTTAACCCCCCCCCCATGATTCCCTTAGCAGTGTAGTTAACTCCCGCTCCAATTATGACCCCCCCCCTCATGACATCATTGCCTCCAGCAGGCAGGAGGGGATTTGCGCCACTCAAGCGTACAGGAGCAAGAAGTCCCTGCTTCTGTATGTACATTCCATAATTACCTTTGGACTCTGTTCCTGTACAATAGACAATGGTGATGCATACATTGTACACATCAACAAACACTTTACATTCTTCGCACCCCTAAGAATTATGCAGTGGTTCTGCGGACCGACACCAAAGTGCCCATTGCCCAGTCCGCGGACCGGTGGTTGGGGACCACTACTCTAGAGTCCATTTGCCTTACATTAAAGTTGTAACTAGCATGATAAAGCTGATTTTATAATGATCCCAACTTTAATAAGCAGCATCTTAGTTTTCTTGTATGCACCTTACCAGCTGCATATTGTTCAGGAATCTGTAAAAGTAACCATGTATTTCCTTATCTGCAGGTTTCTGTATGTTTGTGCTGAGCCTGGTGAAGAAGCATTACCGTCTGCAATTTTACATGGTAAATCATGACAATATTTCACGGTTTTATGCAACAGTAACCAAAGTTGTGATCCAGATAGACATCAAAAAGAGGCGTTTGTAAGTTGTACACATCCAGAGTGAGGGAAGAATCTGTTATAACGATGCTATTTATACAGACCCCTCAGAGGGTGCAGGATTGCTGTCTGCTCAGTGATCAGAAGTAATATGAGATTAAGAGCATAAATGTGACTGTCACACTACAACCACTGCCGGTGATTAGAGATGCCTCTGCTCTTCAGTCATTGCTGACCGTGGTCTGATGAAGAGGATGTATATCAGTATATTCTATCTGACTCTTAGATCTGCCTTCTTTTCTTGTTTTCCTAGTTTGGCTGGACCCATGTCACCCTCCTGATCGTTGTCACACAGTCTCACTTAATAATTCACAACTTGTTTGAAGGCATGATCTGGTGAGTTCTCCTTCCTCTGCTCTGTCTCGCTGACCTCTTCGTGGACCACAATAATGTACACATTAGAGTTGAGCAAAGCTGACCCGAATCTAATGACTCATTTAGACTTTTAAAAAATAGATTTGCTTTCCAAGGATTCAGATTCCCCAGAGAAGTCTAGAATGTGACTCTGGATGCTCATTCCAGCGACATTCACAAGACTAACTGATGGACGATTTATTAGTTTTAGGTTCGATAGAGTTGATTTAATCTACAGTTCTATCAGGAATCTTGCTTATTCATTGGTAAGAAACCGTATTAGTATGACTCCCCAAAGGACAATTCTAATGGGGAACTGCAGCGTCTTAATGGAATATTTTCGAGGTCTATATATCAGTTAGGACAACGCTGCAGTTTCTTGCACGGCTGCTACTAAAAGTACATTGATTGTATTGAAGAGGCTGCAGCACAGCCAGAAGGGCTGCTCGGTGCTCGACCCCCACCAATCTGATTGTAAGAGGCCAGATAACCACTCTAATGTCCATTGCAGTTGTCTGTGAAAGTACAAGTTTTGCATGCATAGTGTTTTACATAGGCAAAGTAGCTGAGCAGCCACTATACAGATTTATATTGCTCACTTTAACCATCTTCTTGCCATAAAATAGAGGGTTGCCTCCTGCTTCCTACCCTTTATAAAAGGGAAGCTATCAGCAGGTTAGACACATAGTCAAAGTAAGAAATGTACCTCCATTCTCAGTGCTCCGTGCACTATAGAGACATATCAGCAGGTTAGAGTTAGATGCTCTTTAACCAAAAGTGAGAACGACTGCTCTAGGGGACACGGTGTAACCATGTATTACATATGATCCCATTCATGTAATAGGGAATCTGCACTATATCCAGAGTCATCCAGGGATTCCAGGACATTCCTACCTAATCCCTGCAGGCTCATGCAATTCTCTGATGCAATACTTCTGCCCAATATGGTGATACGATTTTGTAATATTTTGGAAAACCTTCAGTTTGAGCTCTTGGGATTTATCCATCTCTATTTTTAGAGTTCATATTCTTATTATAATCTATGCAGTGAGAAAAAAACCCTCCAGGACTGGCATATAGGGAGTAATAGTAGTAACTAGGCACATAAGCGGACCCTATCATTACTGACCTCCCCCCTCATCCGGATCATGTTATCTCCCGGCTGTCTCTTGTTCGTGCACCTCATTTCTTTTGGATGATAAGCCTAGTTGAGCCTGGCTTACGGTTTTATTGTCCTCCCTTTATACTGACATGTTTGGCACTGTAGAAATAAAGCTCTGCAGTATCTGGATACGACGCAGTTATTTGCTGTGATATTTCTAATTCTGACACCGTTTAGCATATAGTTCAGCATTGTTTGTTTTCTATAGTAACTTCTTAAAATAAAACAGTAAGTAGACTCACATAATCCTATGTAAAATCTCAGATACCATGATCACAATTGTGAAGATAACAAGGTGTAGATTTGTTCAGCAATTCCCGTGCTTCATAGTAAATCCGTCCGGAGAAAAGGGGACAGAGCTTTATTTAAGACTGGTTTATGAGTACGCCACTTTTGATAAATGTCTTCCAGTATCTGTAAAGTTAGGTTTGGTTTGTAATAGAACCACTATGCTGCGCTGGATCTGTCGCACAATAGACACCAGCAGAACCCGGGAGACGACTTTCACAGGTAATGGGCTCCATTGGGTTCTGGTAAGGTTTTTGTTGTTTTCAAGAAAAAGTAGAATTAGCAATGGAGAAGCCTCCTTCTTGGTAGATGCGATAGGACATAAAGCTAGTGTTTGTTGCTGAGATTATTTTCACAGTATTAAGCTAATAGATGGGGGTATGGCCTCCAGTGGATAGGAGAGAACTGCAAGCTTGTTATACCCCTGTAACGGTAATGTTCTATCTCCTTTATATCTCCAGCTGCCTTATCTATAACATGTTCTTTCTTTTCCTTCAGGTTCATAGTACCCATCTCCTGTGTGATCTGTAATGACATCATGGCATACATGTTTGGATTCTTTTTTGGTCGAACTCCACTCATTAAGGTGAGTTAAAGGGGTTTTCCAACGAAAAACACTCATCCTGTTTCCAGGATAGATGAGGGGAGTCTGATTGGTGGTCCGCTTGTTGGGACCCTTAATGATTATGAGAATGGGGACTCAGGCTCCCCCATTGAAATAGAGCTACAGTCATACATATGTGATGCTACATCTTCAACTCTATGGGCTAAATAAGGGTAGTGGGGTGCTGTACACCTCTCATCTTTCTTTGTTAAGCCCATAAAGTCAAATAAAGCAGCATTGAACTTTCCTTTCTTCATTCAAATGTGAAGTGGGATCGGAAGCTTCTCCTATGATTGGTAGTGGTCCCAGCAGATGACCCCCCTGCCAATCAAACTTATCACCTATTCTGTAAACAGGTGACCCTGATTTCTGAGTTAAAAAGGTGGGGGGGGGGGAGAATCTTGATACACAGAACAGTCGCTGGTAACTGTGATCTACACTGATGTCACTGCAGAGCCACATGATAATGGAAGGCTTACACATCTCTGATACAGTGGTGCTTTTCACGTTACTCCAGGACCAGACCATCTCCCTTTGCTAGCTATTTATGATGTAACTCATGTATAGAAAAAATATTACTGCCATTTGAAGCACCGGGGCCAGCTTTTTTATCCTGACTTTGGTTCTGTCTGTGTTCTCACCAGCTGTCACCCAAGAAGACGTGGGAAGGATTTATTGGAGGATTCTTCTCTACGGTAGTGTTTGGGATATTGGTAAGTATTTGGCTTTTGCCACATTCTGCTGTACTTAACCCCTGTCCAGGTGTGTGTGTGTGTGTGTATATATGTATAATATAAATTTTCATGAATGGAATCCAGTATCCTCATTGTTATAACCAGTTTTTATTCCCTGTAGCTGTCTTACGTCATGGCCGGCTACAGTTACTTTGTGTGCCCGGTGGAGTTCAACAATGACACCAACAGGTTTATGGTGGACTGTGAACCATCCGATCTCTTCCAGTTACAAGAATATCACATCCCCGCAGTGCTGCAATCTATCATTGGCTGGGTAAGGACTGTAGATCCCAAGGATAGTATTACACCCAATATATAGATACACGTAGCTATATTTATATAGATGAATGACTAGATGAAAGATTAGTAATATATGTAGTTTACTTTTACCAATCAGTAATGATGTATTCATCAGGAATATGTTGTGAGAAATATTATTATGAATGAAAGTAGTCAGCAGTACTAGTAATACAGGCAACACGGCTTCATATTCTGCATTGCTTTGTATATTTTTAGTCTTGGCCGTCACGGTTGTAGTACAGGGGCCATCTAGTGGTCATTTTGCAGATTACATGTACAGCTTTTACAGGCTCTGCCAAGTCCACCTGAAGGTCTCAGGTGTTTTTAGGTCTGGTACATACATTCTGTGTTACACAACAAGCATTTTTGTCAACTTTTTCTCTTAATATTTTTGTAGCATTACTGTTATACCTTTCACTATGGTTCTAGATTATGTTCATATGAGTGACATTTTACCTGCAGCTTTGTATGGATTCTGCAGTTAAATCCAACAATCCATGTCCTATGCACATCAGTAGGGTTTCTGCTGGCCTGTTCATATCCAGCAAGCAATTTCCAAGAAGGATCTTTGTGATGGGAATATTAAAGGTTATTCCCATTAAATCACCTATAGCACAGCCTTGGATATCTGGTGTGGAAATATGACTTGAATTTTAAGTCTGACATACCAATATATTAGTTTACCTAAGTCGCATTCTTAGTCCTATACTAAAATGTTCTTCGTAAAGGCTATAGAACATGATATCTTTGCTAGAACTGAATGTGAAGTACACCCTCTTACCTAGTTAGGCAGGACAGATGTAGCTTTAAAACATCATATTTTCTACTGCTGTAACTCGGCATGACTATAGTGTTCTCATTCTATAACAAATGGCTTGTTCCTTTCTGACATTACCAGTACTACTCAATGTATCTGGTGGATGAAATGTTCTGGCATTGTACAGGAGATCTGGTCAGTCATATAGGACTGCTTACTTTCCTAAGAAACAGCAGCTAAGTTTCACTGACCTCATAGTAAGTGATGGCAAAGACAAGGTTTGGATAGAAAAGAAGGTTCTGATTCCCAGGGAAGGTGGTAGACCCTGATGTCTTGGGTTATTTTCACACTGGTATTATCGACAGTCCATCTGGATTATTGTTATATGGCTAAAATACAAATGGCCTAGCTGTCACTGCTGTTATATGTGTGATCAATGTAAATACTTGTGGATAAACCTTAGAGTGATTCATCTTTTATTAGCTAAAAAATCCATCAACTATGATCACCTAACGTCTCGTGATGTTATTGTGTCTTGGTGCAGAAGACCGTCTGGATGTATCCCTTCCAAATACACAGCATTGCTCTGTCCACCTTTGCATCCCTCATCGGTCCATTTGGAGGATTCTTTGCCAGCGGGTTTAAGAGAGCGTTTAAGATCAAAGTAGGTATTGTGGTTTTGATAGACGGACATCTTATGAGGGTGTATGCTGGAAGCAGTACACGGCTGTGATCCTGTGTCCTGTTTTATATTCTGTTTTTCTTCAATTATTAAATTTCACTTGTTCAAACTTTTTATCCTGTAACGTCTCACTGAAGCTTTTTTCCTTCTGCTTTTCCATGTTCATGCTGCCACAATTTCTAATATTCTTCTCTTTCTGCAGGATTTTGCCGACACAATCCCAGGTCACGGAGGCATCATGGATAGGTTTGACTGTCAATATTTGATGGCCACATTTGTGAACGTGTATATAGCCAGCTTTATCAGGTTAGTTAGCAGTGGTTACCTTCAGCCTGTACCTATTGGAAACTTCAACTCCTGTTTGTAGTAAAACCAACTTTACAATTCATCTTTGGTAAAGATTAATGTTTTGTTTTTTTTTGTAATGCAGAACTTTACGTCTCTATGGTTACAGACTACAAACAAACACTGTGTAGTCTGATTCTCTAGTCACACTCCTTTCTATTTATCCCTTAATTCTTCTTCACACACAAATGGAACAGGGAGGCTCAGAGTAGTATACATTTGTATTCCTGTTGTCTCCATCAATGACAACAGTAAAAAAGAAATAATAGATTTACATCTGTCATAGTTACTCAGAATTTCCTCTGCTGCAGGTGTTGCTGTGTCATAGTCAACGATGTGACAGATTCCCAAATGTAGAAGCAGCTGCTTCTGAACTTTAGAGACACATTGCTCAGTATGAGAACCACGCTTACAGAATTATAATGATAGTGGTTCTGTTACCTGACATACTATAGGGTCGTACTGTTACATGACAGTCTGACCCAATATGATCGCATTATGTATAAATGATGAAAAGCTGTAACAGATTAGGCAGGAAATAAGACTAGGGCTTCACAACAGATTGCAATATCACTCTGCTAAATCGGAACTAATGATAGACAATGTGGTGATTTTGCAATCTGCAAGTTTACATGACCCAACACAACAGTCAGCAGGAATCCAAACCTGCTCCATTTCATTGAGCCCCAAAATACAGGATCGCAATCTTAGTCTTGTTGTGAAAGTTTCCAAGTAAGCCCAGCCTTAAAGGATTATTTGGGTTAGGTAACATCCCCGTTGATTCATGCCCTTTCCCGGAGACTAATAATTAATTCCACACTCATTATTACCTTTTCAGTCTCCTTCCCCCAGTTCTGAGCTGCTGCTTTCTGCTGAAGACACAGAAAACTGTATGTTATCTGCCCCCCCCCCCCCCCCCCCCCCAACACTTCTAATGTAAACTGCATCCCAGGACGGCTCTCACTGCACTCTGTAATGCTGAGAGGGTTAATCACAGTGAGGTCACCAGTAACTTGACAAACGGCCAGGGATGCTGTTTACATGAGAAATCTTGGAAGGGAGGGGGGAGGAGGGAGTTCAGAGCAGAAACAGTGTGAACAGATCACACACAGTTTTCTGTGTTTTCCACAAAAAGCAGCAGCAGCAGCTCGGAACTGGGTTATGGAGACTGAAAAGATAATAACAAGTATGGAATGAATTGTTAGTCTTCAGGAGGGAAGGCTGATTCGCCATGCATTTAACATAACCGGAATATCCATTTAAAGGGGCTGTCCCAAGATTGAAAGTTGGTCCTTATCCAAAAAATTAATCTTTAGCAGCAGCACACGTGCACGACCACCACTCTATATACTTTCTAAAGGTTAGTAGTGATTGTTTGAGTTCTAATGGAGACCCCCAGTTAGCTAGTTATCCCTTTAACTGTACATAAAATTTTGAAATCACAGCTGGACACCCATAGGTAACTTGTGTTACTAATCTTTCTTTTTCCTTTACAGGGGACCCAACCCAAGTAAACTAATCCAGCAATTTTTAACTTTACGTCCTGACCAACAAATTCACATCTTCAACACACTGAAATCACACCTAACGGAGAGGGGGATGCTGGGGAACGGAGAGGGTGTGTAAAATAGCACTACGTCCAGTCAGGGCACAACACCTCCACCTGGCGCTTGTGGGTTCACTGTCCAACAATGCTGTTCCAGCCCTTCCCAGAGAGGACTCATTAACCCCTATGCTGCTGGAGAAAGTTCCAGATCCCCCCCTCCCTCCTCCTTTTGTAAACATTTTGTGCAATGTCATATTTTGGCTGTATAATTTTTTTGTTCTTTGTTCACATCTTTATGTTTACATATAATTTCTAAAGACAAAGCCTGTTACCCACCCAGCCGGGTCCTCAGAAAGGGGGGGCGTCTGCAGAACGTGGCGTCTCCCGAAAGGCAGGCGGGATATCGAAGGTTTGGAAAGTGGAGTAAAGAAAAACACAAATAGCTCTTGGAATCTATATAGAACACAGTAAAATGTTACATCGTCTGATGACTTCAAAGGGGTTTTCCTATACAAGACTCTTTTTTTTTTTTTTTTTTTTTTTTTTTCTTCTTCCCCCTCTCCTATCGGCAAGAAGGCATGCATGGGCGTCTTACCTATGGTACCACGCAAATGGGGGGTCTGGCATGTTATTGGACATGTGCCTTGCCATTTCATTCATCTCTATGAGCTGAATGAAGCTTTATGGTTAGGTGATTTGTGTCTTTATAGGAAGGCCATAACATCACTTCTGTTGTATTCAGCTTTTACCAAGTACAATGGAACTTGTTGCTTTACTTACCCGGCATTCACATTTTTCTCTTTAATCTGTTGCCATCCCCTTATGTTGTAAATGAGTCGGCAACATATATGTAAGAATCCCCTCCATGCATGCGTTGTTGATCATACGCCTTTGCAGCCAGTTTACAATATTACCTAGCTGTCATGAAAATCACTTTCTTCATATTGTCCCACCACCACCTTACACCAGTCTATAGTCCCAATCTTCCATTTGTGGCCTATAGACTGCCATATAGAGGTGCGTATGTGTGCAACATAACCTAACTTGCAGATTTTCAGCAACATAGGGATTTGCTTTTTATGCATTTCCCAAATACGATCTGGCAGGAATCTGTAATCCATAAGTGCTGTGTGCAGATCTGCTGAAAGCTCGCTCTATAATAACCCGGTGAATTGCACAGCTGGGAGTCGCTATGATGGGGAGCGGCATTTGGTAAAAGCAGCAGGGGATTCAGATAGAAATCAATAAGATGAAGTCATCCCGGGGTCGAACTCAATTTTTTCTTTGCTCCACTTTCTTTAATGCCACTAAAGCCGGAACGGTCATATTGTGTTTTTAGTATTCTCGGCACAAACACTATGTCGTGATGGTCACTGCTTACACTGTTTTAACCTTTATGTATATTAGCATTTTATACGTGTTACATCTGGTTTAGGTTGTGTTTTAAAATTTTATGTTTCGTGATGAAGGAATGGTATTTAGAATAAGTACTCTGAGATGTTAAAGCGTCACACCCGGTCTGCTTGTTTACGAGGCTCTGGTTGTGCATTGTATACATGCTATGACCTATGCGCCTTGTGCACCAAGTGAGCTACCATCTGGTTTGCAAGGACTTCTGTATACATACACAACGGTTATCACTTTTTTTTTTTTGTTAAGCAATCTAGTTCCCTAAACATTTTTATTGCACAATTTCCCTAATGTCTTATGTATACAAGTTTTTAAAGGGGGATTATAAAATAAGCTTGATATATATATTTATTATATATAATTTTTTTTTTTAAAGGGGGTGTATAAGATGAGAAACCCTTTCTGATTTTTCATGACCATGGTTTGGTATTGCCTCCCTATGACCTACTTTTTTTTTGTACTTTATTATGGGGGGGTGCCATCTTGCCTGATCAGTTTTTAACAAGGTTTATGCCATACAGCAAGCCTCATGGACATAGACAACAATGGGGAGGACCTGTGTCATTGACATTAATGGGAAACATTACTGGACATACTCTGTGACCTTTTAAAGTGGTCATTCTACTGGGAGGGGGGAGGCTAAGCAAAGAGCATCATCTATTGAAATCCCTACTGGTGTCACTTTATACTGTATAATGCTTTACAGCAGCCTCCTGCTTAGAACAGGAAGTCTCAGCTAGTAGTAAAAATTAAAACTGCAAGATTTCAGGATTATTTTGAAATAGAGTTTATTGGAATAGTTCAATGGAATTGGGGTGGTGAAGGAGGCTTTTTTTAAGGTTGGGTGAAAAGGGCTCAACTGCAAAACCAGACATAGCCAATGGCCAAGGTTAGTGCTGTTTATATGAGAAAGCAGAAAAGGTTTTCTGATATCATACATCATATATCCCATAGCTTATGTTGCACCAGTCACCTGCAAACAATGGTTTTGCAATCAGCATAGCACAATCTAGTCTTGGATTATTCTCCTTTAAAGTGTAACTATAGTTTTCTTTTTTTAAAGCCATAAATAGAAGTTCTGATTAAAATCTTTATAAAATCTTATTACCGACAGGTATCAGACACCTCCTCTTCTTCTCCTACCTGCCTTCTGTACTGATTAATTACTCTCTAAGAACAGATCAATTTTTCTGTAAGCACTGATATGTTCTGTCTTTAGAGAGGCAGAGATGAATTATAGATTTGGTGGGAAATCAGGTTACAGCCCATACAGGTGTAAGGAGAGAAAAGGAGCAGTACCCTACCCAGCACCCTGCTGATACTTCTAGTATCTCACCACAGTCCTGAATTCACAGCTTACTCTGCTTAGTACTGCTCTATAATGTCCTTTATGCTGCTATCCATGCATTCTTTCAGAGAGATATAGGGCAGCTGTTTCCTCCTTTTTCTAGTTTACGCCTACTCTGGAGCTGAGCTCAGGGAAAACTGACCAGATTTGGAGCTTGTGTAGGGGAAAACTGGTGAAAAATACCAATACATATACAAATTATATAATGGCCAGAAGTAGTGATCCTCCCCCTTATGCAGCTTGTACCCGATACAATGGTTATACTTTTTTTGGTGTCTCTCGGCTTCATGGACCCCAGTGTGAAAGAAAATTTGATGCTTTTATATATGTTTATGCATAAAGTTGTCCTATAGACATTGTAATGCACAATATAACTTACATTGCCTCTTCTATAGTTTGTTCCCTCTGTGCTGATGACCAAACCTGGTTGGGAATATGGGGACAGCACATTTTCTGTATGTATATACGTCCCTAAGGATCTTCCCTACCTCCCTGGTTGATGTGTACAGTACACGCGTCTGAACCATGTTGGAGTATTAGGGTAAGAGCGGAGATACGTAATATTATGTCACCTGCTTATATTATAAATAGAATTATAAACAAAATGTGTGAATTTTAACCAATGAGACCTGCGATAGTTCTCACATATGGAGAACTTGCCAAAAATCAAGATCAGGAGTTTTTAACTGCGTTTGTCTTTCTTCACATTGATACTGTGTTATGTTTTATATTACTCTGTACTGTGGAATATATCTGGTTGGATTGTTTACGCTTTATTATAAGGCTAGTGGTTTTCCTACTAAGGGTATGTTCATACTGAGGAATAGGTGAGGAATTTCCCATGAAATCCACGCTTAATATAATGCATATTCCACTTGAAATTCCGCCTGTAAAAAATGTACTGAGCAATGTCCTACTGTGTTCAGTGGCAGTGGTAAACACGGCAGAATTTAAGCACGTAATGTTCTAGCGAGGTCCGCTTTCTGCCCAAAGAATTGGCATGTCAATTCTTTGGATGGATACCCATATCCATCCAAAGAAGTCAATGGGGGTTTGAATTTCCGCTTTCCGCCTGTATGCCACCGAATATGTGTTGCAGACATCTTTTGCGACATTGACCAGGTCTCCTCCCACATTCCGCTGACAGTTCTGTGTGGAATTCCACGACAACTCGAGGAAAATTTTCCTCTTCAATTCCTCACCTATTCTTTGCCTATTGCTCAGTGTGAACATACCCTCATAGTGTAGAGTAGGTGTCCGATCTGACTGATCATAAGAGTAGGTTCCTTGTGCCCTCTAATTGAAGGGAGAAGTAATTGGGTACCGTGCACTGCTACATTAAGTCTATGGGACTGATAAACATGGCCTACACTGGTTAGTCCCACGGGGACCCCCTTCTGATGATTAGCGGAGCCCTCAGTGATCAGACCCCTATCTTGTGATAGCTGATATGTTTCAAGGTAAAGCAATTTAGTTTTTTTTTGCCTTAATATAATTTTGCCGGGCCCTTCTAAAAGCCTTTTATTTACAGTGGACCTAGTTATTGTTAAGGTCCCCACACGTCTGACCGATGTGTGTGAGGGCATCCCAACATGATCGTCATGGGACACAATGGATTTCAATTGCTCAACTCTTTTGCTTTCCAAGAGATAAGCCGCCACCTGAGGTGGCTGGCAGCATCTTGCCTCTCTTTTTTTCTATTCACCACACATGGACAGTTGGCTAAATGAATGTGTATGGGCCCTAACTCTGCTGCTGGGTGGTGACAGCCCCTCTGTTCTCTCTTTAAGTTATTATGACACATTCAGGTGTCCAGCAAGGCTTGGCAGTGCCCAATAGAAATGAATCCTGGAATCTGTGTTACTCTCTAATAAATCCATTGGGTAGCTTCAGTTTTCAGTGGAGTTCTCTTTAAATTGTTATATACCAAACACATCCTCCTGAACATACAGGTGTGTACTTTATCTGCCCTCATTGTCAGATTTCAGTACAGTGATCTTTATGGCATTGAACAGAAAATCTTACAAATTTAGTTTTGTCAGAAATATGTTAAGAAGACCTGATAAACTCCCGAAACTCTGCCCCCCCCAGCGCACTTTAGGCTCAGGGTTCCTTCATTTGTCAGTATTCTTGATCAGTGTTTTTTTTTTTCCATAAAGTTTTGCCAAAGATGGAAACGGATATAAACATAGAAAACTAGGAACAATCTTTCTCTCCTTGCCCTATGACGACACCCCTGGAGAGGTCCACCTCAAACTCCCATTGGACAGGAAACGGGATCCCTGGATCTTCAAAAGGAAGCGAACACCCCTCCACACCAGTTTCTGTTTCCTGTCCCGATGGGAGGGGGGTTATCCCACCTCCCTGGATTTGCAAGAAGGTGGACTGGGGCAACCGGCTGTAGCCTAGTGCTTGCCGGAAAAATCTTTTATTGGGAAAGGTTTTTTGTGGGCATAGATTGCTTAAAAAAAAATAAACATAGGCCACTGAGCACTAGAAATGAGCAAGCCTCACATGCTCGGGTTCATCCAAACCTGAGGGTGCATTATTTGAGCACTGGTGGATGCAGCCCTAGGGAGTTTCGGAAAATGGCATCCAACTTCTGCCAAAGGTTATCAAATGCTGAGAGTTTGGGTTCGGATTGAACTTGAACATACTGCTCATCTCTACTGGTTACCAGGAATGCTGATCCAGCCTGGTAATGGTTCTGTACACAAGTGTCAATCACCGAGATCAGTGGTCGTTTACAGAGACAGCCTGAATCCCTTTTCCCTGGGAAAGGTCTCATCACAGCATAGATTTCTTTTCCTAGGGGAAAAGACCTGCACAATCCTATATGAACTACTGTGCAGACTTTCTGCAAAATACCGTCATGTCATGGGAAGAGAAGAAGTGCCATCTCTTCCTGATGCAGAATATATGTGGATTCTGCTTGGGGAAGTCGGGACTTATTAGATTATCTCCACTGGATGGCACTAACCCGCATCCAAAATGAGGAATTTCTTACAATTTGTATTCTCATCAGGGGCAGCTATACTCATCCTTATTGGACCCCATCTACATTGGAGTCATTTCCTAACAAAAAATGACAATAAATACATCTTAAAAGGGGTTATCCAGTGCTTCAAAAACATGGCCACTTTCTTTCAGAGACAGCACCGCTCTTGTCTCTAGTTCAGGTGCGGTTTGCAATAAAGCTCCATTCTCTTCAATGGAACTGAGCAGCAAAACCCCGCCCAAGCTTGAGACAAGAGTGGGGCTGTCTCTGGAAGAAAGTAGTCATGTTTTTGTAGCGCTGGATTACCCCTTTAAGTGATAATTGGCTATATATAAAATGTGTGCTTATTGCACATGCTGCACATGTAATCATAATTTTACATTCCAGCTGTTGCCAAAATTTTTTTTTTTTTTTTTAAATTTGAGAATAAGGAGGATAATGAGTTTAGGAAGACTGGGTGCACCCCCTACAGTCTGACACAGTTATTACATATAATTCTGCCATACACATTAGAGTTGAGCAAACCTCAGTCATGGACGAACCAGTGGCGTTTGAATAGCTGTGGTGCTGAGGTTGGATGCAGCCCTAGGGAGTCTGGGAAAACATGGATAAAGCCTATGGCAGTATCCATGTTTTTTAGCCACATACTCTGATTCGCTCACCTCCTAATACATGAAAGTGTTGCTGTGAATATGTTGTGCCTCTGGCTGGAGTACTTTGTACTCCTTGTAATTTGACATCTATTTTGTGAAAACTGACCTTTTAACTGTCTGGTTAGCTTTTTTGTTACTACTGTGAATACAGTTAATATATCAGTATTTCCTATGATAACCAGGCCCGAGGGTTTTGCTGCTATGATGCTGTCTTCTTTCTGAGCGTTATCCTGGCAGGGAACGCTTCCTTTCCTGAAATGTGACTGTCTCCAGAGTGTTTTATGTTTGACCACTTGATTTATAGGGACAGATTATATATTATATAGTTGTTTGCTTTTGTTGTACAGATCCATGTGCATAAGCTATATGCAGAATTACTCTACAAGGCCTCGTTCACGAAAGTTGGTTTTGTTGTTGCAGTTTCATGGCATTACCTTCATCCTCTGTGCCGTTTCCATGCAGTTTTAATGTGGTGCTCTGTCCGGTAAGGCCATTAGGATTATTAGGACATATCTTCATCCTCAGCACCCTGTGCACTATAGGGCGCTATCATCAGGTTAGATTTACCTAACCTGCTGATAGTTCCCCTTGAAGTCTTCAAGGGGTAATTCTGCTTTTAAAAGAGAAACTTATTGTATAATGTATAATAAAGAGTTCTTGAAAGTTTACTTGATATTTCAAAATCTCTGCTTATTGTCTTTGAATTGAATTTCAGAAGATCTGCCCTGGTCATGTGATGGCCGCATGGCTCTGATAACTATAATGTGACGGATCTTGCGGCACTGAGATCATCATGTGACCAGGAAAGTAAACCGTGAAAGGGTTTTATTCAGTGGAGAGATCTTAAAGTGGTTATCCAGGTTCCGTGGCCACTCTTGTCCTCAGTTCGAATGTGGGGTTTGCAGCTCATTTCTATTGAAGTGAATAAAGGTGTACTGTAATACCACACACAACCTGAGGACAGGGGTGGCGCTGTGTTTTATTTTTATTTTTTAGAAAGTAGCTGTACTTTTTCCTGGATAACCCCTGTAACTTCTAGGAATTAGGAAGTTGTACCAGAAATTTGTATAGCTCTATATTATATGAAGAAAACCATTTTATTAGCTAAAAACTCCTTTATTATGACTTTTTTTTTAAAAGTTATTTTGCGATTAATGCTTCTATGGGATCTCCGATAACTTGGTGGATCTTTGCATAGACTGGCACGCTGCTTTTTAATAAAGTTAATATTTTGGGATTTCCCAGGAGCTGACGACTCTGCTTCTATTGAATTGCCCTTGGCCAAGGGTATATAACAAGAAATATTAGTATTATTTCTTACAGCCTATGGCCATGTTCACACGCTGTAAGAACTTCGGCCATTGTGTGACACAGCCGCTGTTTGCAGTGTTAAACAATGGCCGATGTCTCAGATGTTCACCCGGCGGATACTGCAGTATCGCCCGGGTGAACATCATTTCATTTTAATTTGAATGCGGGCACATTCAGGTGTGCCTGCACTCCAATTAGCCATAGAGCACAATGTAAAGTACGGGCGAGAACCATACTTTACATTTTGTGCACAGGCTATGTTGTTCACTGAATAGCCGCTGCACAAAATAGACATGTCAGTTTTTCTGTGGCAGCAGAGAACAACGGCCGCAGTGTATAGAGAGTGAATACACTGCCGGCGCTGTTCGATACACACCAATTCAAACAGCTGTCAATAAACAACGGCCGTTTATTGCAAAAATACGCCGTGTGAACATGTCCTATGGCTGTTTCCTATTTTCCAGGCAGTCCTCTGGCTGCATCCACCTTCTTCAGTCAGCAGGATTCAAAGGCCATCGTTTGTGTTTGTGCGAACCCGAACTTTCGGCAAGTTCTCTCATCATGATGTAATATGGTCTCTACCTTCTGTATTGGAATCAATGAGGATATTGTGACTTAAAGCAGATTTAGTTGTTTTTTTTTTTAATTGGCTATGCCTGCATTTTATGATGGAAATGGCAAAAATATCCATTGAAGCATCAGATCAGTCAATGTCATAGTGTATTTTGTATTCAGTTTTGTTTCTTTGATCAGGTATATGTGCATTTATAAATTGGGTGAATGAGCTTCTATATAGTCTTTCACCCAATGTATAAAAATAACATGAAATACATATGTGGAATATATTTGTTTTAAGTTTTGTATACATTGTATTTGGTTTTGGTCAATTTTCTTTATACAAGTTGTCTGTTTATTTTTTCACTTTCTTTAAATGATTACCTTTTTTTGGCTTTTTTTTCCCTGTAATTTTGCTAAAAAATGGAACAAGTACCTACAGGTGAATTGTAGACCTACGCACATCCATTTAACCATGCCGCCTATTGAAAAAAAAATAAAAAATTCTCTAAAGAAGGAAATGTGAAATAATGCAGATCAGTCATTTGAAGTGTGAATGAGGCCCTAGTGGTTTTATAGCGGGCTGGTTAGTGACTTTCACAGGAGGGAGCCACGTGCTGCATTATAGCAGGAAGTATTCCCTGTTCATTGTAAGGCCAGGTTAACAGCCTATAGTTTTGGTGCAATTATTTTTTTTTTTATTCAAACCCAGGAACTAAATATAAAAAAGAGAAGTGTAATTAAAATTGCTTTGGATTTATTTCCAGTTTTGACTGAAATGTGAGAAATATTTGACCTCAACATGCTCCTGCCATAGTTCTCCTTCTGGGCAAAGACATCCACAGGTTCTCTTGTCACCTGGGGGGAACTATGCTTGTATTTACATGCCTTATTTGTGTGCGTTTGTTGCAAACTTTTTCGCTTGCACGCCACTATTTTATCAAGACTCCTTAAAGGGGTACTTCAGAGGAAAATGTTTTTCAGTACTTATCAGCTGCTGTATGTCCTGCAGGAAGTGATGTATTCTTTCCAGTCTGATACAGTGCTCTCTGCTGCCAGCTGTTGCCTGTATCAGGAATTGACTAGAGCAGTAGCAAATCACCATTTAAAACCTTGGGATAATTCCTGCCACGGACAAAGGTGGCAGCAGAGAGCATCACATCAGACTGAAAGGAATTCACCACTTCCTGCAGGACATACAGCAGCTGATAAGTACTGGAAGAATTGAGATTTTCAATAAGACATCATTTACATATCCTTAAAACGTTCTGACACCAGTTGATTTGAAACCTTTTTTTCCCTTTAGAGTACCACTTTAATTTTGTTTTGACTTTTGCTGTTGTAGCTAATTTATTAAAGGCAACAATTTAAAATTCTTGCAGTTTTTTTTTTTTTTGCCAGCCTGGACCACACTTTAAAACTTACTTACATCTAAGCTACTTATAACTGTGTGCCATTGTGACTACTTTAGCACAGATACACCTGGCTATGACCAGAAAAACAGGGTGAACATTTTGTTCAAATACACAATGATAAATACCCCCCTCTGATTTTAAATTCTGATGACTACATATAAGAGACCCTAAAAGGTTGAGAAGAACAAGTCTATAGGGTACTACTTGCACTGAGAGGTTTATTTGCATTTGACTTACCTTTTGTTTCTGCCGCTGCTCAGCACCTATTAAATGTGTGGTAGTCACAAATTCCCTTTAAAGAGATTGTCAGTAGCTTTTTGCTGTCCTCTCCAAGAGTAGAATAAACTAGTGACCACTGAACAGAATGATTTATCACTTACATTGTTCTGTGCAGCTGATTCGGAGATATCCTCCTGAATAACGTGAACAATAAGTATCTATCCATTATGTGTGTGAGCACAGTAGTCCTGAATATTCATGAGACGCAGAAAACTCCGCCCACCAGCTGCTGATTGGCATTTATCTATCCATGCGGCATATAGTCAGTCCTGTGTCAATCAGCAGCTGGAGGGCGTGGGAAGGGGTGTGGCAAGAATCCTATTCTCCTGCATATTAGGAGAACAGCTGAACAGAATTATGTAAGTAATACACTGATCTGTTCAGCATTTCTGTCACTAGTTTTTGCTGCCTTCATTTAAGGCAACATAAACCTAGTGACAGATTACTGTAAAATTTGTTTTTAATAATGGTTATATATTTCAAGTGAGTTTTAGTTCTTTTATTTTTTATTTTTATCGACTGCTGCCCCGTGCAGCACTACATTGTATGTCTATTTCTGTCTATGTATTTTCTTTAGCTTCTGTTTAATACCCAACCGATCCTGAAATGTGGCGAACCCATATACTGATTTATCTTCTAACTTGAAGCTTTTTATAATGTTTATTAGTGTGGGAGCACAAATAATCATGTACTGTATGTGGTATTACAATGTGTCCCCTTTCCCCGGCAGATCTCTGTATTACAATCACTATTGGCCAAAGTGGTTTTGTAGTTGCTGTATACACCTGCTCCATGCAGCAGCTTTAGCCGGTAATTTATTAGCACTCATATAGTTTTACCATATTATGTGATAGGACATTAAAATGCCAATGAAAGAACCCATTGGTGGTCCCCTCATAGTGATTGGGTTCAAGAAATGGACTTTTCCATGTATCGGGTGGTACGGTATGCTGTAAGTCACATTATGAGGAAATCTTATAGAACAGTAGAGTCTGGGAATCTATAAGAAGTGCGGAGCTGACCGTGTGTTGGAATTGGCACACTTAGAAATATATTCTAGATTTGTATTCTCTTGCAGTGCCGGCCTCTCTCCGTGCAGCCTCCTAGTGTTTAGCAATACGAGGTGTTTCTTCTTTGAACAGAATGTTCCTATGTGAATATAATGTATGTTTATTCTATTTATATACTTATGCAACTGAGAAATAAATGTCTACAACAAAAGACCCTAGTTGTCGGAGTCTTTCTTTCATAGTGGGATTCCAGCCTGATGTGGAATAACGTGGTTAAACTTGCAGCCTTCACAAAGATTCTTTCATTAAGATCTTTGAACGCTGCCTCTATGGATGTGTTCTTAAAGGGACTCTTGTCAGTAGGTTTATGCTTCTGTATGTAAGGGGAGTGTAAAGTAGTGACTGAGAAGCTGAGCCGAATGATGTATCACTTACATTCTGTGCTGTATATCCTCCTGAATATTAAAGTGATGCTGTCACCCCCATTTTGTACTATGACTTATCTACACAGATGTAAAGGGTAAAACTAGCAGTTTTCATACCTTATTTTATATCATGCGTCATGGTGCTTGTTCCAGCAAAAAGTGATCTTTTATCAACTGCGCATTGTGCTATTTGGGCGGGTCTTCATGGACGAAGCGCCACTTAGCACCGCCCACTGTGCCACCACACTTTTTGCTGCAACAAGCACCATGACGTATGATATAAACTAAGGTATGAAAACTGCTAAATTTACCTTTTTACACCTGTGTACAGAAGTCATACTACAAAAAGTGACAGTGTCACTTTAAGGACTCTTAAGCACCGCACACTAGTCCTTCTCCATTTATGTACATGTGCTCAGTAGTTCTCCATATTCATGAGCACCAGCTCCCTCTGCCTACCAGCCACTGATTGGTATTTTTCTATACTGTGTATAGGCAGACAGCTGTCAATCAGCAGCCGGAAGGTGGAGGGAGTGGTGTGGCATGAAACAAATTCCCCTACATATCAGTAATGCATTGTTCCGTTAAGCATTTCTGTCACTAGTCTATGCTACCCTCATTTAAGGTAGCATAGTGACACATTCCCTTTAATGTGATGATGGAAATTGCAGTTTTGCAACAGCTAGAGGGCTGCAAGTTTGACACCTGTGCTATAGACTCTCATAGAGACCTGTCAACCATGTATGTTTCAATGACTTTTCTTATGGGCCTAAAATATGATAACTTCCTGAAAATGTCAACTTATTCAATTTACATCAATAAATTGATAAGAGTTAAAGGCACTTAACATCCCTGCAGTCACCATCTGCCTCAGGAGTTTTATTAGACATCTGACTCATTCCAATAATTGCTTCTTGCCAAAATATCCCGGGTGTGAGCCAGCGGGAAGCTCCGCGCACATCGGGTGTAATTACTGCATTTCTATTATCCTCCTTTTTTTCCCTTTTGACATTCAGCCCACACGTTTGGATCTATTTTAGGAGACACAAAATATGAAGCTATCGGCATAAGCCCATGAATGCAATGACGCTGTTATCTTGTTATCCCGATTAGACTGTAGGAAGATGAAAAAGGTCGCAAATTAAATTTCTGATACCATAGACAGTGTCTGTAAAAGGGTCCACAACTCCCATGGGTTATTTATATGGTGACAGCCGGTCCTGGGTACAAATGCTACCACAACAACCTGGCTATACCATCCGGTAGAGTTGATTATTTTAAAGTGATATATGTATATATTTTCTTAACATTTTTGATTCCCAGAATGGTAGTGTTCTTAAAGCCATGATTTTATACACCTTAGTGAATGTTAAAGGGGTCATCCAGGCTTTATAAAAACATGGTTGTTTCTTTGACAAACGGCACCACCCCTGTCCTCAGTTTGGGTTTTGCAGATAGTTCCAAATAAATGGAGGTGAATTGTAATAATCAGGGGTGGTGCTGCTAATGCAAGAAAGAAGCTCCTAATCATCACCTGTCTGAACACTGCACATGTGCTGGATCGTTAAGGCACCTGTGCAGTGTTCAGAGAAGTGATGAATAGGAGAAATCCTGCCTGGGGCATTCCTAATGGTGACGAGGGTGGGGAGGAGGGACAGAGGGGAATCGCAGGCCTAGGGCATGGGTACCCTAGGCCACTACAATTTGACACAGGACTGCAGGTTTAAAAGTTGTTTTTTTAGGACAATAACTGCATCACCTGCTGAACAGACCCCAGGACAGATCTTGGATTAAAAGCAGTCAGATTGTGGGTACAGAGTGGCTTTATTAGAATGACTAGCTCTATAAACAACTGTACTCATTGACTGACAGCAAGCATATATCTTGCAAATTATGCAAAATTGCAACATAAAGAATGTAAAAAAAAATAAAAAAAAGTTCTATGCATTGTTATAAGGATTAAGCTATTTATGTAAGCATGTGACTAGGTGTTATGAGTTTGCCTTTACTATAAGTCACAATTGTCAAACTTCCGGCCCTCCAGCTGTGGCAAAAATACAATTCCTATAATGCCTGGACAGACAATGCTTGATGGGAATTGTAACTACATTGCCACTTCATTAGCACAGCGATTTTATTTTATTTTTTTTTTTTTTGTGGCACAGATCGTGGCCCTATACACACATATGGACATGAGAACAGAGCCATTGAATAATATTGGTCCTATGTTTTATCCGCAATTGCAGACAGAACAAAAGATGTGTGAATAAGACCTTCCAGGGCTTCAGGATGAGCCTAGAGACTGCACAGCCCTGCTCCCTGCAGTGGGTAATACTGTTATTTCTGGGAGCACAGAGAGTATCTGGGATCCCACACTCCACAACCGTTACAAACTACTACACCCAGCCCCCCCTCAGGTTCTTCCCTCTGCTGTACTTTTTCTGAGTTGCTGCATCCCTGTATCAGCAAACTGTCTGTGATTTTAATGGTATACCTGAATCATGGGGAGCGGCTGTATCCCCGAGCATAGGTCTCTTTATTTTATTGATGAACATTTGCAGAGATATGAACAGTGTCCAGGGATTGTATCTTTAAGCTTAAGATAAAAATGTGTTTGCTTTAATAAGTCTTCCCTTTCCTTTATGCGGTTATTTTTAGTTACTTCCTCCCTGACTTACAGCAATACTGAAATACACTTCCCAAAAGTCATTGTTTTTCTTTAAAAAAAAATAATTTTCTTTTCCATTGTTGAATGTAAATAATAAATGCATGATTGTGGTATTCAGACATTACAATGGGCTTATCATACATACATAGACATACATGTACTTTTTGTTTGTGTGTGTGTATGTATGTATATATATATATAAATATATATATAGCCTGTGTGACACCCGGCACCCCCCTTCTGATTAGAGATGAGCGAACCTGAACTCTCGGCTTCTGATTCCCACTGTCTGCCCGCTCCGTGGAGAGGGTGGATACAGCCGGAGGACCGCCTGGAAAACTGGGACACAGCCTATGGCTATGGCTGTATCCCAGTTTTCCAGGCGGTCCTTAAGGTTGTATCCACCCTCTCCACGGAGCGGGCAGACAGCGGGAATCAGAAGCCGAGAGTTCAGGTTCATACGAACCTCGGCCGGTTCGCTCATCTCTCCTTCTGATAAGCTTTTCCAGTGCTTGTAGTACTCTGAGAACTAGGAAGCAGTCTGCTCCACACTCTGTGTAGTGGCGGCACCAGGTTACTGCAGCTTCAGCTTCTGTTTACTGCAATAGGAGCTGAGGCTGCAGTAACCCGGTGTCAGCACCTTGCTGATCTACTGTTGATAGCCTCTTCTGTGGATAGGCTATAATTCACAGAAAACCTCTTTAGTTCATAAGCCTAAATGTAATATGTGTTAATCCTACTGTTCTCAGACTAAACTTAGTACATATAGAATAGCAGCATATAAGTATAAAGATACAGTGCAAGAACATTACATGATTTAAAAGCATCATTTAAAATTGTAAACAGTTAGATAAGATACATGCTGAATCACAACTCTGCACAAAAAGTTGTTCTATCCTTGTTATTACCTTCCCCCAGTTCTGAGCTGCTGCTTTCAGCTGAAGACGCAGAAAACTATGTGTACGCTTTCCTCTCCTTTTTCCCGATTCGCCCCCTTTCCTTCTGAGACTGCTAATGTGAACAGTGTCCCTAGCCAGCTGATTCTGCATTCTGTAATGACTGGAGGATTAATCTGAGGTCATGTTGCTGGTGGCCTCACATGTTTAGCTGTCTCAGAAGTAATGACATGTATAGAACGAGTTGTTAGTCAATGGGGGGGGGGGGGGGGGGGGGGGGGGGATTCGCACATCCGAACTTTTAGTTTGCCCATCTCTAGTGTGGAAAGGATGAGTATTGGTAACTGGCTACATTCACTGCACTGGACATTGCAGCATTTTCTTTCTGCAGCTAGGGGGCAGTACAATATAATACAAGCCACAGCTTCTGCTGCACATCTTTTTTCACTTGTTCCTCTACCAATATGCAGCTTGTATGGCACTCTTGTTCCCCACAATGCTGCATCTAGTTTTTGGTGCTCTTTGAAACATCAGATTATAACTGCAGGTTCTATCATTTCAGGGATTCTTTTCACTGCCTCTCACATCTGAGTATCATGTAACCTATCAGACAGGATTCCACAAGCTTTAGTTGCCTTTTTGAGAAGTGCTTATAAAATGCCCACAACTTCCTCAAGTGCTGCACTGTGCTCCGACAGACCGGAGAGTCTGCTTTTCTTTTATTCTTCTCCGAAACAATGATGAAAAAGAGATCAGGGGACGTTTATATGAGATCTCCGACCTCCTACCCGTGACCACCCAGGAAACAACCTACTGTCATTTCACAGGGTTATACCTGCTAAGTGGAGCAGCGGAAAGAGGAAGACAGTTCAGTTACATATAACACATGGGTTTACATGGTGGATACGGGTCCTGAGAAGAAAATAACTGGACGTATTTGCACAAGGAGCGCCCTCCATCATTCTTTACCATGTCGCTGAAACTACCAAAGAACTGGGAATTCAGCCTGAAATCTGATTTTGGACGAATGGGTAAAGAACAATTATTATTTTACCATATGCTTGTATGTGTATTGATATCATATGTTGTATGTGTATATACATAAATGTAGCAGAGCTGAACTTGTAATTTCATGTTGAGTTGTCGCCTTTGGATAACCCTTGTTTATATGGATCAGTAGAGAGGGCATCCCAATTGATCAGTGCAGAGGATGGCTGGCATCGGCATCACAATCTGCTTGTCCTTGAGGGATGTTGCTGAGTAAAGAGGGCTGGTGGTCAAGTTGGACAACACCTTTAGTGGAGTATTTTTAGCACACTGGTAAGTTGAGAGGGTTACCACACTAAAGACCCCCATAGTGACCCCATTAGGGCACTAAAAGGAAGTGGAAGTAGAACCCACTGCTGGTCACTGAACAAAAACTATTTTTGCTGAATTGGCTCAGTGATTGATTAGCAAAGTCACAATCCTTAGAAGCCGACTGAACGGACTGATGGCATCAATGTAATAACTAAGATAACTGCTTGGAAGGGGCATTCCTATATTGTAATCCGTCCTTCCTGGCTCTATCAGGTAGTGTTGACCTGTCAAACTGTTTGGGTTCAGCAACGTTCTCCAAACCTGAACTTTTGGCGTTTGATTCCCCGCGGCTGCAGAAGTAGGTACAGACTATGGCTGTATCCATGTTTTCCAGGACTCCCTAGAGCTGCAACCACCTTCTGCCACCTTGGTTTGCAATTGTTTATCGTTAGTCGTCCGTGTACTAGGACCCTTAGACAGATCACCTCAACACTACTTTCAGGCCAGTTAGCGGTTGTCTAAAGTGGTTGCCAATTTTCATAACTCCCAGTGAGTTTAATGGGAGCTGCACAAATGGCATAGCCCCGCGAGCTATTTTGTTTAGAGTTATGTAAACAATGGAGCTCATGGGGCTATGCACAACTTCCATCAAAATCCATAGAAGTTACGCAAATAGAATAACTTTACTGCTTCGGCTGCAAACAGGCTGTAGGGGGCCGGGAGGAAAAGATTGCGAGATGGGGGATCTCATTTTAAGTTAAAGGGGTTATCCAGCAATACAAAAACATGACCACTTTCTTCCAGAGACAGCATTGCTGTTGTCTCCAGTTTGGGTGTAGGTTTTGCAACTCGGTTCCATTGAAGTAAATGGAGCTTAATTGCAAACCACATCTGAACTGGGGACAAGAGTGGGGCTGTCTCTGGAAGAAAGTGGCCATGTTTTTGTAGCGCTGGATAACCCCTTTAAAGTAGGAACATTTTTTTCAGTCCTATGTTGTTTAGCCAACAGTTATCCCTAACCTCCTCCCCATGCTAATGAATGTTCGGCACAGCTGAATTTTCCAGTGTTCCCTATGGGGAGGGGTAAGCTGCTGCAAGACTATTCTGGCGATGTCCTATAACACTGAGAACAAAGGGCTCACGCAGTGAAAATCCATTACACCTAACCCCCATCTCCACCAACATCATCTGTTGGCGGAGGCTCGGGAGGCCTCATATATGTAAAACTGACAGCTGAACCCTCTGCCAGCAGTGGGTTAGGCTGACTTTAGCATAAAATGTATGTTATTTAACATACTTTGGTGTCTGTCATTGCAATGATGTCCTTTAGTACATTATTTAAGTTTATGTTGAATAATGGCTGCGTTCAACAACCTTTTGGGTGTCGCTATTTATAAAGGGGAGCTATCACCGGACAGTAGTGCGGACAGGGTGCTGAGGATGAAGGTATGTATGTTACCTTCATCCTCTGTGCCATTACAGTGCTGTTCATTTTAAAGGTCCATTAAATTTTGGTGAAAGGACTGAGTGAACAATTTAACATAATGTCCGTTTGCTAAATTAATTTGACGGCCGCTGCGAACAACGGTTCCATGTCAATGAAAATGTCAATGAAAATCACACAACCGTTATTTTACTAAAAAAAGAGGCTGCGTTCCTCTTCTCCAGGCTGCGGGATTCAAATGCCGAGAGGTTGGGATTGTGTGAACCTTAGCTTACTGCAAGTTTGCCCATCTCTAATAGCAATAGATGATTAAGTAGTTACCCTTGTAATAGTGTCTCTTGGGCAGTCCTGGCAGGGCTAATAGTTGATGCACGTTTCTCATGGGCAGGGGTAAAGACATGGGCCTTTAGGAATGATGGAAGATTGAAAGGGATATACTATTAAAGGAAGAAGTTTCTTGGTGTATGATCCCAAAACCTATACATTTATGATCTCTTTATAGTGATTTATTTTCTGTGATGTTAAAGTGACAATGGCTGTTTGACCCCAATTTGTGCTTAAAGTGTCACTGTCATTTAAATTTTTTTGAAGAAATAAATAGTACAGTCAATTTTAAGAAACTTTGTAGTTGGGTTTTGTAGGCAAATATGGCACTATCTAGCTGACTTTCCCCAGGTCCCCCCCCCCTCTCATTCACTGCTCATTATCAGGAAATCTCGACTCTTTTACATAAGTCGAGCCCTGTGTAACCTATGGAGGGGGGAGGAGGGAGATTAGTCTCCAGCAGAGAGCAAACGATTACACAACAGGATCTGCATGAAAGCCAGTATTCAGAAGTCAGAGAGGTCAGTGTTGACTGTTAGAGGAGATAGCCTAGTGATGTAGTTGTAAATTAACTCTTTGTTGTTTTGGTGCCTCATTTCCCTCCACCCCTCAACTCTCTATAGAGAACAATGAAGATGGGGGGAGAGCTTTAAACTGCTTTTTCATGATAAAAATGCATTTTTCGGCTAATAAACCCAATTTCAAAGTTTCTTAAAATCCCCTGTACTATTGATTTCTGCAAAAAAAAAAAAAAAAAAGTGACACTTTAAAACTATCCATTCCAAAGGCAGAAGGTAACATCCATACAAAGTTTCTTCATCCTAGGACAGCAGGATCACTGTGCATGTTCCAAATTGTGTGGAGAGGGTAATGCACATGTAGTGGTCCATCAGGGATAAGAAAAAGGATTGGGGCTAAGCCATGATGGCACCCACCTTTTGTCTGGCCCAAATGCTTGTGTGTTGTAAGTATATATTGCTGTGTAGTTTTTACAACACTTTTTAGCAGCATTACATCCATTAAGCAGTATAGCTATGATGCAATTGTTGTGGTCAGTTTCAGGTCACTGTTGTCACACCTATGTCACCCTTAAAGGGTGTTTCTGGAGAATTTTTTTGGTTTAACTGTTCTTAGGCCCCCTCACTCCTCCACCACTGTGATCTCTGTGTCGGTTCTCCTCTGTGCTGCAACCCTCTCAGCCAATCAAATGGGAGCCTGATCATTGCTGCAGCCCTTTAAATCAACATACTACTGAAAAATTCTATTTTAAAATCCCTAAAAAACACACTGCATAATATATATATATATATATATATATATATATATATATATATATATATATATATATATGCCCGTTTAAAGCTAAATTAAGCGATGGGTCCAGATGGCGTCCATCCCAGGGTTCTTAAGGAACTCAGATCTGTGATTGCTGCCCCCCTGACAGATCTGTATACCAATCCCTGCTAAAAGGAGATGTCCCCGGTGATTGGAGAACAGCCAATGTTATACCAATCCACAAGAAGGGGAATAGAGAAGAGCCCAGTAACTACAGGCCAGTGAGCTTAACATCTGTAGTAGTGAAAGTGATGGAAACTCTTCTAAAAAGGAAGATAATGGATTACCTAAGAATCAACAATTTGATGGATCCAAACCAGCATGGCTTTACTGAGGGCCGATCATGTCAGACTAATCTCATTGATTTCTTTGATTATGCCACAAAAGTGCTGGATGAAGGTGGTGCTGTGGATATCGCCTATCTGGACTTCAGCAAAGCTTTTGACACAGTTCCCCATAAAGAGCTGATAGAGAAGTTGGAGAAAACTGGACTTAATCCCTGGATAGTTCAGTGGATTTGGGGTTGGCTGAAGCATAGATATCAGAGGGTTGTTGGTAATGGTGGATATTCCAAGTAGAGACTGGTTACAAGTGGTGTGCCACAAGGGTCTGTTCTGGGTCCTATTCTTTTTATTATGTTTGTAAGTGACATAGGAGAAGGGTTGGTTGGTAAAGTTTGTCTGTTTGCTGACGACACAAAAGTGTGCAATATGGTGTGTTCACACCTACAGGATCTGCAGCTAATTTTCTGCAGCAGATTTCATTTAAATAACTGAACACAGCATCAAATCTCCTGCAGATCTGCTGCAGGTCCTGTAGGTGTGAACGCACCCATAGGGTTGATATTCCTGGAGGTGTCAGTAATATGGGAAATAATTTAGCTGTGCTAGATACAGTACAGTAAGTGGTCCAAACAGTGGAAATTGAAGTTCAACGTTTCCAAATGTAAAATAATGCACTTTGGGAGGAGGAATCCTCTATCCGAGTATCACATCGGCAGTACTGTGTTGGAAAAGACTTCAGAAGAGAAGGATTTAGGGGTGATTTCTGCCAGCCTTAAAATGAGCCACCAGTGCAACCAGGCGGTGGGGAAAGCAAATCGTATGCTGGGGTGTATAGCTAGAGGTATAACCAGTAGGAAGAAGGAGATTGTGATCCCGCTGTATAGAGCTCTGGTGAGGCCACATCTGGAATACTGTGTCCAGTTCTGGAGACCTCAGCTAAAAAAGGACATTGATAAAATAAAACGGGTTCAAAGACGGGCTTCAAAATGGTGGAGGGTGTGAGGCATAAACCATATCAGGAAAGACTTAAGGATTTGGATCTGTATAGTCTGGAGGAAAGAAGGGAAAGGGGACATGATTGAAACCTTTAAGTATGTTAAAGGACTAAATAAGGTTCAGGAGGGAAGTGTTTTTAATAAAAAAAAAAAACAGCTCAAAAACAAGAGGACACAGTGAGAAGTTAGTTGGGGGAGAGATCAGAAGCAATGTGAGAAAATATTATTTTACTAAAAGAGTAGTAGATACTTGGAACAAACTTCCAGCAGAGGTGGTTGGTAAATCTACAATAACAGAATTTAAACACGCCTGGGATAAACATACATCTATCCTAAGATAATAAAAATACTAAAAGAGCAGACTAGATGGACCCAGTGGTCTTTTTCTGCCGACAATATTCTATGTTTCTATGTTTATATATATATATGTATATATATAAAAATTTTTACAATTTTTTTTTTTTACAATGAAGCATTTGGTGCCAGTAAATATGCCATCATGTGATACTTTTATCATATACCCTGACTTTAGGCTTATGATATATGAGGCGTCATGTTCAGCAGCGGTTGCTTTGCACACGCCTGTTCCTTCTTGAGTTTGTACATTAACCTCAGACAGAACAGGATGTGGATTGATAACGTAATGCATGAGAAGCCAAACCTACAATACATGAGAAACAAGACCTCGGCAGCAAATTAGTCAAATATACTAAATTTCTCGAAATAACATTTATAGCGAATAAAGGAGTTTATAAGAAACTAAAGTAGAAAGAATGTATATGCTTACAGTGGGCTGCAACATTGTAGTATGAGAACAACATTGCACGAAATAAAGCGACATGATTTCCTGGGTGGTTGGTGTCCTAGATTTAATGACATGTAAAATCTGCTGCGGCATCTGGTTAGAGGAGCCGCTGAATCAGAAAGTCATTCTACAGAAAATTCAGAAATGAAACCGAATATGTATACCTATATGGCCGCAAAAAAAGTACAGTGTGTACCCCTGTTACTGCAGGGGTGTCTCACCATTACTCAGGGTTTAATATTAGACAGGGGGGAAGCTGGGAAGACACAGAGGACAGGCTTACAGAATCACAGGATATATTTAGGGAACCAAAAATATCAAATAGTGACTATGGTTTCTTGGTTAGGTCAAGGTGGGTCATTGCTAAATACAGATTGTGTTCTACTTCCACACAAAAAGGAAACTGAACCAGAAGGTAAAGCACCGGCTAAGATATTTTATTGCTTCTACTGAGTGATGTCCTGCTAACATCCAATGCAATGATTATGCCAGATCTAGGCCATGGCAGTTTTTACTTATACCCCTGATGATGCTGGTCAGATGTAGTTCTTCAGCAGAAACACGTAGGGTAAAAAACAGTGTTTTTTTGTGTGGACAGGAATGGTATTGTTGAAGGATGGTGGACCTACGGCCCTCCAGCTGTTGGAAAACTAAAAATTCCCTTCATACCTATAGAGCCAAAGCTTTGGCTGTCCAGATAAGTAATGGTGTGTCTCTTGAGGGAATCAGCTGATTTTGTTAGAGGAAGCTGCCATCAGATGCTCAGTGTGGTCATTTGAAATGAATGACTGTCCATGAGGCACATGGAGAACTGATAGCAGTGTCAGACTGGGTTACCTGGGGCCCATCAGAAGAAATTATACTTAAGGGCCCACCAATAAAGAACCAGTGAGAAATGACATTCTTGTATTACTCCAAATTCTGATCTGGGTCCCACTGGACCACCTCCGGTCCTCTGGTGGGCCAGTCCAACACTGACTGATACTGATTTACTACTCTCTACTTTAGGATATAGCCCCAATATACTTTAATATGCCCCAATAGGTCTAAAGGGGTTTTAAATAATTGGATGCAATATGCTTGGAACTGCTGCATTTCCTAATTAAATTAGATTTAAAGGGGTAGTGCGGCGGTAAAGAATTATTCACAGAATAACACACATTACAAAGTTATACAACTTTGTAATGTATGTTATGTCTGTGAATGGCCCCCTTCCCCGTGTCCCACCACCCCCACCCGTGTACCCGCAAGTGTGTGGTGCATTATACATACCTGTCACGTGCCGACTCCTCTCCGATCTTCAGTTAGTGAAGCCATCTTCGGACGGCCGGGCCGAATCCCTCAGACCGTCCTGAGTGCCGGCTGCCCTCTGCCGCATCATCATCATCATCATCATCAGCACAGTTATGCTCAGCCAATCGCGGCTGAGCAGCCGATGACGCGGCAGAGGGCGGCTGGCACCCAGGACGGTCGGAGGGATTCGGCCCGGCCGTCCGAAGATGACTTCACTGACTGAAGGTATGTATAGCGCACCACGCTTCCGGGTACACAGGTGGGGGGTGGTGGGACACGGGGAAGGGGGCCATTCACATACATAACATACATTACAAAGTTGTATAACTTTGTAATGTGTGTTATTCTGTGAATAATTCTTTTCCACCGCACTACCCCTTTAAAAATGACACAAACATCCACTATTAAATTACAGTTTTTCCTACAGTTACTAATGGGAGCACACTGAATATTGAGTTATCATTGAGTTTCATTACACCTGTATAAACCATTATGCAGTGAGCGTCCCCTGGGGGCAGCTGCAGGCAGATAGAATCTTATTTACCTGTTTACCTGGTTGGTTGTATAAGGGGAGGAAAGTCATCTGATACTCTGTATCTGAGCCTGTACTATAATTTTTTTTTTTTAAGATTGTGTAAAATAATATTATAGACACACTATCCAGCCTCAGACCTCTACCTGTAACTTGTATGCCAACATAAACTCAAAGAAAGATTAGGTGTTGCAGAGTAAATATCCTAGAACTCAATGGATATTAGTTACCCATAGCCCTAGACCATCATGGATAATGGAAAGCAATTGTAACTTTTTTTTTTTTTAATCACTGTAAACTAGGGATGGTCCGAACCGAGTTCGGTTCGGGTTCGTTCGAACCCAAACCCTCGGTAATGATCCCTGCTGTCTGCCCGCTCAGTGGAGCGGGCGGATCCAGCGGGAGGACTGCCTGGAAAACTGGGATACAGCCATAGCCATAGGCTGTATCCCAGTTTTCCAGGCATTACTCCCGCTGTATCCACCCGCTCCACGGAACGGGCAGACAGCGGGAATCTGCTGCCGAGCGTTCGGGTTCATACGAACCCGGACCTCGGCAGGTTCGGACCATCCCTACTGTAAACAACCAGAAAACCACTGTATAGAAAAAAGTGCATTTGAAAAAGATGGCAAAGGAAGTACTATGTGCATTATATATATTCTTAAATACATACTTTATGTGACTGCAATTACTTCACCACTTATATACATACATATCAACGCCTGGAATTGTGTTTCTTTTTAGTTATTTTAGAGGTATTAATGGTGTAATAAGAGCTACAGACAATTACAGGTAATAAATGCTTAAATGGCACTTTTACATCTGTATATATGAGAGGGAAGACATACTGATAGTGCCCTGTGTCACTGAGACTTATCTCAGAAAGATTGTACTCACATGGTTTCTTCTTTTCTCACATTTGACAGTGAGATAAACCTTTACAGTGACATATGGTGATAACATGCATACTGTATATCATATCTTGATCAATGTTGTACTTACATGGGCGCTGGCCTTTCAAACAATTTCCAACTTCCATTTGATAGCCAATATGATTTCTAACGTATTAGGTAAAACACAAAAAATGACCCCTTACAATAAAAACTGATCTAAATTCCTGGCCACTAGATGTCTCATCTCTCTGCAATCAGCTGCCCCATGCCCGTTGTCAAGAGAAATCTGTCTTTAGTAACGGATAGACAAGAACAAATTACAGGAAGTGGGGGTGGGATTAGCTTGTGCTAGAGAGAGAGAGGGTGAGGCTCCTGGGCTGTGTACCTGCAAGCTGAGTCAGTCTGTCTGCTGAAGGAGATCTATGCTATTCCTCAAAGGTAAATCAAGACTTTCCTCTATAAAAAAAGAAAAATAATAAACAATAAATGTTCCTCTCCTTGTGCTTTGTAGTGCCGCTCCAGGGTCCTGCAGCTCTGATAGCTACAATGTCACATCCCCGGCTGAGTGATTGCCTGTTAAGCCAATCAGTGACGAGACAATCGCTCAGCTGGGTTGTGATGTTGCTGCTAGATGAGCCAGGTACGTGATGTACCTGGTCTCCAGCAGATGATGATAGCTGCTGTGAACGGGACCCAGGAGTGGCGCAACGGAGACATAGAGAGGGGTGAGTTCACTTGTTCATTATTTTCTCCCATCTTACTGCCTGCCTGATGATTTTAGGGACTTCCTCTTTAAGGGGGTACTCCGGTGAAAAACTTTTTTCCAAGTCAACTGATGCCATTACTTCTATTTAAAAATCTCAAGTCTTCTGGTACTTATCAGCTGCTGTATGCTCTACAGGAAGTGTCCAATGCAGGAGAGGTTTTGTATGAGGATTTGCCACTCGCTCTCGGCAGTTCCTGTCATGGAAAAAGATGGCAGCCGAGAGAACTGTGTCAGACTGGAAAGAATACACCACTTCCTGCGGGACACACAGCTGCTGATAAGTACTGGAAGACTTGAGATTTTAATGTAAGCGCTGTGAAATCTGTTGGTGCTAAGCGAATAAATATTATTATTATTATTATTATTATTATTATTATTATTATTAATTTGTAGGTTACAAATATGTAAAACTTCCTGCACCAGTAGATTTAAAAACATTTATTTTTCACTGGAGTCCCCCTGTTGCCTGCTAAAGTAGTACATTTCTGACAACCAAGAGACGGTGTAATAGCATGCTGAGGAAATACGGATAGGACGTGCAGGGGGTATGGCTTTCCAAAGGCCCAGGAGGGCCCGAGGGGCCCATAAAGTTTTTTTCAATTTTTATCTCCAAATGAGGATTTCAGTCATATAAATTATTAGTTTGGGTCCCCATTACAAAATTGGGACCTGGCATCTTTGCACCATTGTTGTGTGTGTGTGAGTCAGACCCTGACATCTTTGTGAGGTAAAATCTGATCTCCAGAAAATTCTACTATTTATTTCTATGGGCCTGCTTTGAGGAAGCCACCCCTAGCAACCAATCAGATTCCAGCTCCCTTTGAAATTGAAAGTAGTTATTACTATTGTTTGCTAAGGCTTCGGTATACCGTCCCAACTACCGTTATTGTGTGTGGAAGGGGGTGTGGTCAGACACTGACATCATCCTTGTGAGGTAAAATCTGATCTCCAGAACATTCTACCATTTATTTCTATGGGTCTGTTCACCTCATGAGCTCCCGCCAGGCCTGTCTGTCATATCTGTGATTGTTATGCTTTGGATCTGCACACTCATGTCTTTATAGCTCTGGTCGAGGCCAATTCCCTTCACTTCGCTAGTCTGCCCCTTCACCTATGAGCTGATTTAAAATGCGTCAAATATATCATAGTGTCACATGATGTATGATAAATTTAGGACGTCATTTTGCCCTGTGAACTTATATACCATCAAATGCATAATCTTTTTTTTTTTTGCTTAAAAAAAATAAAAAATCACCATTAATAAATATACATAAAACCATTAATGACCAGGAAAAATAGTACAAATTGCTTTAAAATAAAGGCATAAGACCAATAATACCCCCCCCCCCCCCATAAAGTTTGAATGGAGTGTAAAATCCCGCTATACAGTATTTTGTCTTTTGTATATTTCTAAAGATACAGCGGAGATACAGCCATGAGCTCTGGGGTCCTGGTAAAAAATGTTTACCTGGCTCATTGCATGATATTTCTCTATACATAGGAGTACATAGAGACGGCCCTCGAGACGCTGGGGGATTTCTGGAGACTTCATCAAGATTATAAAAAAAGACAAAACATTCAATTCATCTGCAAGGGGAAATTCTGGAGTTCCACTATAAAACAGGAAATGTCAAAATAATTTACATTACTCATCAGAAACAACAATGTGAGAAGTACAGTAGTATAGAAAGAGAACCTGCACAGTCCCAATGATCATATACACCGTACACACTGAGGACAGTGCCACAATAGGGAAAAGGAGCACCAGTGCATGAAGAATACTAAACTACCCCAACCATTCTTCCAGCTTCTGCTTCACACAGGGTAGATGTGGTGCAGATTGTTATAATGTGATGCAGAAAGTGGCAGATTTTACCATCATGGAGGGGGACAACTCTTCTATTGCCACTGCTTCAAAGTTTACTATATCATTATTGATTTAGTAAATAAACATTTATAAAATAGGAACGGAACTGAACAACCAACTAATGCATTTCAGACCATAACACAGCCTTAAAGGGAACTAATCAGCCCAATCGGGGTGATATGGTTCCCTGAACCACTGTATACAGCTCCTGCAGCAGCCATGGCACGTACCGTCCGCAGCTGCAGCAGGAGCTGTATAACTGAAAAATAGCACTTTAATCCCCTGGGCGCATGACAGGCAGAGGCGGGGGAGGTAGTCATCTTGGCGGCCTGCCGCCTGTGTCTAGTCACTGCCCTCTGTCTTTCAGCGTGCTCCGAGGGGATGAATGACAGGCAGAGAGGTCTGTTACTGGCCTCTCTGCCTGTCAATCATCCCTCCGAGCGCGCTGACAGGCAGAAAGCGGTGACTAGACACAGACGGGGAGCCGCCCAGATGACTACCTCCCCGCCTCTGCCTGTCACGCGCCCAGGGGATTAAAGTGCTATTTTTCGGTTATACAGCTGCAGCTGCCGTCGGTATGTGCCATGGTTGCTGCAGGAGCTGTATACAGTGGTTCAGGGAACCATATCAATTTATAATGGCCATAGTGATTTTTAACTTGGAACAAATCAGTGACGATTTATAAAGTGCCAGCTCCCTTCTGGGAGATATTTTTGACAACTGCTGCCGTGTATCAGGATGAAGTATGGTGTGGCACATTGTGGTGGACTTCTGCAGACCACTTATAGACTTTACCTCTTCCCCTCATATAGTAAAATGTTAAAAATATAATTCCTACAGACTAATAGAGTAACTTTAGACGCCAGTATGTAAAGCTTTCAGTATAGATTGGGGTGGGGCAGGGAGAAGGAACAGGGAAATAAAAAGGTGGCAGCAATGAGATCATACAGGGATGTATAAAGAAATTATACGTCTCCATAGCAAAATGTCCAATGATTTTAGAACCTTTACTGAAAAACATCATTGTATCTGTATAGAGGAGCGCTCTTTTTCTGGCTTTGTGTGACTGAAATGCTGGCTCTATACAACCACCAGGGGGAGATAACTGTATAAGGATTTACACTACTCATTGAGAGTTACATGCAGTGAGCGCCCTCTAATGGTGACTGCAGGTAGTTTTGACAATGTGACTGAAATATCACCGCCCTGATATGGTGGTTTTGGTGGTTTCCTAACAGGAGCCACCCCTTGGCTGGGTCCTTCCTGGAGGGATATCTGGCTAGTCCTGTGTTTCGAGGCTCTGCAGGCTCTTCTTTTGCATCTTCATGTTCCCTAGGGGGCAATGCACCTAGGACTTCACTGCATTGAGAGCTTTTATTAACAGCCGTTGTCGTTTGGCTGGTCTTCCTGAGATCAGCGATCTGTTTCTCTTACAGTGTATTGCAGGACTGGGTCACGGACCCCCTGATGCGGCGGGCCCCATAGCAGCTGCTATGGCTGTTACTGTGGTAGTTACCCCCCTGTATACATTCTTCTGTGTAGTATCACAACTTGGCTTCATTTACTTTAATGACACTGAGAGGAGCGTGGCTAAACGCTATAATCCCCTATCTGTACACATGACCAAGATGGTCCATAGACTTACATTATAAGTCATATCAGTCATGTGGTTTAGAGTTAAAAGAGAATGCGCTTAGTACAAACTTCTATTGTCCCATTCAAGCAATCTATTGATATGCTTAAAGTTTTTTTTTTTTTTTTTTTTCAACCAGCATCCCCATAGAATCAACTGTTCTGCACAGCCGCTGTTCTGGATGTAAATGCAGTGTATGGAGCCAAAGCTCTGTACATTGTGTAGTGATGGTGCTAGGTTACTGCAGTGCAGCCCCCATTCACTTCAAGATGTCAGTGCCTTGTTGATCAGCTATTAAGGACCAATAACAATCAATGGGAAAAATTTAAAATTCTGTTCAGCCGGGGTAGTATAGAGGATGCTGGGGTAGCTATTGCATCAGCTATTACACATTGTGCCATATTTCTTGCACCTCTATTTTATAGGCCATATAAATCCAAGCCACACTTGGATAATAATAATAATAATAATAATAATGATAATAGAAGCAACTGAATATTCTTTACAATTTTTCTTTGAGAGAACACACAATATATCAATCTATAAATATAATGGAATGTGAGAATGACTGAAGAGGAAATACAAGGGAAATGTCTCCCCCTGCTGTCTGTAATAATGAATGACAATATGAAGTAACCTTCAGCAATACTGTAATAAGAGGTGTGTGTATACCACATAAATAGACTGGCTGCTATATGACCTTTAAAGAAAGAAGGTCCCAATCCGATCTGGTCTAATCTTTTTTATTTATTTATTTTTTGGCTATAAAAACTTACACAGAATTCCCTTCTGTAGAGGATCTGTGTTGTTAGCAAATGAGGGAATGGGATATAAGCTCAAAGATTTTGAAGATGCATAAGGGATAAAACACCATGGCAAACACTAATATGATCTTTTCTACCCCCTGTACAAGGGTTAGGATGGGCAAGACAAATCACTTGCAGTGGGTAAGAGGGGCATTATCAATGTGAAAGGGGGTAAAGGGCATAAACAATGTAAAGGAGTCACTTTTTCTTTAGGAGGGGGCTATAACTTTGGGGAAGACACTAAGAGGGAGAGCACTATTGCTAGGTAGGAGCAATATGAGAAAGGCTACACTGTTACTGAAGGGATAGCACTAGGGTGGCCGGTTTCAGTTTTTTTTCTGTGTGGACACAAATGGGAGCACTGTAATGGTATAGGGCAATATAACCACCTGTAATGGAGGTCTGTACATTACCTACACTGTAATCACTTTACCTACACTGTAATAACTTATTAGGAGGTGCCTCCATAGTTGTAGACATACATTATTCTCAGATATCAGATGTACCCTTATCTTCTCATCCCCTGGGAACCTCTAGCTGGGAATTCTTGCCCGTAACCTTCGTGGACTCTGGATCCAACTCCTTGGTGGTTTTACTGTAGGAAGAAGAGACCGCCTAGGGAATCTCACCTTTCTCACCACCTATTACTTGAAGGAATGAACCCAGACAGGGCTAGAGTCCTATTTTCAGATGTCCTGTAGCAGTTACATTAATTTAGCAGTGCTTTTCATATTGTAACTATAGATTGGGTTAAGGCTATACCTAAGAAGGTAATTTTTCTGGTTTTAATGGAATATTGGCAATTGGATGCCTCCTTGACTGAACTTTACTAGGGTTGTGCAAACTTGCCAACTGTTCAGGTTCAGCCAAACCGGAACGCTCGGCATTTGACTCTAGGGAGTCATGAAAAACATGGATACAGCCATAGGTCATAGGTTCCTTAGGGCTGCATCCAGCTTCTCCATCCATAGACCAACATACAGATGTAACTAGGAGATTTGGTAACAATAAAAAGGTCTATGGTTTGTAGATAAACCCATACTTTAATAGGAACCATGCCTGTTTCCTGGAAAGTCCCTTTAACCCTTTAAAGAGATAACTCTCTATCTCGGAGTAATCCAGGTTGTCAGATCATGTGCCTGTGCTGAAAGCTGCAGAATGATGAAACTTCTGCACAACTATTTCCTGTTGCTCTGGTTAATAAAGAGGCAGAGTTGCTAAGTAGAAGTAACCACAAACAACTTTGTTCAGAAACTTTACGCTGCAAGGCTCATAGATTAACAGCTGGGAATAGTCCGATCAGTGTTACCCCTGCTCCATAATACTGGGGGCGTAAAAAGAGAAAAACACCACAAAAACCAATGTAAAGCATGAGGGTGTGGCTAGGTTCAGGATGGAAAGTTACAGATGGACATTAGATATCAAAAACTTTTCCTGTATATCTAAAATAATACAAACATTGTGCAGGGACTGTACCAGAAGACATTGATTACAGTTACAGTCCTTTTAACACACAAGGCCACCAACCACAGGACCAGCCCATCCTTGCCCTCCCTTTAGTCCTAAGGGGACCTCCCTGCTATAGCGGGTGATGTTCCTCTCCCTATTTAGATAGTT